>NC_090374.1:91878761-92185761 GCF_036365525.1 Heterodontus francisci
AGAGAGAGAGAGAGGCAGACAGAGAGAGAGAGAGAGAGAGAGAGAGAGAGAGAGGCAGACAGAGAGAGAGAGAGAGAGAGAGGCAGACAGAGAGAGAGAGAGGCAGACAGAGAGAGAGAGAGAGAGAGAGAGAGGCAGACAGAGAGAGAGAGAGAGAGAGGCAGAGAGAGAGGCAGAGAGAGAAGAGCAGAGAGAGGCAGAGGCAGAGAGAGGCAGAGGCAGAGAGAGGCAGAGGCAGAGAGAGGCAGAGGCAGAGAGAGGCAGAGGCAGAGAGAGGCAGAGGCAGAGAGAGGGCAGAGGCAGAGAGAGGGCAGAGGCAGAGAGAGAGGACAGAGGCAGAGAGAGAGACAGAGGCAGAGAGAGAGACAGAGGCAGAGAGAGAGAGAGGCAGAGAGAGAGGCAGAGAGAGAGAGAGGCAGAGAGAGAGAGAGGCCAGAGAGAGAGAGAGGCAGGAGAGAGAGAGAGGCAGAGAGAGAGAGAGGCAGAGAGAGAGAGAGGCAGAGAGAGAGAGAGGCAGAGAGAGAGAGAGGCAGAGAGAGAGAGAGGCAGAGAGAGAGAGAGGCAGAGAGAGAGAGAGGCAGAGAGAGAGAGAGGCAGAGAGAGAGAGAGGCAGAGAGAGAGAGAGGCAGAGAGAGAGAGAGGCAGAGAGAGAGAGAGGCAGAGAGAGAGAGAGGCCAGAGAGAGAGAGAGGCAGAGAGAGAGAGAGGCAGAGAGAGAGAGAGGCAGAGAGAGGCAGAGACAGAGACAGAGACAGAGAGAGGCAGAGACAGAGACAGAGAGAGGCAGAGACAGAGACAGAGAGAGGCAGAGACAGAGACAGAGAGAGGCAGAGACAGAGACAGAGAGAGGCAGACAGAGACAGAGAGAGGCAGACAGAGACAGAGAGAGGCAGAGAGAGGCAGAGAGAGGCAGAGAGAGGCAGACAGAGGCAGAGAGAGGCAGAGAGAGGCAGACAGAGACAGAGAGAGGCAGAGAGAGGCAGAGAGAGGCAGACAGAGACAGAGAGAGGCAGACAGAGACAGAGAGAGACAGACAGAGACAGAGAGAGACAGACAGAGACAGAGAGAGAATGCCTAATTGAGACCAAAACAGCAGGGCATTTTCTTAAGACTTCATACAGGCACGAGCGAAATACTTAAATGAGGACTGATCTCCAGAAAAACAGGTCATTAGCACAGCTTCAATAAGGCTGGCTGAAAATATAATAACTGGCCACACTGCTTTTGGAAGGACATGCCTAGTGCATCTGAAGTACGTATAAGCTAATCTTTAACAAATGATCATTTGCTAATGTTTATTACATTGGTTTTGTAGCAGTATATTGCACACAAGGAGGTGGAAATGCTTTGCAGAAAGGTCTAATTTGTACAGTAGAAATGCTCTACTGAATAAATAGAATTTTATACATGCCTTTGCTGTGATGTTTATTGGCTGTGGTTTCAAAGAATGAGATGCAATGTGAATTTGAATGCTTAAGTGGTACTGTAAATATAGCCTTGTATCTACCATATGTACTCATGTACAAAGTAGTTCCCTAAAATTCTGCAAAGATGAGGAGTGCCAAAGCTCTGATCAAAAAATATTTTCATGTCGACAGGCATCTACAAATACATTCAGTTCAATTTAGCCAGTACATTCATATCTAAAAGCAAAACATTGAGGATGCTGAAAATCTGAAATAAACGCAGAAAATGCTGCCAACACTCAACAGGTCTGTCAGCATCTGCGGAGAGAGAAACAGAGCGAACATTTCACGTCGATGACCTCTCATGGGAAAAGTTAGAAATGTAGTTTTAAGTAGGCTAAATGGGGGAGAGTGGCAAAAGATGAGGGAAGGTCTGTGATAGAGCAGAAGACAGGAGATGTTAAATAACAAGAGTTGGTGGGGAAGAGCCACGAGATTAATAATGGGACAAGTGAAGAAACAAAAGATGCGCCCAGATGAGGTGTGAATGGCAGAATAACGAACAGCTGCCATCCGAAAGCAAAGAGAAAAAAAACAAGATTAAGACCGAAACATGCAAAAGAACAGGAAACAAATTAGAGCGGGGGGGTGGGCAGAGATTACGGTCTGAAATTGCTGAACTCAATGTTGCGTTCAGAAGACTCTAACGTGCCTTATCGAAAGATGAGATGCTGTTCCTCAATCTTGCACCGAGCTTTATTTGGAACACTGCAGTTTGGCAGAGGACAAAGATGTCAGCGTAAGAGCAAGGTGGAGAATTAAAATGGATGGCCACTGGAAGCTCAGGGTTATGCTTGCAGATGGAACAGAGGTGTTCTGTAGTCACCCAATCTGTGTTTGGTCTTTCCAACGTACAGTAGATTGCATTGTGAGCAGCAAAATGCAGTATACTAAATTGAGGTATACACGTAAATTGCTGTTTCACCTGGAAGCCTTGGACGGTGGAGAGAAAGGAGGTAAAAGATCAGCTGTTGCATTTCCTGCACTTGCATGGGAATGGGATGGGGTATTAGGGGTGGTAGAGGAGTGGACCAAGGTTTCGCAAAGGGGACAATCGCTTCAAAATGCTGAAAAGGGAGAGGAAGATGTGGGATTATGTTGGAGGTGGCGAAGGATGATCTTTTGAAAAATGAGGCTGGTGGGGCAGAAGACGAGGGTAAGGGAAACCCTATCGTGGTTCTGGAGGGAGAGGAAGGAGTGAGAGCAGAAGTGCAGAAAATGGGTCAGACACAGTCGAGGGCCTCGTCAACCATGGTGGGGGGGTAATTCTTGGTTGAGGAAAAAGGAAGACACATCAGAAGCACTGGTGTGGAAGGTTGTATCAGAACAGATGCGACGGAGACAGAATCTGGGAGAATGGAATGGAGTCTTTACATGGGGCTGGGTGTGAGGAAGTGTAGTCGAAGTAGCTGTGGGAGTCAGTGGGATTATGAATATTTTGCTGATTTTCTCCATTTCTGGGGATAGTTAGAGAAGTCAGGGAAGGGAAGGGGCCATGTGAAAGAGAGAGAAGGGTGGAAATTGGAAGAAAAGTTGATGAAGCTTTCTTGTTCAGGACAAAAGCAGGAAATGGCACCAATACAAAGTATCAGAAAAAAAGTTGAGGGAGGGTGCCAGAGTAGGACTAAGCAGGGTATGTTCCACATATCCCACTTTTCTCCCCATTCCTACTTTAACTGATTTTAAACCTCAATTTATAGTAACTGAAATTTTTAAAATCAGGCTGTATTTTTGAAACCTGGCGATTTTCTATTGGTATTTTGTGATTCCGTCAGTATATAATTAGAGCCATATGGATTATGGTACTTGACTGTTGTACGGGAGGAGCCTATTCATCGATACTGCCCATTTGTGTGTGAACATAGGCCATTTTACTCATCCGCAGTATGATCAGTGGGCAAACTGAAGAGAGAAAACAGAAGCAGGAAGCTTGAAATAGAAGTGCTGGAATTTGACCTCAAAGGAGAAGGAAAGCCTGCTGGGACCAAATTATGTTTTAAATACTTTCCGAATGCAGACCTGAAGACCTGCAACTTTAGGGCTGGTCACATCCTCAGCTGCTGTGGTTTTATCTATTTAAATGTGGGTCAGCACTGCAAAATCGTCTGAGAGCTGATCTGGAGTCAAATACAGCGCATAAACCATCTTTACACAGACAGTTGAGGCTGTGGAATTCAATTCCAGGCTTAGTGGCTGAAGGAGAAACTATGTCAACATTCAAAATTAGATTGGATAGATGGATGAAGGAAAAGCAGTTCAAGGGTAATGGGAACATAGTGGGTATATATGATTAGAACTATTTGTATGTGGCTGTGTAAACCCTCACACAGATTGGTTCGGCTGAATGGCCTGTTTCTGTGTTGTAACTTAATATTTAAAAGGCTAAACATTTGGGAGCAGTTAAGTGGGGGGGGGGGGGGCGGCAGCAAAGGGGGTGAGTGGAGAGGGGGAAACACGGTCACAGAAAAGGGAAGTTGAGGCTTAAAGAGGGAGAAAGAGTCTAGCATAGAAGACAATGAGAGAACGAGCCATACAGAGAAAGCTGAAGACAAACAAGGAGAAAAGGAGGCACAAAGAGTTGCAGTACAAGCAGAAATGCAGCTAGAGGCACCATGCCATAAGTTTGTTTCTTCTCGCCTATGAGCAATGTCATGGAAGATTAATTATTAAGTGTTCAGGCAAATTATATCTCCAAGGATAATGCTTTGTGGTTAAGGATGTACAGCACAGTCTTGCATGTTAATGTGTTGAAACAATTCACAGCTTCTCTACACTATATTTTTGAGGGAATGTTCATTAGCTGCCCAGTTCTATACATCTCACTCTCGTATTTATACCAAGACAAACTATAGGTTTCAGCGACATTCTGTTGAATCTGTGGAAGATCTGGCTCCACTTTTCAAACCTTGTGAGACAAACCAATATGAAAATTATTTTGGCATCTGGTTACATCAAGTCAAATTCTGATCAATCACCTATTAGGATTACAATTTTACTACCTGCGTGCTATGGGGCATTTCACTGAAATCCTGTTGCAAATGCCTACTCCTCAACAGGCCAGAGAAATACCCATTAGAACCATTCTATCAGCAGGAAATGTGCTGTACTGTCAAAATGAAGAAGCTTTCCACAGTCCCCATTTTTTCAACTTATTACATTAGATTAGTACAAATTGTGGGCTCTGAAATAGATCCTGTCTGATATCCCATTCTTTATTAGCTCCTTTCTAGGTGCATTATAATGCTCATGGTATGTCAATTTCATAATTTTTTTTGTGGGATATACTCCCTTGTAGTAGCACAGGGCTTTCTACGATCCCATCATGTAAGCCAATAAACATCAAGAACATTTTTTTATTTTTTCGGGGAATGTGGGCATCGTTGGCTATGCCAGCATTTTTTGCCCATTCCTAATTGCCCTTGAAAAGGTGGTGGTGAGCTACCTTCCTGAACTGCTGCAGTCCTTGGGGTCTTGGAACACCAACAGTGCTACTAGGGAATGAGTTCCAGGATTTTGACAACGACCGTGAAGGAACAGCGATATAGTTCCAAGTCAGGATGGTGTGGCTTGGAGGGGAACTTGCAGGTGGAGGAGTTCCCATGCATCTGCTGCCTTCCTCCTTCAAGGTGGTAGAGGTCACGGGTTTGGAAGATGCTATTGAAGGAGCCTTGGTGAGTTGCTGCAGTGCAGCTGCTGTGCGTCAGTGGTGGAGGGAGTGAATGTTGAAGGTGGTGGATGGGGTGTCAATCAAGCGGGCTACTTTGTCCTGGATGGTGTCGAACTTCTTCAGTGCTGTTGGAGCTGCACCCATCCAGGCAAGTGGAGAATATTCGATCACACTCCTGACTTGTGCCTTGTAGACAGGCATTGGGGAGTCAGGAGGTGAGCTACTTGCCGCAGAATTCCCAACCTCTGACCTGCTCTTGTAACCACAGCATTTACATGGCTGGCCCAGTTCAGTTTCTGGTCAATGGTAACCCCTAAGATGTTGATAGTGGGGGATTCAGTGATGCATGTCAAGGGTGCGATTCTCTCTTGTTTGAGATGGTCACTGCCTGGCAGTCGTGTGGCGCAAAAGTTATTTGCCACTTCTCAGCCCAAGCCTGTATGTTGTTCAGGTCTTGCTGTATATGAACACGGGCTGCTTCAGTATCTGAGGAGTCACGTCTAGTGAAGATTATGTGATCAGCAGCAAACATTCCCACTTCTGACCTTATGATGATTGGGCCTAGGTCACTACCCTGAGGAACTGCTGCAGTAATGCCCTGGAACGGAGATGATTGACCTCGAACAAGCACAACTATCTTCCTTTGTGCTAGGTATGCCTCCAACCAGTGAAGAGCTTTCCCCAATTCCCACTGGCTCCAGTTTTGCTAGGGCTCTTTGATGCCATACTCGGTCAAATGCATCCTTAATGTCATGGGCAGTCACCGTTACCTCAACCCCTGGAGTTCAGCTCTTTTATCCATGTTTGGACAAAGGCTATAATGAGGTCAGGAGCTAAGTGGCCCTGGCAGAACCCAAATTGAGCGCCAGTGAACAGGGGTTATTGCTGAGCTTGATAGCATTGTTGACAACCCCTTCCATCACTTTGCTAATGATCGGGCGTAGATGATGGGGCCATAATTGGCCGGATCGGATTGGTCCTGCTTTTTGTGTACAGGACATACCTGGGCAGGTGCCAGTTAGGAGGCGGAGATGGATCATCAACTCAGCACCTCTGGCTGATGGATACAAATGCTTCAGCCTTGTCTTTTGCACAGATATGCTGGGCTCCTCCATCAGTGAGGATGGGGATATTTGTGGAGCCACCTCCTTCAGTTAGTTTAATTGTCCACCACCATTCACAACTGAATGCGGCAGGATTGCAGAGCTTAGATCTGATCCGTTGGTTGTGGATTCGCTCAGCCCTGTCTATTGCATGCTGCTTCCGCTGCTTTGCATGCAAGTAGTCCTGTGTTGTAGCTTCACCAGGCTGACACCTCATTTTGAGGTACGTAGGTGCTGCTCCTGGCATGCCCTCCTGCACTCTTCATTGAACGAGGGTTGGCCCCCCGGCTTGATGGTAATGGTAGAGTGGCGGATATGCCCAACTATGAGGTTACAGATTGTGGTTGACTACAATTCTGCTGCTGCTGAGGGCCCACAGTATCTCATGGAAGCCCAGTTTTGAGTTGCTAGATCTGTTTGAAATCTATCTCATTTGGCACAGCTGTAGTCCCATACAACACAATGGTGGATACTCTGTGTGAAGACGGAACTCGGTCTCCACAAGGACTGTGCAGTGGTGATTCCTACCAATACTGTCTTAGACAGATGCATTTGTGACAGGTAGATTGTTGAGGACGAGGTCAAGGAGGTTATTCCCTCACCACCAGCCGCAGACCCAGTCTAGCAGCTATGTCCTTTAGGACTCAGCCAGTTCAGTCAGTAGTGGTGCTACTGAGTTACTCCCGGTGATAGATATTGAAGTCCCCCACCCAGAGTACATTCTGTGCCCTTGCTCCCCTCAGTGCTTCTTCCAATTGATGCTCAACATGGAGAAGCACTGATTCATCAGCAGAGGTGGGGGAGGGGCGATAGGTGGTAATCAGCAGGTTTCCTTGCCCACGTTTGACCTGATGCCATGAGACTTCATGGGGTCCGGAGTCAATGTTGAGGACTCCCAGGGCAATTCCCTCCCAATTATATACCACTGTGCCGCCACCTCTGATGGGTCTGTTCTGCCGGTGGGACAGGTGGTGTCTGGGACATTGTCTGCAAGGTACGATTCCATGAGTATGACAATGTCAGGCTGTTGCTTGACTAGTCTGTGGGACAGCTCTCACAATTTTGGCACCAGCTCCCAGATGTTAGTAAGGAAGACTTTGCAGGGTCAACAGGGCTGGGTTTGCCATTGTCGTTTCTGATGCCTAGGTTGATGCCGGGTGGTCCGTCGGTTTCATTCCTTAGACTTTGTAGCAGTTTTATACAACTGAATGGCTTGCTAGGTCAATTCAGAGGGCATTTTAAGAGTCAACCACATTGCTGTGGGTCTGGATTCACATGTAGGTCAGATCAGGTAAGGACGACAGATTTCCTTTCCGAAAGGACATTAGTGAACCAGATGGTTATTTACAACAATCGACAATGGTTTCATAATCACAACTAGACTTGCTTTTTAATTCCAATTTATTAATTGAATTCAAATTCCATCATCTGCCCTGGTGGGATTCGAACCCATGTCCCCAGAGCTCAGTTAAAAGTCTAGTTACAGTACCACTACGCCACTGCCTCCCTGCACTTGCAAGGCCCCTTTCACATCCTCAGGTCGTACCAAATTTCATTCACAGCTATGGAATTACTTTTGAAGTGCAATCGTTGTTTTATAGTCAGAAGTGGCAATCAATTTGCTCAGTATGGTTCCACAAAAAGCAATAAAACAAATGACCAGTTATCCATTTTCCTGGTGTTGTTTGAGAGGTGGACATTGGTAGGATGCTGAGAGTTCCCTACACTACTTTGAATAATGCCATGGGTCTTTTACTTCCAAATGAAGACACAGACAGGATCCTGGGATTAATGTTACATCTGACAGACTGTAATCGCCAGCAAAATACCATTCCCTCAGTACTGCACTGAAGCATCAGTCTAGACTATGTGTTCAAATCTACGACCTTAATTGTTAACTGAAGCTTCAGTACAACTTCACTAAGGTAACAAATAGAACCTCGAATAATCCACATCAGTGTTTAAGCTTTTCTTTATGGGGAATCCCCTGAAAATATTGACAAACTCCTGGACATTCAACCAAAGTAGAATACCTACATCAGGTTAGTTTAAATTGTGCACTCTGCAATAGATCCTGTTGCTAATTTTACACAAGTGACAGCTATCCAAAGGAAAACATTTCAGAAAATATTAGTATAAAGAAACAGAAATGACGTGCAAGTCAAAAAAGACAGAATTCAGATGGCCTGGAGACAAGGAACACCGTTTAGAAACTAGACTGTTCATTCTCAGCACCCAAACTCCATCTTTCACAACCAAAAAAACACAAGGAATCCAAAGTTTTTCTGGAACGAGATCAGAAAACCTTCAACTCTGTCTAAAAATAAGTCCAACTTCAGTAGAATCTCATACCCCAACAAGACAAGAGTGAATTATCTCCCTTTAACAACTCAATTGACTCAACATTGTATGACCTATTGAGTAGCCATCTACAAAACTAAGCATGCACTCACATATCTTTACTGAACAAATTGTCAAAATTCAACATAGTGTCGATAAAATAATGGACCAGAATTTGCTGGGAAAATAACAGCAAGTTCAAAGCGCCTACCATTATCAGTCTATTGAAAACTCAGTAATTTGTGAAGAAATAAGCCACGAGTTGCAAATCACCACAAATTAATGGATGATTTACACCATTCCACTGTTAGCCTCAGAAAACATCTCAAGTCACATGTTATGTTGATTTGAAAACATATTGCTTTCCTTCATTGTCACTGGGTTAAAATCTTGGAACTTCCTAACTACCAGCACCATGGCAGTACCTACACCACATGGACTGCAGCAATTCAAGAAGGCAGTTCACCACCACTTCTCAAGGGCAATTAGGGATGGGCAATAAATGCTGGCCTAGCCAGCAATGCTCATATCCCTTGAATAAATAAACAAACAGGGAGTTCGCTGTCAACCGCCCCAGGAGTGTCAAAAAATTGCTGCATTTGTGCTATAAATATAAAATAAACTCACCGCAGGTGATTAGGGACGTAATTCCACATTGTAAGGATCCTGTTGATGGGGTGATTAATCATAGGAAATAGGAGCAGGAGTAGGCCATTTGGCCTGTCGAGCCTGCTCCGCCATTCAAACAGATCATGGTTGATCATCTACCTCTACGTCATTTTTCCCCACTATCCCTATATCGCTTGATGTCGTTAGTATTCAGAAATCAATCAATTTCTGTCTTGAACATGCTCAACGATTGAGCTTCCACAGCCCTCTGGGGTACAGAATTCCACAGATTCACCACCTTCTGAGTAAAGAAATTCCTCCTCATCTCAGTCTTAAATGGCCTGCCCTTTATTTTGAGACTCACCAGCCAGAGGAAACATTCTATCCACATCCACCCTGTCATGCCCTGTAAGAATTTTGTAAGTTTCAATGAGATCACCTCTCATTCTTCGAAACTCTGGAGAGTACAGGCCCAGTTTCTGCAATCTCTCCTCATAAGACAGTCCCGCCATCCCAGGGATTAGTCTGATGAACCTCCGTTGCATTCCCTCTATGGCAAGTATATCCTTCCCCAGATAAAGGAGACCAAAACTATACACAATAGGCCAGGTGCAGTCTCACCAATGCTTTATGCAGTTAAAGCAATCCATCTTTACTCCTGTATTCAAATCCCCTTGCAATGAAGGCCAACATACCATTTGCCTTCTTAATTGCTTGCTGCACTGGCATACCAACTTTTAGTGACTCATGAGCAAGGACACCCAGGTCTCTTTGGACATCAACACTTCCCTACCTCTTACCATTTAAGAAATCCTCTGCCTTTTTGTTTTTTCTACCAAAGTGGATCATTTCAAACTTATTCACATTATATTCCATCTGCCATGTTTGTGCCCATTCACTTAGCCTGTCCAAATCCCCTTGAAGCCTCCTTGCATCCTCCTCACAGATTACATTCCCTCCTAGTTCTGTCTCATCTGCAAATTTGGAATTACAATTGGTCCCCATATCCAAGTCATTTATATAGTTGGAAACAGCTGTCGCCCAAGCACTGGTCCTTGCAGTACGCCAATAGTAACAGCCTGCCATCCTGAGAATGACCCATTTTTTCCTACTCTCTGCTTTCTGTCCGTTAATCAATTCTCAATCCATTGCAGTATATTACCCCCAATCCCATGTGCTCTAATTTTGTTTACTAACCTCCTGTGTGGGACCTGATCAAAAGCCTTCTGTAAATCCAAATACACCACATTCACTGATTCTCTTTTATCCATGCTAGAAATAACTCCCTCAAAAAAACTGCAACAGGTTTGTCAAACATGATTTCCCTTTCACAAATCCATGTTGACTCTGCCCAATCGTATCATTATTTTGCAAATGTCCAGTTATGTCATCCTTTATAATAGATTAATGGTCTAGACACGCTACTCAACCTCTGAGGTCCAGAAAAAGAACAATTAAAACTGTAGAGTCTCATGCCCACTAGTGGCAAATTGTACCTAAAGGTTTATTTTTTAAAATTTTACATCTTTTTCTTCTTTCTGTCTTTGTTGCTCTCTAAATCCAATCTTTCCCTCTTTCTATCTGTATTGAATTTAACTCTAATTCACCCTATTACCTCTTCCGTCATCACTCTGTTGCTTTCTCTATCCTAAAATTTCACTGGTTAAGAGAAAGAAGACTGTTGATCCCATCATTCATCAAGGACCCAGATGCCCCGTTGACCTTGCTGCACTGCACTTCCAACAATTTGCTGTGCAAAATCAAACTCACGTCACACACAAGATGCCCCACTCCAGCAAGTTCTGGCCATCTGTATCAAAGTCTATTCAATGAAAATATTTGTTTGCGAGAACCTGACCTACTTCATAGCATTTTTAAAGAAGTGTTTAAAGAAGTGTTTATTTCTAAAGTTTACATATGTGAATAGAAACAGAAAATGTTGCAATTAAGTCGCTGGTCTCCCTTAATAACTTTGTGCATACAACGTGATGTGCTAGTGAACCAGACATGGAATGCCTGATTTGATTGATGATCAGTGCTATTAGCTGGAGTAGTCACTTTAATTAGCTTTATTACCCCAGTTTCATGGGGTAAAATTCATCCAGGTTTTCCACTACTGACCAATACCCAGTGACCACTGCTTGAAAATGTGCATGTGGCAACATGATTAGGCTCAACTGTGATGCCTCCCATGGCTAACTTGTCTGACATTACTCATTGCCTGGAGTCTTACATGCAGAATGCCATTGAAATAAAGTAACGGAAAGTTGCTATTTGTGGAGCTTTATTTAAGGTAAGCTTCGATTTTACAAGCAGGGGAAAGATGAATAATGCATTTGCACATGTTTTCATGGTTTATTATTGAAGCAGAAGAGGACTGAAATGCTTGGATTAAATATGCACTGCACTATATAATGCCTACTTTAGATGTCTTGAGAATAAACCCATTTGTTAATTAGCACATTTAGCTTGTTGTTCACTTAATCTCTTAGAGTAATTCTTCATATTCGATTAATTGAGCTAGCTCGTGAAGTGAAGCTTTTCCTCTGCTCCTTGCAATGAAATAGCATGACTGAACTCTCAAACAAAATCAAAACTGAAGGGATTCCTTTCAGCTTAATATAGTGAGTTTTAAAACAACTTTAACAGAACTCTGAGAACAGCAGCTTTGAGATATCAAAAAAATACTGCAAGCCCCTATACAACCTCAAACATTTTATGATTAGACCACTCTCCAACCCAAAATAGTCACAGTTCATTTACTTGCTTACATCATTAATACAGGTGGTCTTGATATACTTTGTACTTAAAAACAGAAACCATTAACCCTTACATTTGAGGTAACTGAAAAGGAAAAGGGTTACGTTTCAGCTTCCACTAATCTTGCAATAAGAATGTATAATGTAAAATATATTTTACTAAAGCATGAGACCAAAAATCAACATAAATGAGGCTTCTAGGGAGTCATTACACACTTTTGGGTCCAATGACATAGAAGCAATAAAAATCAATTCATCATGTCTTCCATGAAGAATTTTCTTTATCTGCCATTTCCTGTCCCCTTCCACTTTCGATGATTTGCAATGGCAGACTGCTTGCAATGTAAGAGATTGAGGAACAGGGCTTTTCTTTTTTTAATTTTTCTGCGTGGGACACCCAGCCAAGTCCCAACATATTCCTAGAGAACCCTTGTTCTAACTTACCAAAGAAAATAAAGTGCTATCAAAGCAGAAAACATTTTACTTCATATACAGCAACAGCAATAGAAAATGCAGCCCGATGGAAATGGCAAAAGTTTTAAGAACTTACAGGCATAGTGTACAGGAACTGGAGTTTTAAAACCTTTGCTGCCATTGTTAACTCCAGATTCAACTATTCCAACGCACTCCTAGCCAGCCTTACACCTTCCACCCTCCGCAAACTTGAGGTCATCAAAAACTCTGTGCCAAATCCCATTCACCATCAACCCTGTGCTCGCTGATCTACATTGGCTCCCAGTTAAGCAACGCCGCGATTTTAAAATTCTTACCTTTGTTTTCCAATGTTTCCTCTAAGCTGTGCAGTTGCGCAGCCACACAGCAACCCGAAAGTCCTCATGCACAAGACAGCCGCTTGAAATTATCACGCTTATGCGGCCACACAAAAAGGTGAAAGGGGCCATGCACTTAAGAAATCACCCGTGCACTATAAAAAAAAACTTAGAGGGAATGTTGCTAACAACCCTCCGAGATATCTGTGCATCCAAAATTCCAATCACTCCAGCACTGGTGGCCGTACCTGCAGCTATCTGGACTCTACATTCTGAAATTCTCTCCCAAAACCTCTCCTATAAGATGCTCCTTAAAACTTCCTTTTTTGACCAAGCTTTTAGCCATTTGCCCTTGTGTGTCTTGGTGCCACATTTTGCCTTTTAATGCTCCTGTGAAGCACCTGGAGATGTTTTATTATGTTAAAAGGTGCTATATAAATGCAAATTGCTGTTGTTGTGGTGAGATTTCCTCAATCTCATACCATGGATGTTGCAACTCACAGCACCCCAATAATATTCACTCCTTAGATAAACCTACACCAGTGAGCATGCAAGAAAAACACCAGCAACAAAGTCTAATTCTAAAGCAATAAGTGTAATGTGTAATTTGATATCTCTGACAGTCTTTCCCAAAACGACCAGTATAAAGGGAGAGAAGCAGCGGGAGTGGAGGATTTAAAAAATGCGCCAAAATCTTGGGATTCAGTGAGGAGAGGATTTAAAAAATGCGCGAAAACCTCGGAGATTCGGAGAGAAGCAGCAGGAGAGGAGAGGATTTAAAAACCATGCCAAAACCTTGGAGATTTGGAGAGGTAGCAGGAGATGAGAGGGAGGTTTGGAGCTAAATGAAAATCGAAAAGTGACGTCACAATCAACAGAGCGCAGGGAAACAAAGTCGGAGTGAGTATGCCAGTAAGCTTTTAAGTTAATCTAAGTTAATCAAATATAAAATAAAACTTGATTGATTCATTAGTATAAAAACCTAAGGCGGATTTTATTATTTACCATATATAGAGAGAGAGACAGCAGGGAGGGTATTGGTTCAAATTAGGAGTTGGGAAATCAAACATTTTTCAATCGGGGTGGTATAACAGTATAAACACAGAGCAGGACTAAAGGTATTAATTACAATTGCTTGTTTAAACAGGGTACTAAATAGATTGTTTAAAAAGGGAATAGAGTTTTTTTTAAAAAAAAGATTGTGGATGGGCAGCTGCGACCTGTCGCTTGCAATTCCTGTATCATGTGGAAACTTCAGGACAGTCATGTCTCCTGGGCGACCAAAAGTGTAGGAAGTGACTCCAGCTGTTTCAGTTCGAGCTCAGGATTTCTGAGACTGAAGGGCAGCTGGAATCACTGCAGACCATCAGGGAGCAGGAGAGTTTCCTGGATTGTACATTTCATGAGATGGTCACCTCACAGGCAGTAAGAGTTCAGGATAATAGATGGGTGGCCATCTGGAAGAGGCAGGAAGTGCAGGAGTCTTTGGGGTATGTGCCACTCTCAAACCGGTATTTAGCATTGGAGACTGCTGGGAGTGCTGACACATCGAAGGAGTGCAGTCCAGACCATAGCATCAATGGGCAAGGAACTGTACAGGAGGGAGCAAAGTGCAGCAATGCAGTTGTTACAGGTGATTCCATAGTCAGGGGACAGATAGACATTTCTCTAACCGCTATCGTGAATCCCGCATGGTGTGTTGCCTCCCTGGTGCCAGGGTTAAAAACATCACGGAGAAGTTGCAGGACATTCTGCAGGGGGGAGTGAGCCAGATGTTGTTGTGCATGTTGGTATCAGCGACATAGCAAGGGCAGGTACCAAGGTCCTACGGTCAGATTTTCAGAAGCTAGGGAGAAAGTTAAACAGTAGGACCTTGAGGGTAGTAATCTCTGGATTACTCCCAGTGCCACATGCTAGCATGAGTAGGAAGATAGGGAGGATCAATGTGGGGCTTGAAGCATGGTACAGGAAGGAGGGCCTCAGATTCTTGGAGCATTGGGGTCAGTTCTGGGGCAGGAGGCACTTATTCAAAAGGCATGGTTGCACCTCAACAGGACTGGGACCAATGTCCTCGCAGGGAGGTTCACTCGTGTGGTTGGGGAGGGTTTAAACTAAATTGGCAGGGGGATGGGTACCAGCATATAGAAATAGAAAAGAGGAATAAGGTGCATAAGGTGAGTGTGTTAGACAGCACTACCAAGGTGCACAGAATACTAGGAGAGATAGAAGCACTAGAGTAGGAAATAGTAAGTTATTAGGTGGGGGCAGAGTAAGGGAGGAAGTAATAAAGTCTAAATCAGGGTTAATGTGCATGTATGTGACTGCATGGAGTGTAGTTATAAGATTGGCGAGTTACAGGCACAGATTGACATGTGGGATTATGTTGTGGCTATAACAGACTGCTGGCTCAAAGAAGGGCAGGACTGGGTGTTAAATATTCCTGGATACAAGGCGTTCAGGAAAGATAGGAAAGGAAAAGGGAGAGGAGTGGTGGTCTCAATTGAGCGCATTACAGTGCTTGAGAAAAAGGAAATCCCAGAAGGGTCAAGGACAGAATCTATTTGACTAGAGCCAAGGAACAAAAAAGATGCAATTACATTGCTTGGTGTAGTCGATAGGCCTCCAACGAGTTGAAAGGATGCAAAGGAACAAATTTGCAAGGAAATTACAGAGAGGTGCACGAATTATACAGTAGTTATAATGGAGGACTTTTATTATTTGAATATAGACTGGGCTAGTAGTAGTGTAAAGGGGGGCAAGAGTTCCTAGAGTGTGTTCAGAAAAATTTTCTCCAACAGTATGTTTCCAACCCAAAGAGAGGGGAGGCACTGCTGGACCTGGTTTTTGGGAATGAGGTGGGCCAAGTGGATCAAACATTAGGAGCAGAACATTTAGGGGACAGTGATCATTGTATCATAAAGGTTTAGGTCGGCTATGGGAAAGGACAAAGAACAATCTAGAGTAAAAATAAATAACTGGGGAAAGCCAACTTCAATGGGGTAAGAATGGATCTGGGCCGAATAAATTGGAATCAAAAGGCTGGCAGAAAAAATGGTGGCTGAACAATGAGCTACCTTCAAAGAAGAGACAGTTCAGGCACAGTCAAAGTATATTCCCTCGAAGGGGAAAGGTAGGCAAATCCAGAGCTCCCTGGATGACGAGATAGATTAAGAAAAAGAAAAAGAAGTGTGCTTATTACAGATGTCAGGTAGATAATATAATGGAGAACCAGGCTGAATATAAAAGATTCTGAGGGGAAGTGAGAAAGCAAATAAGAAAAGCAAAGAGAGAACATGAAGAGAGACTGGTAGCTAACATTAAAGGGGGTCCCAAAGTCTTCTATAGGCATATAAATGGAAAAAGGATGGTAAAAGGTGGAGTGGAGCCGATTAGGGACCAAAAAGAGGAGTTACGCATGGAGGCAGGGAGAATAGCTAAGGTATTAAATTAATACTTTGCATCAGTCTTTACCAAGGAAGATGATGCTACCCAGGCCACAGTGAAAGGGGAGGTAATTAGTACACTAGGAGGGTTTAAGATTATAGGAGGAGGTATTAGATAGGCTGTCTATACTTAAAGTTGATAAAAAACCAGGACCGGATGAGATGCATTCAAGGATAGTGAGGGAAGTGACAGCAGAGGCGCAGTGGTTAGCACCGCAGCCTCACAGCTCCAGCGACCCGGGTTCAATTCTGGGTACTGCCTGTGTGGAGTTTGCAAGTTCTCCCTGTGTCTGCGTGGGTTTCCTCCCACAAGCCAAAAGACTTGCAGGTTGGTAGGTAAATTGGCCATTATAAATTGCCACTAGTATAGGTAGGTGGTAGGGAAATATAGGGACAGGTGGGGATGTGGTAGGAATATGGGATTAGTGTAGGATTAGTATAAATGGGTGGTTGATGGTCAGCACAGACCCGGTGGGCCGAAGGGCCTGTTTCAGTGCTGTATCTCTAAAAAAAAAAGAAATTGTGGAGGCACTGGCTATAATTTTCCAGTCTTCTTTAGACTCAAGGGGTGGTGCCAGAGGACTGGAGATTTGCAAATATTACAACTTTGTTCAAAAAAGGATGTAAAGATAAGCCCAGCCACTACAGGCCTATGACAGTTTAACTACGGTGATGGGGCAACTTCTAGAAACAATAATTCGGGACAAAATTAATAGTCATATAGACAAATGTGGGTTAATTAAGGAAAGCCAGCATGGATTTGTTGAGGGAAAAATAGTTGCCAGAGTTTTTTGAAGGGGTAACCAAGAGGGTTGATGAAGGCAATGCTGTTGATGTGATGTACATGGACTTTCAAAAGGTGTTCAATACTGTGCCACAATAGACTTGTGAGCAAAGTTATAGCTCATGGAATAAAAAGGCAGTAGAAACTTGGATATGAAATTGCCTGACTGACAGGAAACGGAGAGTAATGGCTAATGGATGTTCTTCAGGCTGGAGGAAGGTTTGTAATGGAGTTCTCCAGGCGTCAGTGTTGGGACCCTTGCTCTTCCTGATGCATATTAATGACCTAGACCTTGGTGTACAGGGTACAGCTTCAAAATTTGTGGATGATACAAAACTTGGAAGCATTTTGAACTGTGAAGAGGATAGTGTAGAACTTCAAACGGACAGACAAGTTGGTGGAATGGCAGACAAGTGGCAGATGAACTTCAATGCTGAGAAATGTGAAGTGATTCATTTTGGTAAGAACATGGAGAGACAATATAACAAAGGGTACAACTCTAAAGGGGCGCAGGAGCAGAGGGACCTGGGTATATATGTGCATAAATTATTGAAGGTGGCAGGATAGGTTGGGAGAGCAGTCAATAAAGTATAAAGTGTCCTAGTCTTTATAAATAGGGGCATAGAGTACAAGAGCAAGGAGGTTATGTTACACTTGTACATGACACTAGCTCGGCCTCAGCTGGAGTACTGCATTTATTTCCAGGCACTGCATTTAACGAAAGATGTGAAGGCACCGGAGAGAATGGTTCCAGGGATCAGGAACTTCATTTACGAAGATAGATTGGAGAAGTTGGGACTGTTTTCCTTGAAGAGAAGGCTGAGAGGAGATTTGATAGAGGCATTAAAAATCATGAGAGGTCTGGACAGAATAGATAGGGAGAAACTGTTCCCACTCGTGGAAGGATCAAGAACGAGAGAGCACAGATTTAAGGTAATTACCAAAAGAAGCAATGGCGACTTGAGAAAAAAACGGTTTCATGCAGGTTAGGATCTGAAATGCACTGCCACAGTGCAGTGGAGGCAGGTTCAATTGAGGCATTCAAAAGGGAATTAGATAGTTACCCAAAAAGGAAGAACGTACAGGGTTATGGGGAGAAGGCAGGGGAATGGCACTAAGTGAATTTCTTATTCGGACAGCTGGTGAGGCACGATGGGCCAAATGGCCTCCTTCTGCACTGAACAATTCTGTAATTACTGTTCAAAATTCTAAATCAGACTTTATTTCTCCTTTTTTCAATCTGCTATTTCCATTCCATATTTTCCTCGTCCAATGCTATTTCAATTTTTTTTTTCATTCTAGCTCTTACTTTCGCTCCATTGTAATATATTGGTTCCAGGTAAGTAAGTCTTGGCACAAGTTCACTGTTTCCTCGTATCAGCATTGTCTGTTAATTATCTCACATTTCTCACTTATTTTCATTGTGCACCAAAGCATACCCATCAAAACCCACTGCCTTTACAGAGTTAGCTTTTGTCTCGTCATATATTCTTAAACTTTAATTTGCTTACCCAGTACCTGGCCCAAGGGATTGCAAATCATGTACGAGTCCAGATAAATATCAGTGGTATAATTGATCATAGAGCACATCACAACCAAATCCAACCACAGCCTCATCCATGAAAATATGCACACTTCTAGCATGAATCACTGGGTTAGAAAGTGTTGCTAACCACTTTAGCAAATCAATTTTAAGTATGTTTGTACAACTTCCCTCTGCCCCCTAAAGGTAGCATTAACCTTTTTAAAAAGAAAATGTGTTAGCACCGCCATTAAAATAGTGGACAGGAGGAATGCTGCACAAATATGTTAACAATTTGCTATGATCACTAACCATAATTTCTACATCATCAGAAAAAGACTTCTCACCCAATTTACAATCCTATATTGGAGATACCAAAGATGACTTGAGCATTCTAGGGAACCAAAGACTAGGGGGATCAGATCTTCCTGCTTTCATTGGCTCTGCATCAACTGACACTGTGCCTCTCTAAACTATTTTGGAATACCTGACACAAGACAAGCAGAAAAGTTTAAGTCGACCTTCAACCTACGTAGTGATATATTTAATTGGGCATTTGGGTACTCCATTAAAAGTTATTAATTTTTTCCTCTGGTTTAAAAACATTGTCACTTCAAATTTATTTTTCTATGGTCTTTCCTTCACCAAAATAATGCAAATTTCCTTTTATGCAAGGCTATGTACTGCACTGTAACATGGAAATGATTCATGGTAACTGCATAAAACAGCAGTTGGCTGAAAAGAGGTGACTGGCTCAATACAAATCATTGTTGCATAAATCCAGCACGTACATTAGATACATATTTACTCAAGAAGCTTAACAAATGAACAAATGCAAATCACACGTTGGTTTTATGCATTAGCAAATGGATTCAAGTTTTCGTGCATCCATTTAGGGTTTAGAGAGGGAATTTCAAGCATGGGGATCGGACAACTTAAGACAGTCCTGCCAATGGCTCGTCAAAAGTGGAATTTTCAAAATTGAAAGGAAAGGACATGGAGATTTAGATCAGAGGATGAAAATTTTAAATGAGTCATTTGGAATTGACAGCTAATGAAGGTCAGCAAGGACAGGAATGCTAGGTGATCGGGACAAGATATGGGCAGCAGTTTTGGAGAAGCTGTAGTTTATGGATGGTGAAGAATGGGAGACCACTAGAATCAAAATCTGGAGGCGACGGGCAGAATTGAGGGCTTCAGTAGCAGATGGATTGAGGCAAGGAGAAAGGTGGGCGATGTTACGGAAGTGGAAATAGGCAAGTCTTTGTAAAGAGGAGAATATGGGGTCAGAACCTCAACTTAGTGTTGAATGCGATGTTGTGGTTGCAGTTAGGATGAGCCCAAGACCAGAGAAGGGAACAGAATTTGTGGTGGGCGCAGAGGCAGTGGCTTTAGCCTTCCCACTGTTTAACTGAAGAAAGTTGCGATTAAGTCCAAGACTGGATGCTGGGCAACAACTTATATTTATTTAGCGACTTTAACATAATAAAACGTCCCAAGGTGCTTCACAGGAGCATTCTAAAACAAAATGACACCAAGCCAGATAAAGACACATTACGTGAGATGACCAAAAGCTTGATCAAAGAGGTAGGTTTTAAGCAATGTCTTGAGGAAAGGGAGGTAGAGAGATAGAAAGGTATATGGAGGGAATTCCAGAGATCAGGGCCTAGGGAATTGAAGGTGCAGCCACCAATGGTGGAGCAATTAAAATTGGGGATGCCCAAGAGACCAGAATTAGATGAATGCATATATGAAGGTGTGGGGTGGAGGAAATTCCAGAGACCGGGGCGGGGAGCGGGAGTTTGTGAGGGCATGGAGGAATTTGAAAATAAGGATGAGAATTTTAAAATCAGGATGTTGCTTAACTGGGAGCCAATGTAAGACAGCAAACACAGGGGTGATAAGTGAATGGGACTGGTGTGAGTTAAGATGTGGGCAGCAAAGTTTTGGATGGCCTCAAGTTGAGATGGTAGAATGTGGGAGGCCATCCAGAAGTGCATTGGAATAATTAAGTCTAGAGGTAACAAAGGCATGATTGAGGATTTCAGCAGCAGATGAGCTGAGACAAGGGTGAAGTTGAGTGATATTATGGTACTAGAAATAGGCACTCTTGGCATGAATATGTGGTTGGAAGTGATTTTGGATCAAATATGGCACCAAGATTGCGAACAGACTACTCTAGTCTGCCAGTGAGAGAGGAGTCTCGAAAGGTGGTGGTGAGATAAAGCTGGGTGTCAACAGCATCCATGTGAAACCTAACATTATGCTTTCAGATAATGTCATCATGGGGGAAGGATGTAGATGAGAAACAGGAGGGCGACAAGGATAGATCCTTGGGGGCACCAGACGTAACAATGTGGGAGTGGGAAGAGAAGCCATCGCCAGTGATACTCTGGCTATGATTAGGTAAGAATGGAACCAGGTGAAAGCAATCCCACCCAGCTGAATGACAGTGTGGTCAACAGCATCAAAGGCTACAGACCGTTACAAGGACAAGGAGGGATAGTTTACCTTTGTCACAGTCACATAGGATGTTATTTGTGATTTTGATAGGAGCTGTTTCGATACTGTGGCAGGGGCAGAAACCTGATTGGAGGATTCCAAAATGGAATTCTGGGAAAGATGGGCACAGATTTAGGAGGCAACACATTCAACGACTCGAGAGGAAAAGGAGGTTGGAAATGGGGCAGTAATTTGCGAGGATGGTGGAGGCAAAGGTCGGTATTTTTGAGGGGTCGGTCATGGCAGATTTAAAAGGAGAGGGACAACAACTGAAGAGAGAGGACTGTTAACAATATCGGCTAACACGGGACTAGGAGGCGAAGTTGGATGGTCAGTAGATTTGTAGGAGCAGGCTCAAGAGAACAGGAGGTAGGACTCGAGGACAAGATCTGCTCAGAGAGGGCATGAGGAGAGATAGGAGAGAAACTGGAGAAAGATGCTAGCTCAGGGCTAGGGTAGCAGAGATCTTTACAGGAAGTTTGGCCTGATTGGGCTACTGGAAGGGAGGGATGTGGCAAAGGGAGCTGATTGGATGGTCTCAATTTTAGTAACAAGGAAGTCCATGACCTCCTCGCACTTTTTACTGGAGGTGAGTGTGGAGGAGCTAGAGAGGGGTTTTAAAGAGAGTTTGCAGGACAGAAAAGCAGGAGGGTTATCTGCATTCCAGGATGATCCTGGAATTGTGAGCAGTTTTAGACGAGAGCAGGACCTGATAGTGCTTTATGAGGTCCAGCCAGAACTAGTAAGCGGATGGCTAAACTGCCATATCCTTTCAAGTCTGCATCCCTTCGACATAAGGGAGCGGGATGTGAGGGCCTTACTGGGGGCATAATGGAGGAGAAACAGAGTAATGGTTTTATTGGGGAGTAGGGTATCAAAGGTGGAGGTGAGGGTGAAGTTGAGCAAATCAGTAGCTGTAGAAATGTTGTGCCGAACAGAGCGCCAAAGACGAGATAGTTAGGATTTTGAAAACGCAGTTGTAAATGAATTGGGGGATAGTTTTTTTTCCAGGAGTGGATACAGAAGTTGGGTATGAAAGGGGGGATTTGGGTGGTGAGGGTTACAATGATAACAACCAGAGACGGCTTTATCTATAATTAATACAATGGGACTAGCAAGACCACGAGACGGCAAGGTCATACAAGTGGCTGTGATTATGGGTTGGGGATTTACATGGACGGAGAGATTTAGGAAGGACATAAGGGAAGTGAACTCAGGAGACAGTGCACAATGAGTTGAGGCGGAGGTCGAAATCATCAAGGATGTGAAGTTGTTGGGTGCAGAGGCTAAGGGAGCAAAGCAGTGAAGATATCTCGGTGAGAATTTTTTTTCATCATATTGGGAAGGCAGTAGAGAAATATGATGTTGAATGAGAGATTAGAGGTGGAATAAGGTGAGATGGTCAAAGGAGAACGGACCAAAGGAGTAGGGGTCAGATTTGGTGATAACCAGTGCTGAGACGAGCAAGATAGTAGATATAGCTGTCACTGACATGCATGTTGTAGCTAATTCCATGGGGTTAAATTACATGCCATGGACAGGATGTAGGTGGAGAAAAGGAGGGGGATGAATGCTTGGAGGACTCCGGAGATAATGATGTGAGGGTGGGAAGAAAAGCAATTGCTTGAGACACATGGTAACATAAGTAAGAGTAGAAACAAACAAAGACACTCAGAGCTGGCCAATGGAGGAGGATCAGGTGAACGTGTCAAAGGTTGCAGAAAGAGCAAGGCAGATGAGGAGGGATAATAAAAGCAAAATATTGAAGATGCTGGAAATCTAAAATAAAAACAAGTAGTGCTGGAAATACTCAGCAGGTCTGGCAGCACCTGTGGAGAGAGAAGCAGAGTTAACATTTTAGGTCTGTGACCTTTCATCAGAACTGGCAAAGGTTAGAAAAGAATTAGGTTTTCAGCAAGTAATGGGGGGGGGGGGGGGCGGAAAGAGAACAAAGGGGAAGGTGTTTCCCCTTTGAAGGCAGAGGGCAGGAGAGATTGAATAACAAAGCTGTCCAGGGACAAAGGCAAAGGATGTGTTAATGCCTGTGGTGAAAGACAAAGCATTAATCCAGAGAGAGAGTGTTAATGGCAGAATAATGAGCAGCTCTGACTACATGAAAAACAGGCACATGGTTCAAGAATAAAATAAGATATTTTAAAAAAAGACCAGTCATGCTCTGAAGTTATTGAACTCAATGTTCAGTCCGCAAGGGTGTAGAGTGCCTTAATGAGGGGGGATATTGCACTACGGTCACAGTGACAGATAACATTGTAACCAGCGCTATCATGCAGCAAGAATATCCAATTTTTAGAAACGGAATGCTTGTTACACACGTAAAAGCAATGAGTAGGCCATATGCAACTGCCCCATCACTGACTGCAAATTTGGGCAAAATGCCTCCAATCCCTGCTATGCACTTTCCCTTTAGAAGTAAAAACCACAAGATCAGTTTCGAAACTCTTCCAGCAAGACATTTTCTGACTTTCTGGTTAACAATGTCTCTCTCTTCAACTTCTACCGCCAGTTCAATCAACAGACTTGTGCTCCCCACATCACAGTGTGCGTCCCTCTGTTCATTGTCTAATTCGCCTGGATAGATGTCTCCGGGCTGATGCTTTGAAGGGAGAGGGTGAATGAGGGTACATTAGATGAAGTGCAAGCAGGGCTTGGTGATCTCTGTTTTTTGCTTCTACTTGCTTTATGACATCTAAAAGGAAGGAGATAGATTTAGAATAAGTTCATGTGACTTTCAGTAGAAATAATGTGTTGATAATGTACTCTGTTGACTGGTTACGTGTAGCAAAAAAGCATGAAAAAGCAAAGGGAAAAAATGTTTTAAAAGGAACCACAGCAGATATTTACCTTCAAGTTTTGACTCTCCTGTCTGCTCTCCTATAAGCTGCATAGTTTCCTCCTTATAGGAGGGCAGAGGTAAAATGGATCATCATTTGTGGCCAGTCGCTCTGCTGTAACAGCCGTCTCCTTTTGGGAGAATGCCAGAACTCAGAACACCCTTTGGTTGTGTTATGATCCCCCTGAAGACCACCAAGAATCAAATCCACCGACTGATCCCAATTTAGGAAACAAAAATCATATGGGCAAGATTTCACTTTTATAAATTTTTCTTTTAACACGCAAACCAAAACCAACATAAATTAAACATGAACAAACAGTTAAATCACGATCGATGTAGGTATATCCTAAAGGTTACATGTTAATTAGCAGATGCAAAGAAAGTCCTTACTAATCCTATGAATAGGCTTATCAGCAAGATGGCACCAAACAGGTCCAAAGTACAACAAAATCAGGACTCTCCTTGGGCAGTTTTCCAAGTTCTATCCTCTAGGATGCAGATACAGAAGTAATGACGCCCGTTAATAGAGAGCAATGCAATCTTCCCTTTAACGGTTCAGTTTTGACACCTCTTGAACAACTTCGGCCTCGCCTCAACTGTCCTGATGACATGGTTCCACAAATAACTTGTTTTTAAGTCACCAAAGACAACTGCCGTAAGTCATTCACCAACGGTCAGTCCTCAGTCCAGGCTCCTCTATCTGCAATCAAGAAAGTTATCCAGCCTGCTGCTTTGTTTTTTGTTTCAATTCCAAGTAGCTTCTCTGGAAGCACAAAGAAATCTGCAGCTCTCAGCTTGCTCTTTAAACAACTGGCTGTTTTTTCTTCCTTCCACTGCAGAGTTCTCCTAAAACGTGAAACCTGAGCTCGTCACATATCTCTGGTTTAAAACAAAGTGACTCCTAACAACGCAGAGCATGCGCAGAGCGATCACGGACGTCATTAGTGCTTGCGAACATGTGCCAGCTTGCTAGTATGAATACACACGCTGATATTACCACACAATGAAGTCATCATCCTTCAACAGCCAGCTCCATTCCCCCAAACAGTATCCCGCTTCCGACTACTCGCCGCTTCCCCCTTGGCCGCTCGCTCCCCGCCCTGTCGCTGTCCTCCCTCAGCCACTGTCTTTGGCCCTCACCACTTATCCTGCTCAGCTGCTCGTGCCCCCCCGCCGCCTTCCCTCAGCCACTCACTCTTGCCACATTCCCCACCTCCCAGCCGCTCTCTTCAGACCTCACCCCGGCCTTCCCCCGCTCCCCCCACCCCCCCAGTCTCATCTTTTCCCCCTTCGGCTAATTGCTTCCTGCCGTGCGAGGGTGGGGGTGGGGTGGGGCAGGGAACGAGCTGCCTAAGCGCAAGGTGGGGAATGAGCACTCAAGAGGGGGGTGACTGAGCAACGCAAGAGCCAGTGGCCAAGAGGAGGGAAGCAGCAAGGTCTGGACCGAGCGGCTGGGGTTGAGAGAAGCTTGGGCGGGCTAGAACAAGTGGCTGAGGGAAGGCAGCGGCAAGGCAGGGGGCGAGTAGCTGAGGAGGGAGACGCAGCGAGCAGACAGGCATGGGAAGGAATGGCAAATAAAAGCGCAATGGCAGGAGGGAGCGGGATACTATTAGGGATGGGATGGAGGCAGCAATTGCAGCCACTGTGGGGATTTGGGTTTAAGGTTGCGCTGCGTTTGCTTTTTGTGACAAATTGAGCAGCGCCATCTTTATTACTGGCAGCTGCCTGAGACGTCACGGACAGTGACGTTTCAGTGGATGAGGCTGCATTTGCGCATGTTCCAGTACTGCGCCACCTAGTGGTTGTGTTGTCAGCAAAGGCAGCCTCTAAAAAAAAATTGTTTTTTTAACCTGGTTCTGACCTCCTAGAACATTGAAGTTTTTAGTTTCATTTTCATATCAGGGTCTGTCGCAAAAAATATGCTTTAAATCCAAAGTCATAGCAGCTAACAGTCCACTCAACAGACCAGCTGCGCAGAACACAGGCTGCACATTAGCACTCCACCACAGCTGTTACGAGATACAGTGGAAACAGATTTCAGCACAGACCATAATGGGGGTAGCAGCTGCTTGAAAGAAGCAATTTCATGGTATTTGAGACTTTTAGTGGGGTCAATTCATGCATTGCTGCGAGTAAATGAACACTTGTGGGTGAAAATTTAGGGCATAAAGGGTCCCACAGAATCTCCTGGTCATTAAAGGTTAAGTTGTTAAAGCATCTCAACAATGATAAGGAGGTGGTTATAAATGGAAAACATGCTTAGCAGACCGCATTTTAGGAAGATATGGCCTATTCCTCTTACTTGGCAAGATTAAACTTCTTATACATTGAGTACCCATGTTTGGGAGGGGGGGTGGGGAGTCATGGAGGTGGCACTTAATGCCTAGTCCTCCTCCTTCAAACTGTACCTGGGTAATTTTTTTCGGTCAGCTTCTTTCTATGCATCCCAAATACAGTCTCTTGCTCTCATGAATTGTGTCAGCAGCACCTCTACTAACTTCTCTGAAAATATGGAGACTCTTCATCTTGCAGCTGCACTGTCAGATATTTAACAGATACTTAATTCCTGCAGCATGTCATTCCACTCCTGTGTAAGCACATTTTTGACAAGCACCTCCTGGGATCTGATTTCACGATTTGTAATAACTTTTACTCCTATATAAATTACTAGAAGAGAAAAATTATACCACTTGATATAACTATTTGATATTGCACAATCAGAAACAGAATTGTCAATGTCCATCTAGTGGAAAGATTTTCTACCAGATTAGCAGCTTCATAGTTAAACTTGTCCTACACCTTTGCAGCATGGGATATTACATACTGGAAAAATAAATTATGTATGTCACATGTTTTAAACATGTATATAATTATTAATCATAGTCTTTAAGTGATTAAAGTTTGGCTATATTTTTGCAATCTCCAGCATATGCTTGCATTTGCTGCAAGCAAATGGCCAGATATTCCCTCCAATTACCACAGCTGTCAGCTCCCTGCTGCTTTTAATCATTCCAGTTACTAAATATAATTACACAGTTGTTGGCCTACTTCTGTCAGTCCAGATGCTTAGCGTAAAGCAGCTGAGATGAATATACTGATGGAAGTAGCACCAAGAGTGTCAAGATATTAATGATTAGTAAGCATACACATAGCTCAAGTAGTGCAAATCCTGATATTGCTGTAATGTACGAGCATGAAAGTTTTCCATTAGAATAGGGGACTGAGAACCAATGTAGCACAGGGAGACTGTTTCTATAATCTATAAATCTCTAGCCAAAGTCACACTTCTGTTGAGACATATATTGTTGGTGTCTAAATATATTGTGCTACTGCACTGTCCCCTATATAAGGATTATAAAACCAAGCTTCATTCAACTCCAGGAAACCTGATGTGATACGAGATGAAGTGCACCATCATCTGTTTGCTTGATCATGCTGTGGAGTCCAGGGTCTTTGGAAAGTTGCAACTTGTTTCTTGTCAAAGACCCAAGTATACACAGTCAGGCACGAGTAAAAGCTGGGTGTTTGCTAACTTTTAAGACCTGATTTCCAAAAATCTCAGTGAAGTAGTTAGGGAATTCCCTAAATGGTTACGTTTCAGCTCCAGGGACATAGGAGCAGGATTAGGCCATTCAGCCCATTTAGCCTACTCTGCCATTCAATACGATCATGGCTGATCATCCACTTCAAAGCCTTTTCCCCCACACTATCCCCATACCCCTTTATGTCATTAGTATTTAGAAATCTGCCAATCCCTGCTTTGAACATACTCACCCATAGCCCTCTGGGTAGGGAATTCCAAAGATTCACAACCCTCTGAGTAAAGAAACTTCTCATCTCAGTCAAGTGGCTTCCCCCTTATTTTGAAATGGTGTCCCCTGGTTCTGGACTCTCCAACCAGGGGAAACATCTTACCTGCATCTACCCCGTCTATCCCTTTAAGTATTTTGTAGGTTTCAATGAGATCGCCTCTTATTCTTCGAAATTCCAGACAATACAGGCCCAGTTTCCCCAATCTCTCTTCATAGGACAGTCCCACCATCCCGGAAACAAGCCTGGTGAACCCTTGTTGCACTCCCTCTATGGCAATAATATCCTTCTTAAGGTAAGGGGACCAAAACTGCACACAGTACTCCAAGATTCTATACTCCTGCACTCAAGTCCTCTTATGATAAAGGCCAACATACCATTAGCCTTCCTAATTACTTTCAACACCTACATGTTAGCTTTCAGTGACTTATTGATGAGGACACCCAGGTACATCTACACTTTCTAATCTTTTACCATTTAAGAAATACTCTGCATTTCTATTCCTCCTACCAAAGTGGATAACCTCACATTTTTCAACATTATATTCCATCTGCCACGTTCTTGCTCACCCACTGTCTTTCCAAATCCCCTTGAAGCAGTTTTGCATCTTCTTCACAACACACATTAGCACCTAGTTTATCATCCACAAACTTGGAAATATAATATTTGGTCCCCACATCCAAATCATTGATATATAGTGAACAGCTGGGGCCCCAAATACTGATCCTTGCAGTACCCCACTAGTCACAGCCTGCCAACGTGAGAATGCCCTGTTTATTCCTACTCTGTTTTCTGCCTGTTAACCAACCCTTAATCCATACAGTGTATTACCTCCTATCCCATGTGCTTTAATTAAGTTCCCCACAGGAGGTTGGTCATCAAAAGCCCTCTGAAAATCCAAGAATACTATGTCCACCGACTCCCCTTTATCAATTCTGTTAGTAACGTTCTCAAAAAAAACTCCAACAGATTCTTGAAACATAATTTCCCATTCATAAATCCATGTTGACTATGCCCAACCAGATTATTATTATCCAAGTGTCCATTTATCACATCCTTTAGAATAGATTCTAGCATTTTCCTTACGACTGATGTAAGGCTAACAGGTCTGTAGTTCCTAGTTTTCTCTCTCCCTCCCTTCTTCAATAGTGGGGTGACATTTGCTATCTTCCAATCTGCAGGAACCATTCCAAAATCCAAATAGAATTTTGGATGATGATCACTAATGCATCCACTATCTCTACAGCCACCTCTTTCAACACTCTGGGGTGTAGAATATCAGATCCCAGGGACATATCAACCTTCAGCCCCATTAATTTCTCCAACACAACCTTCTTACCAATACTAATTTCCTTCAAGTTCTCATTATACCTCGTCCCTTGGATCTCTAATTCTGGGAAATTTCCTGTATCTTCCTCAGGGAAGGCAGACAAAAAGTAATCATTTTGGACCCACATTTGTCTGAGCCAAACGTTTCTTTCGAAGCTTTTACAGTTCGTTTTTACGTTTATTAGTTTTTACGTTTTTTGTTAGTTTACATTGTTACAACCAGGTGAGCAATGTATCTCTTGCTGTCTTCACCTGGTCTTATTGTAACAGGGTTTAAATTTTAAACGGAGTGTTTTGAACTCCCCCTTTTGTGATTCCTTGTTCACAGGTTCCAATTATATGGCAAATAAATGAGCACAAACAGGCTTTCTTTGGTTTAAAGCAGAAAGAGGAAATTTATTAAACCTTAAACTAAACTCTAATACGATTCACGCCTATGGATATATGACACGCTCATGCTAGCATGTACCTGCGTTATAAACATGCAAAAAATAGGGACAGAAAAGAGAAAAGATAAGTAGAACAGTTTGAGGCAAGATCTTGTTACTGCTTCTCGAGCTCGCTGTAGTCCTTGATTTAAGTTATATTCTTGCGTTTCGTTGGGGCCCAGCAATCTTCGTAAAACTCTGTTCGCGTGACAAACCTTTCTCTGAGTTTCACGTGTCTTCAATGGTTTCAGTTCCCTGACAGATGGGCAGGCAGGCAGGCAGGAGAGGAGATGTTCTTGCTTCAGTTCCAGTAGCACATGGCGTTCTCCCTGGCAATTCCTTTGTTTCGGAGTTCAAATTTAAAAAAAAAACTCCCAGGTTGCCCTGCAGGTTAGTCATGTGACTAGTTCCTTATATGGAACAGTCTCTTCATATCCTTGGTTGGAGGTTCAAATTTCTCTGTCACAGTCAGTCAGCAATGTGACTAAAACTGGTCTGACCACTTCAGTGTATTGGAGGAACACTGCTGGATTGCCATTGTTTCAACATTGTCCATTACCAAGGAAATGCCTTTCCAGTCAGAAACTGCAATTTTTAAAGTTTAAATGTTCATGTGGCAAAATAATGTGTGCCTTAGTCTTGGCAGGTGGGGATTTGCCTGACAACATTCATATTCTATTCTCCCTTTATCAGTTTCTTGGTATTCCTTTGCTATATTCTAATATCCTCCTAATCCTCAGGTTTACTACTATTTCTGGCAACTTTATAGGCCTCTTCTTTTAATCTTATACAATCCTTAACTTCCTTTGTTAGCCACAGTTGGCTGCCTTTTCTTTTTGTGTTTTTGTGCCTTGAAGGAATGTATAGTTGCTGCAAACTATACAATAATTCTTTAAAGGCTATCCATTGCTAATGTACTGTCACATCTTTTAATGTATTTTCCCAATTCACCTCAGCTAATTTGCCCTATTGATCTATTAATATTTAGGAACATAGGAGTAGGCCATTCAGCCCATCAAGCCCGCTCCGCCATTCGATACGATCATGGCTGAACATCCACTTCAATGCCTTTTTCCCACACTATTCTTATATCCCCTTATGACATATGTATTTAGAAATCTGTCAATCTCTGCTTTAAACATACTCAATGACTGAGCTTCCACAGCCCTCTGGGGTAAAGAATTCCAAAGATTCACAACCCTCTGAGTACAGAAATTTCTCCTCATCTGATCTCTGTCCTAAGTGGCTTCCCCCTTATTTTGAAATTGTGTCCCCTTGTTCTAGACTCCCCGAGGGGAAACATCTTACCTGCATCTACCTTGTCCGTCCCTTTAAGTATTTCGTAGGTTTCAATGAGATCACCTCTAACTCTTCGAAATTCCAGACAATACAGGCCCAATTTCCCCAATCTCTCTATCCCAGGAACACATCTGGTCAACCTTTGTTGCACTCCCTCTATGGCAATCATCTCCTTCCTAAGGTAAGGGGACCAAAACTGCACAAAGTACTCCACGTGCAGTCTAACCAAGGCGCTATACAATTGAAGCAAGACTTCACTATTCCTGTACTCAAATCCTTTTGCGATAAAGGCTAACATACCATTAGCCTTCTTAACTGCTTGCTGCACCTGTATGTTAGCTTCAGTGACTTATTGGCAAGGATACCCAGGTCCCTTTGTACATCTACACTTTCTAACCTCTTACCATTTAAGAAATACTCTGCACATCTATTCCTCCTACCAAAGTGGATAACCTCACATTTTTCCACATTATATTCCATCTGCCATGTTCTTGCCCACTCACTAAGTCTTTCCAAATCCCCTTGAAGCTGCTTTGCATCTTCCTCACAACACACATTCCCACCTAGTTTTGTGTCATCCGCGAACCTGGAAATACTACATTTGGTTGCCACGTCCAAATCATTGATATATATTGTGAACAGCTGGGCCTTTAATCAACTTTTAATCAGGTTAAGAAAGTCAACATAAAACTCTAGCATCACAGCCACCAACATGCTTAGAGAGACTGATAATGTGGTCTGGCAATGAATCACAAGATTCTATTACTGCACATGCTGCAGAATCAAACAGCTGGCCAGTCGAAAATCAAAATGGTGCTCATAGAATGGGGGAGTTTAGGGAATTTTTGGACGCTAAGTATTTCTCATCCTATCAGGACTGCTGACTGACTCCCGCAGAGGTAGATGTAATCTAGACCAATTGCATTGTTAGAAGGCATTTGTTGTTAGGAAACATGATTTTCATAGGATCAAAGGAAGTAGAAGCAGGAGTAGGCCATTCGGATCATCGAGCCTGTGCCGCCATTCAAACAGATTATGACTTGATCATCTACCTCTACGCAATTATTCCCCACTATCCCTATATCCCTTGATGTCGTTAGTATTAGAAATATAACGATATCTATCTTGAGCATGCTCAACGATTGAGCTCCTCTGGGGTAGAGAATTCCACAGATTCACCATCCTCTGAGTAAAGAAATTCCTCATCTCAATCTTAAATGGCCTGCTCCCCCCCACCTTCTTCTAGACTCACCAGCCAGAGGAATCATCCTATTCACATCCACCCTGTCACGCCCTGTAAGAATTTTGTAAGTTTCAATGAGATCACCTCTCATTCTTCAAAACTCTAGAGAATACAGGCCCAGTTTCTGCAATCTCTCCTCACAAGACAATCCCACCATCCCAGGGATTAGTCTGGTGCACTCCCTCTATGGCAAGTATATCCTTCCTTCGATAAGGACACCCAGGTCTCTTTGGACATCAACACTTCCCAACCTCTCACCATTTAAGAAATACTCTGCCTTTTTGTTTTTCCAACCAAAGTGAATCACTTTACACTTATTCACATTATATTCCATCTGCCATGTTCTTGCCCATTCACTTAGCCTGTCCAAATCCCTTTGAAGCCTCCTTACATTCTCTCCTAGTTCTGTGTCATCTGTAAATTTGGAAATATTACAACTGGTCCCCATATCCAAATTATTTATATAGATTGTAAACAGCTGTGGCCCAAGCACTGATCCTTGCGGTACACCACTAGTAACAGCCTGCCATCCAGAGCGACCCATTTATTCCTACTCTCTGCTTACTAGCTGTTAACCAATTCTCAATCCATGGCAGTAAATTACCCCCAATCACAGGTGCTCTAATTTTGTTTACCAACCTCCTGTGTGGGACGTTATCAAAAGCCTTCTGTAAATCCAAATACACCACATCCACTGGTTCTCTTTCATCTATGCTAGAAGTAACATCCTCAAAACCTCCAACCGGTTTGTCAAACATGATTTCCCTTTTCAGGTGGCCATCCAACTTCCTCAATTGTCTTCGCTTTCACCACCTTTATGGGCAACGAGTTCCAGGTCATTACCACCTGCTGCAAAAAATGTTCTTCCTCATATTCTCCCTGCATCTTTTGCCCAAAACTTTTAATCTGTGTGCCCTAGTCCTTGTACCATTTGTTAATGGGAACAGCTTTTCCTTGTCTAACTTATCGAAGCTTGTCATAATCTTGTACACTTCTACTAAATCTCTGCTCAATCTCCCTTGTTATAAGGAGAACAAAGACAGCTATTCCAACCTAACCTTGTAACTAAAGTCCTCCATCCCTGGAACAACTCTGGTAAATCTCCTCTGCATCATGTCAAGCGCCCTTACATCCTTCCTGAAGTGTGGTCATCAGAAGTGGACACAATACCCCATTTGGGACCTAACCAGAGCTTTATAAAAGATACAGCAATAACTTCCCTGCTTTTGCGCTCAATGTCTCTATTTATGAAGCTCAAGATCCCATATGCTTTACTAACAACTCTCTCAATATGTCCTACCACCTTCAAAGATCTATGCACATGCACCCCGAAGTCCCTCGGTTCCTGCACACTCTTTAGAACTGTACCATTAACTATATATTGCCTCGCCCTATTCCTTCTGCCAAAATGCCTCACCTCACATTTGTCAGTATTAAATTCCATCCGCCACCCCTCTGCCCATTCTGCTAGCCTATCTATGTCCTGTTGCAGGTGATTCATGTCACCATCGGTATTTTTCCGCACCTCCAGGTTTGGTGTCATCAGCAAATTTTGAGATTCTATTCTGTATTCCAAGATCAAAGCCATATATAAATAACAAAAAAGCAGTGGTCCCTGCACTGACCCTTGGGGAATACCGTTGTCTACCATCCTCCAGTCTGAAAAACAACTATTTACCACGACTGGCTGTTTTCTGTCTGTAAGCCAATTTTTTATTCTATTGGACATTGGCCCACCTGTTCCATGAGCTTCAATTTTGTTAACCAGTCGTTTATGTAGCGCCTTATCAACTGCTTTCTTAAAATCCATATAAGCAACATTCACCACATTCCCTTCATCTATCTTCTCTGTTACTTCATCAAAAATTTAATGAATTTGTTTAGCATGATTTGCCTTTTACAAACTTAATTAAATGCCTTAATTAACTTGAACCTAAGTGTTCATTGATATTTTCCCGATTACTGTTCCCAAGACTTTACCCACCAGTGATATTAAACTAACTGGCCTGTAAAGTTGCTAGGGCTGTCCTTACAGCCTTTCTTGAATAAGAGTGTCACAAATGCCACTCTCCAATCCTCTGGCACTTCCCAGTATCCGGGAAAGACTGGAAGATTATGGCAAGCCCTTCTGCTATCTCCAACCCCATACAAGGGGAGTGCCACACTAACGACACCAAAATATTGATCTTCTTTATCTGCAGCTTAGAAAAAATATTTTAACATCCTGAAATTCAGATTATATTTGCTACTATAAAACAATGAGAATTTAGTGCCTGAGCCAATTCTGCAATGATGGGCAGACTTTCACTTTCATTCACTCTGCTTCCCAGTGTTTCATTTGATTTGACTTGTTAATAGAAGCAGAAAACACTTTCAAAATCTCTGCATATATTCATAAGTGAACAACCAGGCCAAGAAAATTTTGATTTTTAACTATAATTACGGACACCAGAGGGGAAATATTGGACAGAAGGACACACAGGCAACAAGTGAAACATGAGCAAAGATATCTTTTAGACACCTCTAGTTTTAGTGGAGTTGCTCAGTAATAAATCACAGCACCGAAACAGGCGGCACCAACATCAATCGGGGAGACTGGGTTATGGTTACAGAATTCAGCATAAATATGATTTGCTTATGAAGTACAACTGATGTCTTTTTTTCATTAGGGCTTACTGCTGCAAAGAAAATATATTGAACATAGCCACAAAGAAAATCAAGAGGACAATTCAACCCAAAAACCTGTGGACATTAAATACGCAATACTTGAAAGAACTTTTACTTCCATGGTAATTAGGGGTTTAGCATTCTCTTAAGTTCCAAGGGGACACTATATCTCTAGCTACCAGAACTATAGTAAAGAATACACAATGGAAATGTTGCCAATAATTGCTGATTGTGTTACATCCACAAAGCTTTTTGCACCTGAGCAGATGCAAAGTTATCAGGGTAGGTAGACTTGATCTATATTTAGCATGTCAGTTTAAAAAAAATCCTTGAAGTACCCATCTTATGATGGACTTGTTGCCAAATGCTAAAACAGAAAGCAAATCAACAGGCTTTAATTTAACTTGCATCTATACTCAACAGTCTTACAAAGCCTACTCCCCAACACAATTTTTTCTGACTGGTAAGCACAAAACATTAAAAATGCATGAAGCTTTGTGAAATCACCCACCTGCCTGCAGTTATGACAGTTTCAGAACTGAAAATTCTTTGACGTGGGTTTAACAATAAAGAAAATGTTCACAAAAAAATGTTGACTTTTATTAAAAGCTTCTGCTGTGCACTTTCGTATCAGTGGTAACTAAGATGACAACTCAGTGGCATACATGACCACATTTCACAGTTGGGTATACATACATTCAAAGTTCCTTTATTTACATTATGGTGGAAGTATCAACAAATTAATCACATGTTTAATACTGCAAATAATTCTTCAAAGGCCACTTAGTATGCTCATCAAATTCAAAAAAGCCCAAAAGAAAACTTACTTCCTACCCTTGAAATAACCGGATGATAACACATTCACAAAGTGGATCAAAAAACCATGCTTGCCCTCAGAACTGAAGGTTGCAACTTCCCTAAATTACCCTCCAATGAACTAAATGAGATTGTTCCCCCATGTCACTTCATCATAGAATCCTCAGCATTGCCTCTAAGACCAAAGCAGCAGATTGCTAGCGTGCATTGCATGCAGGCAGGTGTGACTTTATATCGGCATTTTGCTGCATTTGGGTTGCTGCCTAGCTCATCAGCATCTTTCAGACTATTGAATGAAGTCAGCTCTCAGGCTACAAACCCAACCGCATTGAAACAAAAAGCCCAACACCTATCCAGAAGATTCCACAACAAATGCACAAAGTCAAAAATAAGTTTCATGTACCTACACAAAATCCATACTTGCCAAGTGACTGCAAAATTACAAAATCATTGAGTTGGAGTTTCCAATAGATTACAGTCTATTACTGTTTAATATTAAAAAGTGATTGTGCAGTATTACAAATTAAGCAGTTTTAATGAATCCATAGAGCATTCATTTTGCATACAATTTCAATTTGTTCCACGATAACACTACTGAAAATGACATTATCCCAAATTTCAACAGATTAAGAGTAGGCTATAGAAGAGTTGAAACAGCATTCCAGGTTGATCTGTTACACGAGTAAGAAAACAAAACGTGGGTGTCCAGTATTTAACTGCTAGTATCCAGTACTTAACTACTGGTAAGTAAAGAGCTTGAAAATTGTTCAAGTCTAAGAACGAGTCAGGGCATCAACAAGATTTTAACAACCTTTTCATAACAGTGACAATTAAAATTATTTTCAAAACACTACAAAGTTGGCTCGGGCAACCTGTACACATCCTATTTATTTCCCAGTTGAATGAGCGTAGACGTTTTTATTAACTAAGGTGCAACATAAACAAGGTGAACAACCACAATCTGTGGCAACTGTTAAAATGTCATCAGCAAGATTGTTATATTTCACTTTGTTGCCTGTAGTTACATTTTCAGATAGGTTATTTCCAAATCAATGAGTAACAAAACAAAACATCTGCCTGCATTATTTGCCAACACCTCCATTTTATAGCCAAATAAAAGCCCGAGGAAAAAAACTTTTGTATCCGAGGAACTGTAGTTTTCATTTGTATTTTTTAAAATCTGTGCTAAATTAGTTTAATGAGCTAAAATTTTGAGAACTGTAATCCATAAGGAAAATTCAAGTAGAATAAAAACTTAAAATTTCACAACTCATGTTACAGATCGCATTTTCTTCTCTTTTCTCACTTACCATGCTTTTCCTGATATATTCTATGGCTTTCTTCGTGTTCATTCCTGACCAGTCATTAAGCATGTAGCAGATACAAGTGGCACAGTACACAAACCTCATGTCATTTTCACTTCCTTCCGGCACTGCATAGAAACTGTAAGACAAACAAAGACAGGAAGAAAAAACAACAAAATACTGCTGTAACTATCTAGACATGATAAATACACTTTGGGATTCCACCATTCACTTCCTCCTTGGCACGCCCATGCAATCTGTACTTATGAACTATAAAATGAACTTAATGAAGTAAACCCAAAATGGACACTTTTCTTGTAAACAAAACTGGAGTAAGAGGTCAGGTGACTTTTTTCCCTGCCAATACACACAGACATTACAAGAACCCTAGCTAATTTTCATGTCTGGACGAGTCTTGGAGAAGTCATTAAAATACAAATGATTTTTCTGGACACATCCCTAAGAAATTAAATTACAAATGACTCTGTGGTAATGGCTGTTTCTCTTCAACTGATTGGAATTGGAGTTTGGAGTCCAAAAGTCTGCGACAGTATTGTCAACCCAAAGAATGGGTGTGAAAAGACCTATTTTATCAAAGTGAGATGAGGATGAATGACACCTGGACTCCATTGTCTAACAATAGCCTCATCATTAGAAACCACTTATGAGGACAATGCAAAGAGAAACTATGATCACATGACAGAAACTAGGCTTCTGATATGGAGCTTCAATAAAGGTATATTCTGGGCAGACAAAGGAGATCCATCTATACCAGTGAAGAGAAAAGACACTGCCTAAGATTACCAGCTTTGACATTTTAGAAAGTGCAACAGAGATCAGATTCCTTCGATACAAAACGCGAGTTTTCTCACAATTCATCAGTCTATTTTAGATGCAATGAACATTTGCATTACACAGCAAAAACATATTTTGGTGTATACAGCACACAGGTTTCAGAACCTCGGTATACTATGGTGGAAGGACCTCGTACTGGGAAAACCATGCCTCACAATTCTTGCCATTCCATTTTAAATGCAATGTACATTGGTATTACACAGCAAAAAACATTTTGGTGCATACAGCCCAAGGGGTTTTACACGGGTTCCAGCTCCTCGGTATACTATGGTGGGAGGACCTGACAGTGGCCTTTCCCCATTGAGCCTTTGTGGTGGCTGCCCTTAGTGATTTTTATGAATAAAATATATTTTGGGAAAAAAAGATTACTAGCTTTGAACTACATGTATGCAGAGACTGGAGTTTGGCCTTGAACTCCCTACCTGAGAAATTATACCAGGACTTCTCCATTGACCTTTGGCTGGAGCATAACAAGAGCAGTCTGCAACAATGCAACTGTCTTCCTGACCCTCCCAAGCTTTTCTTCAGTGAACAAAGGAAAAGAATACAGGCCAGCACTATTTCAAGTCTTCACCCCGGGGAAAAGCAAGCCTAATAGAGAACTCTTTAAAATCATCAGACCTAACACATCTTGATAATCTATATCTTTTCTTGGGTGTGCATGTATCTGTATGAGAGAGGGTGTTGTTGCATATATTTTAGGTGTCGTATAACAAACATTTATCTTTCTTTTAAACTTGCGAGAAAACTGGTCATTTGTCTGTTCTTGACAAAGCACTTTAAAAAAAACACCTCTTCCGTCAGTCGAAAGGTGAAAAAGGCAGGACCATCCTTATCTCTTACCTGCCCATAACATTCTTCATATGAAATTTAATTTAGAGCCATTGAAAGTAAGGCTTCTGTACCTTTTGTTTCACTAAGATATCTGTTGTAACAATACTAAATTGGTTTTCATCAGGACACTTTGAATCTTCATAATCAAATTTTAAAAATGCACTTGCTATATAGCAAAATACATTTTACTCCAGAAGCAAAAAACCTAAACCAGTCTTTGGTAAGGTGCCAGGTAAACAATAAATTCAATTTTAAAGTGGAACTAGGCCTCCCTGATGCTTCAGTGGATAAATTCACCACGGTGTGATATTGAGTTATCAAGTCCAACTTTCAATCTCTGTTGGTGTCCGCTGGGTTCAGCAATTTGCTTCAGTACAGAAGGGTTTTCTTTTGTGGAAAAAGCAGAGGGGAAACAAACAAAATTCCTGCACCTATTTGCATCCAGTGATCCCTGCTGGCAAGTATACATGTAAAGCCGTCGAGTATGGTTAGTATTCGAGGTCAACTGTCATATCTGTAGTTCAAAAGTTTTTTTGACCATAATCGTAGAGGTTCACAAAAGGAAGGATTCATTTGGATAAAGTATCAGACTTGCCACACCCAAGAAATTGGACCACAGGATGTGTCAATGTTTGAGGGAAAAAAAGATTAAAAAAAGATTGAGGAACTAAAAAAAACACAAGTAATTGTGATAGTAGATTAGAACACGATTCATAATAAAGGCACAGGAGTTCAGTCATTTCAGTTTTGCAAGATATAAAATCTTGAATTACTCACAGCCTTCAAAAGGTCCTAAGCAAGCAAAGCATGGACTCTCCCATTCCAGTGAGGATTAATCACAGAACATAACTATCCCAACATTTATGACCCCACTGCTAAATCAATATCATGATAGTCTGCAACGTACTGGAGCAACCTGTTCAAAGTGTGACAAAAAACATTTTACTGTACCTGCCATCTTCCAATTGAAGAGCTCCAAGCCCTGCCAGACATGCTTCTTTATTCACCCGTTTCAGATCATCTCCGAGGATCACGAGGCTAGCTAGGCCAGTATATGTCATAGCTATGTGACCACTGTCATACAAATGATGCGTACCTTTATCCTAAAATATACCAGTAAGCATGCATCAGACAAAACGGTACAAAAAGTTGAAATACACAGGTTTGGCAGCATTCCTGTAGAGGGTCATCGATCTGAAACATTAACTCTACTTCTATTACTACAGATGCTGCTAGATCTGCTGAGCATTTCCAGCATTTTCCATGTTTATTTCTGATTTCCAGCATTGGAAATACTTGGCTTTTTTAAAAAAGCATTTTACTTGTTTTTCTCATAGGTTACAAACAAACCAAATACTTCAGAATAATTACAATTGTCCTTTTTGTGATCGGGGGATCAGAAGGCAGAGACTGGGAGCGGAACCAATTGCGTAAATCCTTAAGATTAAAACTTACAGGTTTGAAATCGATGCCCTAGTGTCTTTTTCCTTCTATCCAAGTTTTATACAGGGTTTAGACAAACCAGCTAGTGTGCTCCAAAATAAAAGCAAAATACTGCGCATGCTGCAAATCTGAAATAAAAACAAGAAATGCTGGAACCACTCAGCAGGTCTGGCAGCATCTGTGGAAAGAGCAGAGTTAACGTTTCGGGTCAGTGACCAATGACTCCTGGCCTGCGTCCCACATTCTACACTCCGTAAACTTGAGCTAGTTCAAAACACTGATGTCCACGTCCATATTTGGGCAGGTCCTGCTCACCCATCACCTCTGTGCTCATTGATCTACATTGGCATTCATTCAAGCAATACCACAATTTTAAAATTCTCATCCTTGTTTCCAGGTCCCTCCATGGCCTCACCCCTCACTATCTCTAATCTCCTCCAGTCCAGCAATTCTCAGATATCTGCACTCATCTAATTGCGACATCTTGAACAACCCCAATTTTAATTGCTCTATCAGTGGCGGCTGTACCTTCAGCCGCCGAGGCCCCAAGTTCTGGAATTCCCTCCCTAAACCTCTCTACCTCTTTCCTCCTTTAAGGCGCTCCTTAGAGTGTACCTCTTTGATCAAGCTTTTGGCCATTTGCCTTAATATCACCTTATGTGGCGCAGTGTCAAATTTTGCTTTATAGCATTCCTGTGACATGGCTTGGCACCTTTTATTACATTAAAGGTGCTATATAAATACAAGTTCTAATTGTGTTACTGCTTTATGCAGGTTCAGTTGATTTGCAGGAAATTCTACATCTGTAAGATCATAGTCTAGAAATCTCCAAATAATCTAACAATAATACTCAGTTTTTGTCCAAACTGTTTTGATTGATCAGTTTAAGAGGCTGCCTGGTGAGTTTATTTGGTGAGTGATGCCTGGTACATGCAGAGAATGTACAATGCAGGTGCAGCTGCCAACAGTTAGCGGGATGGGATTGGGGGTGGGGGTGGAGAACACAAACAGCAGAAGGGGAGCCCAACATGAAAGATCACAGACCTGAAACATTAACTGTGTTTCTCTTTCCACAGATGCTGCCAGACCAGAGTATTTCCAGCACTTTGTTTTTATTTCAGATTTCCAGCATCCATCGTATTTTGCTTTTATTTTATCATAGTTAACTTGGCTGGAGAGATTGCTTCCATGAGGGAAGGATGGGATTGATGGAGGGAAGGGGATGACAAGAGTGGGATGAAAGGGCATGGGAGGAGCTGCAGGGGTAGGGCAAGACGGAATTGATTAAGTATGGCAAAATGGCGGGGACAATTATTTGATACAACATATTATTCAAAAGCTAGTCTAGGTGCTAAAAATGAAGATTCACTAGATTTGAATGAAAAGTTTTGGAAAAATCGTCAGGTGAATTAAAATACATCAGCATTGATTCTATAGACAAAGATGATGCCTCTAGAGCTTCTACACTGTATAACTCCAATGGGCATGCCACCACACTAACTTAGTCAAGGAAGGAGCAGTTATAATGGTGCTATGAAACTTGAAACTAAACAAGGACTTTGTCATGGAAAAAGATTGGTAGTTAGGAAGCTGTTTTCTTCAATGATATAGATGCTGAAATTATAACTGGCAGATTTCATGGGAACAGTGTTTAATTCCTCAAACAGTGAACCATCAGATGTAAACCTGCCTTTTCAACTCAGGAGAAAACAGTTCACAATTAGACTTTAATAAAAGCAAAATACTGCGGATGCTGGAAATCTTAAATAATAACAAAGTGCTGAAAATACTCAGCAGGTCTGGTGGCATTTGTGGAGAGAGAAGCAGAGATAACGTTTCAGGTCTGTGAACTTTCATCCCAATTAGACTTTCATATTCTATGACTATGAACAAGTAACAAGGCCAGATTCTTGACAAAATGGTTATTTATATTTCTAGGCCTGTTTTTACAGATGGACAGCTTTATGCAGCTTTTTCCAGAGAGAAGTTTTGATTCTATTAAAGTCTTTAGAATCAGAACGTTTACAGCACAGAAAGAGGCCACTTGTGCCAGCCGAAAAACATTCCACCCATTCTATCCCACCTTCCAGCATTTGGTCCATAGCCCTGCACTTGAGGTGCATATCCAGACTTCTTTTGAATGAGTTGAGGGTTTCTGCCTCAACTACCCTTACAGGCAGTGAGTTCCAGACCTCCACCACCCTCTAGGTGAAAAAATCTTTTCCTCATCTCTCCTCTAAGCCTTCTATCAATCACTTTAAATCTATGCCCCCTAGTCACTGACATTTCTTCTAAGGTGAATAGGCCCTTCACATCAACTCTATCCAGGCCCCTCACAATTTTGTACATCTCAATCAAATCTCCCCTCAGCCTTCTCTGTTCCAAGGAGAACAACCGCAGCCAATCCAATCTTTCCTCATAGCTACATTTTTCCAGTCCCGGCAACTTCCTTGTAAATCTCCTCTGTACCCTCTCTAGTGCAATTACATCCTTTCTGTAATGTGGTGACAAGAATGGCACCATTCTTTGATGAAATAACAAGAAATCCAGTATTTAAATAAGTACTGTTGCAATTAAGATACTAATTTGACTACAAATGTTTTGCAGGTCTCTGCTAGTTCACTATAATTCCTTCTCATACAAACACTGCAGTAATGAAGTTGGGACATCAGTGCTTTTTCAGTTTTAAAAGTTAATTTTAATCTCCTTTAGGTACAAAAAGGGCCCCTAAATTTTTCCTTTCCGACCCAGAATTTCCTCTTTCCTCACCTCAACAGCGGTGAAATTTCAAGATTAAGCTACTTGTTCCATCACATGGTGAAAAAAGATGGGTTTGTTCCATCAGAATAATGAAGTGAAGGTCCTTGACACCAGACTTCAGTCATTTTCTGATCTATTAGATAAATTTGACTGCTGTATGCACATGCTAAAATATCTCAAGCAAACAGTGCAAATGAACAGAATTTAGTATTTTAAAGTTACTTAAGCAGTGTAAAAAACTTATCAAATATTACTAAATACAGATTTCCAAGAAGCTATACCTGTGCAGAAATTATAGCAAGGTGCCACAGAAAAAGAGACCTGAGCCCCAAACTGCACCGAATTCAACTCAAAATTACCTCTAGGTTCCCTATAAGGAATATTCAAGAAATTTCTACTCTGACCTCTGAGTAGTAATCACTGAATAAAGGATTGGGTTCACATTGAGATGCTTTGCAGACTCCAGCTAACCTTTGATTGACTATACGGGATTCCCAGATGTGAGGAACCCCTGAATCCACAGCGGTGCAGATTGGATTCTGAAAAACAAAATAATTGTTAACTTACACTAAAATAAATCACAATGAGTGTTTTTAAAAACTTTTTAAACGTAAACATCGCAGACGTCACTGCGAAGAACAGGTTACCAAAATGAAACATTAACTCGGCTTCTCTGCCAGACCTGCTGAGTATTTCTATCATTTTCAGTTTTTAATCACAGAACAGTGATTAAATTTTTAAATGTATCTAATCGTTTGCAACTGAAATTCCATGGCAACACAAATTTCACACATTTAAAATGTTGAAAAATATAAACCTGCCTTAAATAAAGCAGAAAAAAGTTTCCAGCCACATAAAACAATGTAGATTTTATTTTCAGTGTACTATAAATCTGGCTTGCTCTTTTAACAAAATTATTCATGGATGCCTAGAGAATACAGGCAATTGTAGCAGAGACCAATTAGAGGTCTGTCAACTGCCTGTGAGTCTCCAGTATGACTGACAAGCAGTAAACACAAGATTATTCTTCTAACTCTTCTCTCAAAGGCACCGATTCATGCTACGTTATAGTCCTAGGTGCTGGTTATCTTCCAATCTCTTCTCCAAGAGACGACTCATGTGTGAACAAGCAACTTCAGCATGGAATGCATCACAATTGAGCTGGTTTCTGTTCTCACTTGACATCCACAAAGCTCTGCTTTCCAGCAGCGACTACCACTTAGCTAATGCAGTGCACTGAAAACAACTATAGAACTTCTACTGCCAGTCTTACTGTAGTTGTTTCATCTCAGTTTGTCAATCATCCCTTTGCACCACTCTTGTACATTTGAACTTTCTAAGCTTCCATCGGTCCCCTGCTACTTCTTGCTGGATACTATTGCAGCAACAGCAAACATGCTGCTCTTTGGTGACATCATTTGAAATCACAGCTTTAGTTTTCACATGTACACTGACGACATCCAGCTCTTCCTCAACACCACCTCTCTCAACCCCTCCAGTGTCTCTAAATTGTCAGACTGCTTATCTGACATCCAGTACCGGAGCAGCAGAAATTTCCTCCAATTAAATATTGTGAAGACCAAAGCCATTGCCTTCGGTTCCCATGACAAACTCCATTTCCTAGCTACCAACCCAACCCTCTCCCTGGCAACGGTGAGGCTGAAGCAGACTGTTCACAACCCTGGGGTCACATTTCACCCCAAGATGAGATTCTGACCACATATCCCCCATCATCACTCAGACTGCCTATTTCCACCTCCATAACACTGCCTGACGCTGCCGGTGACTGCCTCAGCTCATTTGCTGAAATCCTCATCCATGACTTTAATACCTCTAGACTTTACTATTCCAATGCACTCCTGGCTGACTTCCCAAGTTCTACCCTCTGTAAACTTGAGATCATCCCCGCTGCCCATATCCTAACTTGCACCAAGTCTTGCTCACTTGGGGCATGCTGACCTACACTAGCTCCCAGTTAAGCAATGGCTCGATTTTAAAATTCTCATCCCTGTTTTTAAATCAATCCATGTCCTTGCCCCGCCCAGACATCTGCATTCTCTTCCTATCCTAGAAGCCTCTGAGATGATATCAACGCTCATCTAATTCTAGCCAGCTGAACACCCCCGATTTTAATCACTCCACCATTGGTTGTGCCTTCAGTTGCCAAGGCCCTAAGCCTCTCTTTCCTCCTTAAAGACACTGCTTCCTCTTTGACCAATGTTTTCAGTCATCTGTCCTAATATTTCTTATGTGGCTCGGCGTCTAATTTTCTTTTATAATGCTCCTGCGAAGTACCCAAGATGTTTTATTACATTAAAGGCACTGTATAAATACAAATGACTGTTCTACCCTCACAGCTCCCTACTAATAAGGATCAAAGTATCTATTAGTACACCACTGAAGTTCACCCTTGAGCGACGCAAACTGGCCTCTGTATGGCATCTTTGCAAACAAAAGATCAGAAACAATCTTTCATTTTAGCAAAATGTCGCAAAGTGTTATCAAATACAATTTGACACTGAGCCACATAAGGAAATGTTAGGACAGATGACAAAATGCCTGGCGAAAAAGCTGGAATTTAACTAGGAGAGAGGTAGAGAGGGAATTCCAGAGCATAGCGCCTAGACAGTTGTAGGCATGGTCATCAATATCGGGGGGATTAAAAATCAGGGATGCACAAATAGCCAGAATTGGAGGAATGTTGAGTTCTGAGAGGGTTGTAGTGCTGGATGAGGTTACAGAGATGTGGATGGGCGAGGCCATGGAGGAATTTCAAAACACGGATGAAAATTTTAAAATCAAATTGATGCCGGACCGGGAGCTAATGTAGGACAGCAAATGCGGTCATGGGTGAACAGGGCTTGCTGTGAGTTAGGAGATGGGCAGCAGAGTTTTCATGAGCTCAAGTTTACGGAGAGTGGAAGATGGGAGGCTGGCCAGTACAGCATTGGAATTGTCAAGTCTGGAGTTAACAAAAGGTATTGATGAGGGTTTCAACAGCAGATGGGCTGAGGCAGAGGCAGAATTGGGTGATGTTAGGGAGGTGTGTCTTGGTGATGGAGCAGATATCTGCTTGGAAGCTTATCTTGGGGTCAAATACAACACCAGACAGTTGCAAGGAAAAAAAGACAGGATCAGTGGCTAGGGAACAAAGTTTGTGGCAGGGACTGAAGGCAATGGCTTTGATCTTCCCAACAGGTGAGAGAAATTTCCACTCATCCAGTACTGGGTGTTGGACAAGCAATCCCACAATTTAGAGACAGGAGAGAGGTGAGTGTCATCAGTGCTCATTTGGAACTTGGAAGTGTTTTTGGATGATGTTGACAAAAGGCAGCATGCAGATGAGAAATAGCAAGGGGCCAAAATAGATCCTCAGGGGACTCCAGAGGTAACAGCGAGTGTGAGAAAAGAAGCCATTGCAGGAGATTCTCTGGCTACAAGTTCAGGGCTGAGGCAGAGGGGAAACCTTAAGGAAGTTTGACCCAGCAGGCTAGGGGAAGGGAGGGACGGGCAGAGGCAGTTAAATAGATTATCTCAATTTTAGTGACAAAGAAGTCCATGAATTGTTCACATTTGTTGGAGGGGTGGGTGAAGGAGGAATGGGAGAAGGGTTTAAGGAGACAGTTTTAGTGGAGAGAAGTTGGGAAGATGTGGGGGTGAGGGTATGTTTGCATTCCAGGATGATCTCAAATAGTGCGCAGTTTTCACATAGGACAGCAGGACCGGCTAGTGTTTGTGATCCAGCCACTTCAGACAATAAAACCACAACACTGCAATCAAACCTCAACAGTGTTATGACCAGGTGAGAAAGGGGTCTAGGGTTCCCTCAGCCTTCACCTGGTCTTACCGTAACAGGGTTCAATTTTAAACACACCTTTTTTTTTTTAAGATTCCCCATTAATGAATCCTTGTTCACTAACTTCCAATTACAAGGCAAATAAACTAGCCAAACGGGTTTTCTTAGGTTTAAAGAAAAAAGATTGAAGCTTGTTAAACTTAAACTCTAATTCAGTTAACGCCTACGGATATGCGACGAGTCCACGCTCGCATGCATACGCAATACAAACATGCAGACAGACAGAAAAGAGAAGAAATAAAGTGGAAAAGTTTGAGGCAATATCTGAAGATCGTTTTGGTTATTGTTCTCTGTAGAGTTCTTGATTGTAGGTAGGTCTGGCTTTTTGTTGGGGCCCAGTATTCTTCTTAAGCATTGTTCAATGTAGGAGACTTTTCTCTCGAAGTTCATGTGCCCTCAGTGGGTCCAGAGGCTTGTGAGAAAGAGATGGGAGCAGACATGAGAGGGCTTCTCACTCCAGCAGCAAGGAGTCTTTGAGTTCTAAAACTCTGCGGCTAGTTCAAAAAACCCTGGACCAGCCAGTTAGTCATGTGACCAGCTGGTTTAACCAGTCCTGGCTTTTGTGGATTGTATCACTTTAGCAGTCTCTGGAATGCTCTTCCTTACACCTTCAATGTCTGGTAATCAAAATCCATTGTGAGTTGAATGTTTCAGGGAATGGTCCTTTTGTCTCCACAAGCACTGTCTGTTAGTATGCAAATGTTATCAGCTATGTGTCTGGCAGCCCTTGTAACAGGCCTTCTCCCCAGCAAGTTTAAAATCTATGCTCATATGATAAAATGAATATGCCTCATTCTTGGCATGTGAGGACCTGCATAACAGCAATACAGAAACACCAATTGAGACAAGATATCTATTATGAAACGTTCACACGATTCAACAAAATTTTCAAGTCATATACAGCGCATATCAAGACTACAAGCCACTGATTCTACTGATCCCCACAAAATCTGATTAAGTGCCCCTTCTGTACATATCTCAGAAACCTCAACATACAAAATACTTTTTTGATGTAGATCAATTTACTCTGAAGAATCAGCAAACACTACACCTCATATTCCCTTCCTGTTTAATGAAGTTTAGTGGTAAAATTAATTTCCCATCAGATCCCTAATACAGATAAATTTCTTTTTACAAACTACAGCAAACCAAGGGTAGCATTTTATCAACTTGCACAGCACATCTAAGTATCATTCCACCATGCTGCAAGGACATACTGTTCTATCTCAACTGTGCCATCTAATGGTAGAGTAAAATTATGGGGATTCTTGAAGACTGAAATAGAAACAGAAAATGCTGGAAATACTCAGCAAGTCTGGCAGCATATGTGGAGAGAGAAACAGGGTTAATCATTTCAGGTTGATCACCTTTCATCAGAACCATCTAATGGTATGCTGTATGCATCTCTTTTCCAGACATGCTAAAGCTTTTGTTCAAACATAACAGCCTTCCTCTTAGAATTGTGTGTGAAATGTACTTGTCAATGTTCTGACTTGAACAGTCAGCAAACAGACATTGGAGCTGGTGCACTTTTAATACCTCAATTATTCCCCAATCTTTGGGATTAGTTCTTCGGAATCTGCTATTTTGGGTTACAACCTTACATCATTGCATATTTATTTTAATTTGTATAAAATTCAGCAGATTTATCATACCTAATAAAACATATGAGCAGCAATTTCAGCATCTAATGCCTCAATATTTCACAAGGTTGAGATTAAAGGTGCGGATCATGTTGTTCACTTATCTTTCTTAATTTGCCAATCCCAATGATAGAATCAAAACATATTACCCTAAACACAGATACAAACCAACAAAAGCCATGGGTGTCATCACAGGCCAAAGTTATTCACAGGCCATACTGTGGAATGGTAGGCTGCGTTACAACACATTTGATCACTAAAAGGTGAAATGACTTTAATACATTTATGAAGTAAGATGCAAGGTGGTAAAGAAGTGTATTTCCCACATATGGAAGGAGAATCAAGCTTTTAGAGGCAGCATTATTCTTGGATACTAATGAATTTCCCTTCCTGGGCAGATCAGAAGAGCACAGGCTGCCTGCAAATTTCTCTTGGGCAGTTACAGTTCATAGCTTGGAGAAAATTTTGTGCGTGGGTGTGTGAGGCAGGGGTATTTACACCTTCACATCTGTAATATATGAAAAACTGTTCCAGAATTCTAGCAATGATCATAGTTAGCATTTTATTTAAAGTTCCTCTATTTTGTGGTACAGGAGCAGTACCAATCCCTCTTCCCAAATGATGAACTCAAGTGTATTCCAAATAATTTAAGACACACAATAATTGATGGATGCTAATAAAGTGCAGGGACAAAAAACATCTTTGCGCAAAATCAAAAACATGTTTGCCATTGGTTCTGTAGACTGCACCACTTTATTAACTATTTATCCAGAAAAGTTTTCTTATTTGAATGATGTCTAAATTCATCCACTTTTTAATAAAAATGACAATAAATGGATGTTTTCAATCATATGGTATAAGCCAATCAATACAAATTGGGACCTCAATTGCTACCTTCAGAGTATTTTCAGCCACATGCATACAAGTTTCACTTTCTGGAATTAAAATACTATTCAATTACCTTTATTGATTTTGCACAAAGTAGGTGTCACTTCTTCCTACAAACATGACTTTCCATCTCTGCAGATTTCATTAAGCCTGATGTCTACTAGCTTTTAAATGCCAAAACAAATCCCAACCACAAAACGCAGGGCAAACGACAGATTTGGTGAAATCTGAAAACTATACAATCGAAGTAACTAACATGGGAGTGGATTATCTTTGAAGCAGGGAAACCTGTCAGATGACAAGTTAATTATTTTTTTAAATTAAAAAGTAACATTTCAGGTATCTCATTTAAAAGGTATTCTTGCTCTGGCTTCCGGAGATGAGACCAATAGTTATAGACAATGCTTACAATCTGAAGGATTCAAATTACCAGGATGACTTGTATTTGTATATAGGTCATTATAGTTTCATATTTCAAAACATAATACCCAAAGGAGATGCAGTATTCAGTTCTTAATTGCAACAAAATGAAAAGATAACATGTGTGCATATATTTCAAATTACCACAAGAAAAAAAAAAATTTAAGGTTGTGAAAGTTTCAAGAAGTTGCAAACAATTCAAAAATATAATAGATAATCCAGTACACTACATTTATTTAGATTTTTTTTTGCTTTCCTGGGAAGTTTTCAATTAAAAAATTGTAAATTCAAGTCAACAGGGTTACAAGAAAGTCTGATCTTTTAATCCTTTGGCATATCATTTTTAGTTATTAAAAATATATACTAGTGAGATGAGAGAAACACTACAGAACATAAGATAGAAATGGGAGCAGGAATACACCATCTGGCCCCTCGAGTCTGCTCTGCCATCCAATAAGAACATGGCTCATCTTCTGTCTCAACTCCCTTTTCCCATCTGCTCCCCATATCCCTTCAATTCCTGAGGAATCGAAAAACCTGTACCTCAGCCTTGAATATACTCAACAACCCTCTAGGGTAGAGAATTCCAAGATTCATAACCCTTTGAGTGAAGAAATTTCCCATCTCAGTCCTAAATGATCAGCCCCTTATCCAGAGACTGTGCCCCGATGTTCTAGATTCCCCAGCCAGGGGAACAACCTTTCAACTAACTGTCTGTCCCGTCAAGTCCCCTCAGAACCTTATACGTTTAAATGAGATCACACCTCATTCTTCTAAACTCCAGAGAATATATGTTCAATTTACTCAGCTTCTCATTATGGGACAACCCTCTCATCCTAGGAACCAATCGAGTGAAGCTTTGCTATACCTGCCTTTGAGGCAAGTATATCCTTCCTTGATGATTTATCAGCCGAATGTCTTGCATCTCTAAGCTTGTAATGGACAGTCCTGCGGATGCTTCAGTAGGCATTGTGCTTGGATAGTGCTCGAAAGTCAACTGTGTATAGCAAAAGCAGATACTCACTATACTGAAGATGACTGGGTAACCTTTAGGGATATAGTGTACTCCACTGCTCTTGAGATCCTTGGCCCTACCTCTCAAAAGCATCAAGATTGGTTCGACAAGAACAATGAGATGATCCAGAAACTACTGAAAGAGAAACATCTCCTCTGTCGGGCTTACCTCAATGACATGTCATCACTATTCAAGCACAATGTCTACCAAAACACCTGCAGGACTGTGCAGTGTAAGCTCAGAGAGTCAAGACACTTGGCTGAATTAGAAAGCAGACGACCTCCTACGCCGACCAAAGACCAGAAGAGATTCTACGATGCTCTGAAATATGTCTACGGGCCCCAGTCTATTGGTTCATCATCCACTCTCGTTGCTGACGGGTCAACACTGCTCACAGAAAAAGCCCAAATTCTAGAAAGATGGCCGGAGCACTTCAACCACATCCTCAATCGGCCTTCATCCGTCTCTTGGTGACCCTCCCACACGGTTATAAACAAGAAAAGCCATGAAACTCCTGTCTGTGGCAAAGCTCCAGAAGCTGAAGCTTTACTAGCTGAGATCTACAAGGCTGAAGGTCAATGTCCAGTCAAGCATCCCAATGAATTACTTGAGTCTGTATGGGAGCAAGGAATCAACCTGCAAAAATACAAAGATATCCACCTGTACAAGGGGAAAGGAACTCGCCAATCTTGTGACAATCACAGAGGAAACTCAGTCCTCTTCATTGCCAGCAAAATCATCACCACAATTCTTCTGATTCACTTAGTGCAACATGTCAACCAGGATCTGCTGCCAGAGTCAGTGTAGTTTCAGAGCAGGTCGAGGAACCAATGATACAGTGTTTGCATTTAGACAGCTCCAAGAGAAATGCCAAGAACAGAACATGGACCTCTACACCACATTTTTTGACCCAGCAAGGCCTTCAACAGTCATGAGGGCCTTTGGAAGGTAATGGAGAAATTTGGTTGCCCTGAGAAATTTATCACAATGGTTCAACAATTCCACGGCAGCATGCTCGTATGCATCCTTGGATGATGGCGAGTCTTCCCAGTTACTAATGAAGTTAAGCAGGGCTACTTGCTAGCACCAACCCTCTTCAACATGTTTTTCTCCACCATGCTCTCTGATGCCTTCCATGCTGGTGATCCTGGCATCAAAATCAGGTATCGCACATGGACGGGAAGCTACTCGATTTGAATGACTCTGGGAAAAATCCAAAGTCTCCAAAGACGCACTTTGCCATATCCTGTTTGCAGACGACTGTGCGGTACTTGCAGGTTGAGAGCTGGAAATGCAACGTAGGATGGACTTATTCTCGATTTGAATGTGACAATTTGGGCCTTATGATCAGCAAAAAGAAAACTGAAGTAATGTACCAGCCTGCTCCAGGAAAGCCCCATCTCGAGCTGAAGGTTTCAGTCCATGACCAGAACCTGTTAGCAGCAGATAAGTTCACTTAACTCGGCAGCACACTCTCTCGAGCTATCCATATCCATGACAAGAAAAATGCAAGAATTGCCAAAACAAGCATTGCCTTCGGCAGGCTTTGAACACCAGTGTGGGAATGAAGAGTAAGTCTGCCTACCAAACAAAGTCTATAGGAGCAATAATCCTGCCCACTCTGCTCTGTGCATGCGAAACTTGGACTGTGTACCAGCGTCATGCCAAGCAGCTCAACCACATTCACTTGAGCTGCCTTCAGAAGCTTCTAAAGATCAGACGGCAGGACAAAATACCAGACACTGGAGGTGCTCACCCGAGCTGGCATGCCAAGCATCCGCACCATATTCAGACAGTCACAATTGAATCGGCTGGTCATGTAGCCAGAATGCTTCACACATTCGCTTACCAAAACGAATCTTCCATGGAGAGCTCGATTCTGCCGTGTGCTCTCATGGTGCTCAAAGGACACTCTGAAGCCTTCACTTAGGAAATCTGATATCCACCCTGAGTCCTGGGAGAAGTTTGCACCTGGCACAACCAAATAAAAAAAGGGTGTGGCCTCCTTCAAATGCAAGCACATATCAGAGGCAGAGAAAAACACAAAGAGAGAAAATCTCGAGCCAGCAGCTCATATGAAAACAGAAATTAGGAGCAGGAGTAGGTCACTTGGCCCCTTGACCCTGCTCTGCCATTCATGGCTGATCTGATTGTAACCTTGACTTCACATTCCCACATAGCCCCGATCACCTTTCACCCCCTTATCAAGAATCTATCTCTGCCTTAAAAGTATTTAAAGACTCTGCTTTCACTGCCTTTTGAGAAAGAGTGTCCCAAAGACTCATCACCCTCAGAGAAAAAATTTCTCCTCATCTCTGTCTTAAATGGGCGACTCCTTATTTTTAAATAGTGACCCCTAGTTCTAGATTCTCCCACAAGGGGAAACATCCTTTCCACATCCACCCTGTCAGGACCCCTCAGGATCTTATATGTTTCAATCAAGTCGCCTCTTACTCTTCTAAACTCCAGCAGATACAAGCCTAGCCTGTCCAACCTTTCCTCATAAGATAACCCGCCCATTCCAAGTATTAGTCTAGTAAACCTTCTTTGAACTGCTTCCAACACATTTGCAGCCTTCCTTAAATAAGGAGACCAATACAGTACACAGTACTCCAGATGCGTCTCACCAATGTCCTGTATATCTGAAGCACAACCTCCCTACTTTTGTATTCAAATCCCCTCACAATAAACAATAACATTCTATTAGCTTTCCTAATTACTTGCAGTACCTGCAATTCAATTTGCGATTCATGCACGAGAACACCCAGATCCCTCTGCATCTCAGAGCTCTGCAATCTCTCACCTTTTAGATAATATGCTTATTTATTCTTCCTGCCAAAATGGACAATTTCACTTTTTCCTCACATTATACTCCATTTGCCAGATCTTTTCCCATTCATTTAACCTACCTACATCCCTTTGCAGACTCATGTCCTCTTTACAACTTACTTTCCTATCTACCTTTGTGTCATCAGCAAATTTAACAAGCATACCTTTGGTCCCTTCATCCAAGTCATTTATATAAACTGTAAAAAGTTGAGGCCCAGCACTGATCCCTGTGGTACACCACTCGTTACAACTTGCCACCAGAAAATGACCCATTTATGCCTACTCTGTTTCCTGTTAGCTAGCCAATCCATGCCAATGAGATACCCCCTACACCATGAGCTTTTATTTTCCAGAATAAACTTTGATGAGGCACCTTACCAAACGCCTCTGGAAATCCAAGTACAGTACATCCACCCTTCTACAGCACATGTTACTTCAAGAACTCCAATAAATTGGTTAAACATGATTTCCCTTTCACAAAACCATGTTGACTCTGCCTGATTACCTTGAATTTTTCTAAGTACCCTGCGATAACGCCTTTAATAATAGCTACCATTCTCCCTAAGACAGATGCTAAGCTAACTGGCCTGTAGCCTGTCTCCCTCACTTTTTGAATAAAAAGAGTTACATTCGCTATTATCCAATCTAATGGAACCTTCCCTGAATCTAGGGAATTTTTGGAAAATTAAAACCAATGCATCAACTATCTCATTAGCCACTTCCTTTAGGATCCTAGGATAAAGTCCATCAGGAACCGGGGACTTGTCAGGCCGCAGCTCATCAAGAACTCAATCATCTGCAGTATCCTGCCCTATTTGCAGCACGTCTTTCCAGTCACCTACTGGAACCCTACCAAACACCCCAGATGATGGACATGGTCATCTTTGCCTTGAATGATGAGCAACTTCCTTCTTTAGATATAGAGACTAAAACTGCGGACAGTACTCCAGGTGCAGGCTCACTAAAGCTCTACACAATTGTAGCAAGATTTCCTTATTCTTGTACTCCAATCCCTTTGCAACAAAGACCACGTGTGTCTTCCTAATTGCTTGCTGTTACTACATGCTAACTTTCTGTAATAAAAAGAGAAAATGTTAGAAATACTCAGGTCTGGCAGCATTTGTGGAGAGAGAAAAAAAAGTTGAAATGTTTCAGGTCGATGACTTCATCAAAGCTAGGAAAAGTTAGAAATGTAATAGATTTTAAGTAGATCAAATGGGGGAAGGTGGAAAACAAAAGGGAAGGTCTATTATAGAGGGGAAGATGCAAGACATTAAATGACAAAAAGGTTAGTGGGGTAGAGCCAAAGGGAGTAATAATGGGACAAGTAGAGACAAAAGTTGTGTCCAGAGCAGGTGTGAATAGCAGAATAATGAACAGCTGTCATCCAAAAGCATAAAGAAGAAAACAGGATTAAGACTGAAACATGCAAAGAGCAGGAAACAACGGCAGAGTAGAATGGCAGAAATTACAGTCTGAAATTGTTGAATTCAATGTTGAGTCCAGAAGGCTGTGAAGTGCCTAATCCAATGATGTTCCTTGAGCTTGCGTTGAGCTTTATTGGAACACGGCAGAGGACAAACATGTCATCCTGAGAGCAAGGTGGAGAATTAAAATGGCAGGCTACCAGAAGCTTGGGATCATGCTCGCAGACTGAATGGAGGTGTTCCACAAAGCGATCATGCAATCTGCGTCTGGTCACCCCCAACGTAGAGCAGACCGCATTGTGAGCAGCAAATACAGTATACTAAATTGAGAGAAGTACACATAAATTGCTGTTTCACCTGGAAGGAGCGCGAGGAGACAGAGGAGGTAATAGGGACAAGTGTTACATCTCCTGTCCATGCATGGAAAGGGTGCTGTGGGAAGGGGATGGGGCATAAGGGATGATTGAGGAATGGACCAGGGTGACGCGGAGGGAATGGTCCTTTCAAAATGCTGAAAGGGGAAGATGTGTTTGGTGATGTTATCTTGCTGGAGATGGCAGAGGTGATTCAATGAATATGGAGACTGGTGGGGTGGAAGGTGAGGACAAGCGGAAGCCTATCATGGATCTGGGAGGAAGGGGAAGGGGTGAGCGAAGTGCAGAAAACAGGTCGGACATGGTTGAGGCCCTGTCAATCACGGTGGGCGAATCCTTAGTTGAAGAATAAGGAAGACATTTCAGAAGTGCTGGTGTGGAAGCTTGCATCACCAAAACAGATGCAACAGAGACAGAAAAAGAGAATGGAATGGAGTCCTTAAAAGGAAGCAGGGTGTGAGGAGGTGTTGTCGAGATAGCTGTGGGAGTCAGTGGGGTTATAATGAATATTTGTGGATAGCCTACCCCAGAAACGGAGACAGAGAAGTCCAGGAAGGGAAGAGTCAGAGATTGACCATGTGAAGGTGAAAGAAGGGTGGAAATTGAAGCTAAGTTGAAGAAGTTTTCCACTTCAGAGCGAAAGCGGGAAACGGCACCAATACAGTCATCAATGTACTGGAGAAAGTGTTGAGGGAGTGGGCCTAACTAGGACTGAAACAAGAAATGTTCCACATATCTCACAAAAAGGCTAGCATCGCAAGAACTCCTGTGGGTACCCACAGCAACACCTTTTATTTGGAGGGAGAGAGATGAGTGAAAGGAGGAATTGTTCAATGGGAGAACAAGTTCAGCCAGGAAGAGGAGGGTGGTAGTGGGTGGAAAGTGGTTGGATCTCTATTCAAGGAAGAAACAGTGAGCCCTGAGACAGTCTTGACAGGGGATGGAGGTGTGGAGAGACTGGATGTCCAGTGAAAAGGAGACAGTTAGAGCCAGGAAATTAAACTGTTAAAGTGATGGAGGGCCTCAGAAGAGTCATGGAGATAGGTGGGGTGAGGCTGGACAAGAGGAATAAAAAAAGGTGCCAAGATAGGAAGAAATCAATTCAGTAGGAACAGGCTGAAATGATAGGTCTACCAGGGCAGTCCCGTTTGTGGATCTTGGTAATGAGACAGAAGCAAGCTGCTTGGGGTTGGGGAACTATGAGGTTTGGAAGTTGCGGTGGAACATCTCCAGAGCAGATGGCTAGTGACACAGTCTTGGAAACAATGGCTTGATGTTCGGAGGTGGAGTCATAATCCAGGGGGAATGTAGGAGGAAGTGTCGGAGAGTTGGCATTTGGCCTCTGCTAGGTAGAGGTCAGTTTGCCAGACAGCACCATCCTTGTCAGCAGGTTTGATAATGTTAGGCTTGGATCTGAGAGGACGGAGTGCAGCTGATTCAGAGGGAGACAGGTGAGAGTGAGAGCGGGGAGCAGAGAAATTAAGACAGTTGATGTCATGCCAGTACTTCTCAATAAAAGGTTGGACAGGCTAGGCTTGTATCCGCTGGAGTTTAGAAGAGTAAGAGGTGACTTGATTGATGCGTATAAAATCTTGAGGGGTCTTTACAGGGTGAACGTGGAAAGGATGTTTCCTCTTGTGGGAGAATCTATAACTAGGTGTCACAGTTTAAAAATCAGGGTTGCCCATTTAAGACAGATGAGGAGAAATTTTTTCTCACAGGGTCATGAATCTTTGGAACTCTTTCTCAAAAGGCAGTGAAAGCAGAGTCTTGAATATTTTTAAGGTAGAGCTAGACTGATTCTTGATAACCATTTGCAACAATCTTCAGCCACAAGTGCCGAGTGGATGATCCATCTCGGCCTTCTCCTGAAGTCCCGAACATCACAGATGCCAGTCTTCAGCAAATTCGATACACTGCACGCGATATCAACTAACGACGGAAGACAATGGATATTGCAAAGGCTTTGGGCGCTGACAACATTCCAGCAATAGTACTGAAGACCTGTGCTCCAGAACTTGTCGCACCCCTAGCCAAGTTGTTCCAGTGCAGCTACAACACTGGCATCTACCCGGCAATGTGGAAAATTGCCCAGTTATGTCCTGTACACAAAAAGCAGGACAAATCCAACCTGGCCAATTACCACCCCATCAGTCTACTCTCAAACATCAGTAAAGTGTTGGAAGGTGTCGTCTACAGTGCCATCAAGCAGCACTTGCTTAGCAATAATCTGTTCAGTGAGGCTCAGTTTGGGTTCCGTCAGGGCCACTCAGCTCCCGACCTCATTACAGCCTTGGTTCAAACACGAACAAAAGAGTTAAACGCAAGACGTGAGGTGAGAGTGACTGACCTTGACATCAAGGTAGCATTTGACTGAGTATGGAATCAAGGAGCCCGAGCAAAACTGGAGTCAATGGGAATCAGGGGGAAAACACTCCACTGGTTGGAGTCATACAAAGCTCAAAGAAAGATGGTTGTGGTTGTTGGAGGTCAATCATCTCAGTTCCAGGACATCACTGCAGGAGTTCCTCAGGGTAGTGTCCAAGGCTCAACCATCTGCAGCTGCTCCATCAATGACCTTCCTTCAATCATAAGGTCCGAAGTGGGGACGTTCGCTGATGATTGCACAATGTTCAGCACCATTCGCGACTCCTCAGATACACAAACAGCCCGTGCAGAAATGCAGCAAGACCTGGACAACATCCAGGCTTGGGCTGATAAGTGACAAGTAACATTCGTGCCACACAAGTGCCGGGCAATGACCATCACAAACAAGAGAGAGTATCTAACCATCTCCCCTTGACATTCAATGGCATTACAATCGCTGAATCCCCCACTATCAACATCCTGGGGTTTACCATTGACCAGAAACTGAACTGGAGTCGCCATATAAATACCGTGGCTGCAAGAGCAGATCAGAGGTGAGGAATCCTGAGGCGAGTAACTCACCTCCTAACTCCCCAAAGCCTGTCCACCATCTACAAGGCACAAGTCAGAAGTGTGATGGAATACTCACCACTTGCCTGGATGGGTGCAGCTTCAACACTCAAGAAGCTAGGCCAGCATTTATTGCCCATCCCGAATTGCCCTCGTGAAGTTGGTGGCGAACTGCCTTCTTGAACTGCTGCAGTCCATGTGAGGTAGGTACACCCACAGTGCTGTTAGGGAGTTCCAGAATTTTGACCCAGTGACAGTAAAGGTACTACAATATAGTTCCAAGTCAAGATGGTGTGCGACTTGGAGGGGAACTTGCAGGTGGTGGTGTTCCCATGCATTTGTCAGGGCCCATAGCCTTTAAGAACTAGAAGCAGGAGTAGGCAATTCAGCCCCTCAAGCATGCCCCGCCATTCAATACTATCATGGCTGATCTCAGTATCCAGTGCCTTCAGTCGTTTGTTGAAATCACGCGGAGTGAATTGAATTGGCTGAAGACTGGCATCTGTGATGCTGGGGACTTCAGGAGGAGGCCGAGATGGATCATCAACTCGGCACTTCTAGCTGAAGATTTTTGCAAATGCTTCAGCCTTATCTTTTGCACTGATAGGCTGGGCTCCCCCATCATTGAGGATGGGGATATTAGTGGAACCACCTCCTCCAGTTAGTTGTTTAATTATCCAGCACCATTCACAACTGGATGTGGCAGGACTGCAGAGCTTAGATCTGATCCTTTGGTTATAGAATCGCTTTGCTCTATCACATGCACTGTCTGGCACGCATGTAGTCCTGGGTTGTAGCTTCACCAGTTTGACATCATATTTTGAGGTATGCTGGTGCTGCTCCTGGCATGCTCTCCTGCACTCTTCCTTGAACCAGGGTTGGTGTCCTGGCTTGATGATAATGGTAGAGTGGGGGATTATGCCAGGCCATGAGGTTACAGATTGTGGTTAAGTATAATTCTGCTGCTGCTGATAGTCCACGGCACCTCATGGATGCCCAGATTTGCATTGCTAGATCTGTTCGAAATCTATCCCATTTAGCATGGTGATAGTGCCACACAACACAATGGCAGGTATCCTCACTGTGAAGGCGGGACTTCGTCTCCACAAGGACTGTGCAGTGGTCACTCCTACCAATACTGTCATGGACAGATGCATCTGCGGCAGGCAGATTGGTGAGGACGAGGTCAAGTATGTTTTTCCCTCTTGTTGGTTCCCTCATCACCTGCCGCATACCCTGTCCTTTAGGACTCAGCCAGCTCGGTCAGTAGTGGTGCTAGTGGAGCCACCCCTGGTGATGGACATTGAAGTCCCCCACCCAGAGTACATCCTGTGCTCTGGCTACCCTCAGTGCTTCCTCCAAGTGCTGTTCAACATGGAGGAGTACTGATTCATCAACTGTGGGAGGGCAGTAGATGTAATCAGCAGGAGATTTCCTTGCCCATGTTTGACCTGATGCCATGAGACTTCATGGGGTCTGGAGTCGATGTTGAGGACTCCCATGGCAACTCCCTCCCGACTGTATACCACTGTGCCGCCACCTCTGCTGGGTCTGTCCTGCCGGTGCAACAGGACATACCAGAGGATGGTGATTACTGTGTCTGGGACATTGTGTGTAATGTATGATTAGGTGAGTATGACTGTGTCAGGCTGTGGCTTGACTGGTCTGTGGGATAGCCTCCCAACTTTGGTGCAAGCCCCCGGATGTTAGTTTGCAGGGTCGACAGGACTGAGTTTGCCGCTGTCCTATCCGGTGCCTAGGTCAATGCCAGGTGGTCCATCCAGTTTCATTTCTTATTGACTTTGTCGCGGTTAGATACAACTGAGTGGATTGCTAGGCCATTTCAGAGGGCATTTAAGAGTCAACTAAATTGCTATGTGTCTGGAGTCACAGGTAGGCCAGACCAGGTAAGGGCAGCAGATTTTCTTCGCTAAAGGACATTAGTGAACCAGACAGATTTTTACAACAAACAATGGTTTCATGGCCATTGTTAAACCGAGCTTTTCAATCCCAGATTTATTTTATTGATTGAATTCAAATTCCACCTTCTGCCATGGTGGGATTCGAATCCACGTCCCCAGAGCAATACCCTGGGTCTCTGGGTTGCTAGTCCAGTGACAATACCACTTCACCACTGCCTCACCTTCATATGAAAAGAGGGTTAAGAGGCCAGAGGGAGATATCCAGGTGCAGAGAATATACTGGAAATGGGTAAGAGGTGCAGGGAGGGGAGAACTCCCAGTCATAGAAGGTGGTGCGAGACTCCACAGAGGCTGCCAAACCTGCTGAGCATTTCCAGCATTTTCTGTTTTTATTTCAGATTTCCAGTACCTGCAGTATTTTGCTTTTGTATTCATGTTTAATTCACTGCCACTTCTCTTCCAGGAATGTCAACATTGAGCAGGGTTCTGCTCCTCTCTCTGATGAGATTTCCATTTGTCTCGTTTTCTTGGGTTACCTTCATCGTTTTCTATTTCCCTTCTCGTGTTTGATCAGGTATCTACCAAAACTCGCATCCACAGCCATATCTCCTTCCTCAGCAACGGTCTCTGGCTCAGACTTATTCCACCTGGATTCTAACTTAACCAGGCATGAGACATTCAACATTCCTTGATCTACTGTTCTTGCTCCATCCAGAGATGCACACTCAGTGGCAAGCGCCCAAACAAGCACACTCTTGACCTCTCTCTTCAGCAATACAGGTGTTAAGGACTGAAAGCTCCAAGACCTCATGGGCACCAATGCCCCTCCTGATCTTCCTACCCCTTCACTTCCCTCAGATCCAACCCTTGTCCTAATCTCATTTCTCGCCATGTATTCACAATACCCTCTGACCTTCCTCTCTGATCGTGGACAACCTGTCTTTAGCAAAGGATTCAGCTTTATTCCCTTACGCCTATACCTCAATGAATTTCGAACGGTATGTTGCTGAGCTCTTCTTCCGGCACACCTCCCCCTCCCACACAGCAGACCTTTACCCGTTTCTAGTATGCACCCTCCACCTGGGCCCCCCCACCTCTGGCCTCCTACCCTAGAGTCATAGAGTTATACAGCACAGAAACAGGCCCTTCAGTCCATCGTGTCTGTGCCGGCCATCAAATACTTATCTATTCTAATCCCATTTCCCAGCACTTGGCCCATAGCTTTGTATGTTATGGCGCTTCAAGTGCACATCTAAATACTTCTTAAATGTTGTGAAGGTTCCTGCCTCTACCACCCCTTCAGGTAGTGTGTTCCAGATTCCAATCTGACTCCTGCCCCTTACCTTAAATCTATGCCCCCTGGTTACTGACACCTCCGCTAAGGGAAAAAGTTTCTTCCTATCTATCCTATTAATGCCCCTCATAATTTTGTAAACTTCAATCAAGTCCCCCCTCAGCCTTCTCTGCTCTAAGGAAAACACAACCCTAGCCTATCCAGTCTCTCTACATAGCTGAAATGCTCCAGCCCAGGCAACATCCTGATGAATCTCCTCTACACCCTCTCCAGTGCAATCACATGCTTCCAATAGTGTGGTGCCCAGAACTGTACACAGTACTCCAGTTGTGGCCTAACTAGCGTTTTATACAGCTGCATCATAACTTCCCTGCTCTTATATTCTATGCCTCAGCTAATAAAGGCAAGTATCCCATATGCCTTCCTAACCACCTTATCTGCCTGTGCTGCTGCCTTCAGTGATCTATGGACAAGTACACCAAGGTCCCTGTGACCCTCTGTACTTCCTCGGGTCCTATCATCCATTGTATATTCCCTTGCCTTGTTAGTCCTCCCAAAATGCATCACCTCACACTTTTCAGGATTAAATGCCATTTGCCACTGCTCCGCCCATCTATATCTTCCTGTAATATAAGGCTTCCGTCCTCACTACGTACGACACCACCAATTTTCGTGTCATCTGTAAACTTACTGATCATACCTCCTATATTCATGTCTAAATCACTAATGTACACTACAAACAGTAAGGGTCCCAGCGGTACACCACTGGTCACAGGCTTCCACTCGCAAAAACAACCCTCAACCATCACCCTCTGCCTCTGCCTCCTGCCACTAAACCAATTTTGGATCCAATTTGCCAAATTGCCCTGGATCCCATGGGCTCTTACCTTCTTAACCAATCTCCTATGCGGGACCTTATCAAAAGCCTTACAGAAGTCCATGTAGACTACATCAACTACCCTACCCTCATCTACACATCTAGTCACCTCCTCGAAAAATTCAATCAAGTTTGTTAGACACGATCTCCCCCGACAAAGCCATGCTGACTATCCTTGATTAATCCCTGCCTCTCCAACTGAAGATTAATCCTGCCCCTCAGAATTTTTGCCAATAGTTTCCCAACCACTGATGTTAGACTTACTGGCCTGTAATTACCTGGTTTATCCCTGCTACCCTTCTTGAATAATGGTACCACATTTGCTATCCTCCAATCCTCTGGTACCTCTCCTGTGGCCAGAGAGGATTTGAAAATTTGTGTCAGAGTCCCAATTATCTCCTCCCTTGCCTCAAGTAACACCCTGGAATACATCTCATCTGGGCCTGGGGATTTATCCACTTTTAAGCCCGCTAGAACAGCTAATACTTCCTCCCTTTCAATGCTAATTCGTTCAAGTACATCACAATCCCCCTCCCTGATCTCTACACCTACATCGTCCTTCTTCATAGTGAACACAGATGAAAAGTAATCATTTAAAACGTTACCCATGTCCTCCGGGCCCTACTCTGTCCCTGGTTACCCTCTTTCCCTTTATATACATATACATCGCCTTGGGATTTACCCTCTCGATCTTTTCACTGAGAACTGCCGGCGTGACATGAGCTGTCTCAATTTTTCTGCTCTCCTCACTCACTAACTAGTCTCCCTCTGAACTTGTTGCACTCCATCCTCTCAGATCCAACCCTAATATTTTCAAACCTGCTGACAAGGGCAAAGCTGTTAGCTAGAAAACTGACCTCTACCCAGCAGAGGCCGAATACCAACGCTCTGACACTTCCTCCTAAGTCCCCCTGGATCATGACCTCACCACCAAGAATCAAGCTATTGTTTCCAGGACTGTTACTAACCTCATCTCCTCCAGAGATCTTCCCTCCACAACTTCCAAACCTCATAGTTCCCCAACCCCGAACAGCCCATTTCCACCTCCTTCCCAAGATTCACAAACAGGACTTCCTCGGTAGACCTATCTATTGTTTCAGCCTGTTCCAACCCCATTGAACTGATTTCTTTCTATCTTAACTATTTCTTCTCCCCTTATCCAGTCACTCCCCACCGACATCCGTAACTCTTCTGATGCCCTCGGTTTCCAATTTCCTTGCCCTAACCATCTCTTCACTATGGATGTCCAATCTCTCTACACCTCCATCCCCCACCAGGCCAGTCTCAGGGCTCTCCACTTGTTTCTTGAATGATTTCCATCCACCACCACTCTCCTCTGCCTGGCTGAACTTGTTCTCTCCTTGAACAACTTCCCCTTTAACTCATCGGACTTCCTCCAAATAAAAGGTGTTGTTATGGGTACCCACATGGGTTCGAGCTATGCCATCCTTTTTGTGGGATATGTGGAATATTTCTTGCTTTCATCCGACACGGGTCCCCTCCCTCAACGCTTTTCCGGTATATCAATGACTATCGGTGCCGTTTCCAGCTCTCATTCTGGACTGGAAAACATCTTCAACTTTGCTTCCAATTTCCACCCTCTTCCCTGTCTATGTTTCTGTTGCTGGGGATAGGCTGCCCGTTAATATTCATTATAAGCCCACTGACTCTCACAGCTACCTTGACTACACTTCGTCACATCCTGCTTCCGGTAAGGACTCCACCATGGTTGTCAGGGCCCTCAAACGTGTCCGATTCCATTTCCCACACTTCTGCTCTCACCCTTCACCCAGAACCACAACAGGGTTCACCTTGTCCTCACCTTGCACCTCACCCGTCTCCATATTCAACAGGTCATCCGCTGCCATTTCTGCCATCTCCAACATGATGCCGCCACCAAACACATCTTCCTCTCCCTTCCCCTTTCAGCATTCCAAAGGGACCATTCCCTCCGCGACACCCTGGCCCACTCCCCTATCACCCCCCAACACCCTGTCCCCTTCCTATGCAAATGCAGGAGATGCAACACCAGCCCTTTCACCTCCTCTCCCATCACTGTCCAAAGCCCCAAACACTCCTTCCAGATGAAACGGCAATTTACGTGTACTTCTCTCAATTTAATATACTGTATTTGCTGCTCACAATGCAGTCTGCTGTACAGTGGGGAGACCAAATGCAAATTGAATGACCGCTTTGTGGAACACCTCCATTCAGTCCACAAGCATGACCCCAAGCTGCTGGTGGCCTGCCATTTTAATTCTCCACCTTGCTCTCATGCAGAGATCTCTGTCCTCAGCTTACTGCAGTGTTACAATGAAGCTCAGTGCAGGCTCGAGGAACAGCACCTTATCTTTCGTTTAGGTACTTTTCGCCTTCTGGTGCAGACCATAATCTCTGCCCCCCATTTTGTTTCCTTTTCTTTGCAAGTTTCAGTCTTGTTCCCTTTCGTTTTGCTTTTGGACAGCAGCTGTTCACTATTGCGCTAGTCACACCTGCTCTGGACATCTTTCATCTCTTTATTTGTCCTATTACTACTCCCTTCTGGCTCTGCCCCACCAACTCTTTTGTCATTTAACATCTCCTGTCTTCTGTTCTATCACAGACCTTCCCTTCTGTTCTTTTTCCACACTCCCCCATTTGACCTACTTCAAGCCTATTACTTTTCCCAGTTCTGATGACGGATCATCGATCTGAAGCATTAGCTTTGTTTCTCTCTCCACAGATGCTGCCAGACTTGAGTATTTCCAGCATTTTCTATTTTTATTTTTCAAAATTCCAGCATCTGTAGTATTTTGCTTTTTTTTTTAAAACTTTGTGTTCCTTGTACAAGTACATCCACGTTTCTCTGAACAACATTTACCTCACATTTCCCCACGTTATATCCATCTGCCAACTTGTTGTCGACTCACTTAACTTGTCGATATCTCTTTGCAGCCTCCGTGTCCACCTCACAGCTTACATTCCCATCTAGCTTTGTATTGTCAGCAAACCTGGATACCGTACTCTTGATCTCTTCGTTTAAGTCATTAATATAGACTGTAAATAGCTGTGGCCCCAGTGCTGATCCTGGAGTCATTTCACTCTGCCTCCTTAAAAATGCCCTGTATATCCCTACTCTTTGCTTTCTGTCCATTAACCGATCCTCCACCCATGCGAACATACTATCCCCAACTTGGAAAGTGTGCATATGTAAAAAGGAGAACCCAGTCAACCCAAAATAAACAGATTATGATAATCAGCACAGGTCAACAAAGCTGTCAATTTTCAACTGGAAAATAAAATTAGAAACTGAATTTCTTTTCACTCCCTTCTACACTCCTTGTCCAACCAGTACAGACTTGAATGCATCTCGCACACAACTGATTTAGCCATCCATCATCAAATCTGGCTGGACGACATCAAGTGCTTCTGGGCCTCACTTGTCTCTGCCATAACTATCCACTACTCCAGGGTTACCTTGGCTAAAGATAACCTCTGGGTCGTTTATGCACTACAAAACATCTCCTTAAATCCATGCACTTCCACTTTCAACAAATGCAAGGAGCTCATAAATATATTCATCAGTAGGATTGAGACTATCCATCCAATTGCCTTTACTATATCCCCCATTTCTCACCTAACTGAGTCACTTCCTACTCTCCACCCCCACCTGAGCCTCGCATCGCTCCAGCTTCTCCTTTAAGTCCACCATGCTGTCTGAGCTCATCTCATCCAGGAGTCCCATTCCTGCATCCTACATCCCATCCTCACTAAACTGCTGACCACCCAAACTCCCATGTGAGTTGATACTGTAACTGGCTCCCTCGCCTTAGGTTCTGTACTCTTTCCTTTCAAAACTGCCATCAGCCCTTCACAAAAATCACATCCTCAATCCTTCTGTCCTTGCAAACTATCACCCATTTCCAACCTCCCTTTCCTTTCCAAAGTCCTTGTCCATACCCATCTCTCCCAAATCTCCTTATGCATCTCTACAAATCAGGTTTCCACTCCAATCCAACACCCAAAAAGCATAGCCAAAGTCACAAATGACATTCTTCATAGCTGCAACCATGATACATTATTTCTCCTCTCTGCATCCTTTAACATGGTTGACCACATAATTCTTGGCCCCTTCGCTTCCTAATCTGCATACTTCCACTCAGTGACATCATCTACAGACTGCCCGTGTTGTTAGACTGCTTGTCTGAGATTTAGCCCTGCAAGAACCTTAATTTCCTCCAGTTAAACACTGGGAGGACCAAAGCCTTCATCTTCAGCCCCTTCCACAAACTTTGTACTCTTGCCAAAGATTCCATCACTCTCCCTGGCCAAATGTCTCAGGTTGAAACAGGCTAAATTTAACGTCCAAATCCTATTCTAACTTTAGCTGAGATAACAAACCCTGTATACTCTCCATCACAAAGACTTTCATCTCCATAGTATTACCTGCGTGGGTTAAAGGTCTTTTATATGCTAGCAGCAGGTGTCATAGTGTACTCCACTCTACTCTTAAGAGTGTGTCGAAACTAATTATTATATTGAAGACTTAATCTGGAAACAGTTCAATTTTGAGAGATTCGATTTCTCAAATTCGATGCAGATTAATAACATGGTATTTGATAAAATAATTAGATCTGCATTTGTAAAACAACTGTATCATCCACTCCACTGTGCACTTAAGATAAATGAGTCTTTCTCACTCTAACAATTAACCGAAACCTGTATTGGAACACTAAGATAAATCAAATTCTATGTACAAAGTTGATAAGAGTTTTCTTCCATTCACAGGGTACAAAATTACTCAATCAAAACTGACAAGAAGCTTGGACAAATAAAGTAAACACAGATAAAAATATCAAAGCATAGTATCTTTAAGGCGGCAATAATTCCAAGATCAAAACAAAAACTCACTCACTGTCTTCAGTGGGGAGAACCTGGAGGGAATAAATCCATTCAATGATGCTAGCTTTATCCACTAGATGTAAGGCACTCAGCATATCCAACCCAGACAGTGCAAAGAAAGCAATGGTCAATCTGTGAATATCAAAAACCAAAAACAAAACACAAAAACCTCAAGATTAATCAAGGAAACATGGTCATATTCCATATCATAAGAATGTGTACACACTGAGTAAACGATTAACTGAGAACCAGGCAAATGCTCCTCAATGTAATTTGCATAGCAAGAGTCACATTCACATAAACGCCTTGCAGTATGTTATGTGCAATACTCTGGAAATCCTCAATGACTTAAAAATCTATGTATCACCTGAATAATTTCCAATCGATTCACTGACACTAGTAGATAAGTCCAAGTCTTTTCTCTAAACATTGCAGCACTCATTACCATGACATATGCAAGTATGCAAACAGCTGTGATTTTTCCCTGTGAGTTGAACTAAAACGAAAGTTTGTAGAATGGATTTCTTCTACAAAACGTTTTTTTACCAAAAAATGAATTTCTCCCAAAGGAATGCAGAGCAATCCGTTTCAAAATTTCATTCTATATAGTTAATGCTGGAACTAAGAAAACTTACAATGCTTCACCTGTTTTATGCATTATTCTGTCAGAACATGAGCCTTAAGATTTCAGCAGACCTCTCTATCAGATGTATTCTACATATAGATAGTACAGTTAATTCGTAACTTTCCCAATTGCAATTAGACCCACATGAAACCACACTTGCCCAAAAGATGATTTATTCAATGCGTATTGCTGGATTAGTTTTAAAAGTCTAAGGAACCCAAAAATAGCATACTGGGCACACCTTTCTGGATCTCCAATACATTATACCAGGAGCCTGTAGCATGCAGCTCATTAAGGACTCATGTGGCTCCCAATCTTGATCGATCAAACCCATTTTGATGGCAATTAAATGATTTATGTGGTTTTTTTAAAAAAAAAAACTTTTCTAAACATTGCACTGCTGAGAAAATATCATTTAATTCTTCTGCAAAAACATTTAAAATGTTGCTGAAAGATGGGTTGTTTTCACTGGAGTAGAGAAGACTGAGGGGTGACCTGATCGAGGTGTACAAGATTATGAGGGGCATGGACAGGGTGGATAGGGAGCAGCTGTTCCACTTAGTTGAAGGGTCAGTTACGAGGGGTCACAAGTTTAAGGTGAGGGGCAGGAGGTTTAAGGGGGATTTGAGGAAGATCTGTTTTACCCAGAGGTGGTGACGGTCTGGAATGCCCTGACTGGGAGGGTGGTAGAAGCAAGTTGCCTCACATCCTTTAAAAAGTACCTGGATGAGCACTTGGCACGTCATAACATTCAAGGCTATGGGCCAAGTGCTGGCAAATGGGATTAGGTAGACAGGTTAGGTGTTTTAATGTATCGGTGCAGACTCGATGGGCCTCTTCTGCACTGTATTATTCTGTGATTCTATGTCAGTCTTGTTTTTCATTATTATTGGCATTGCGACTAGTCAGATATTGCATTTGACAAAAATTTCTTTAAAAATGGCTCTTCTTGTTATTAAGGTTGCCAACTCCTGCATTATTGAATTGAGCAGTTTTTGTCAGGTGTGTCCAGGAAGGTTTCCTGACTCAATATGTAGATAGGCCGACTAGAGGGGAGGTGATGTTGGACTTGGTGCTTGGCAACGAACCAGGCCAGGTGGCAGATCTCTCGGTGGGAGAGCATTTCGGTGAGTGATCACAACTCCCTGACCTTTACTATAGTCATGGAGAGGGACAGGAGCAGACGGGATGGGAAAATATTTAATTGGGGGAGGGGGAATTACAATGCTATTAGGCAGGAACTGGGGTGCATAAATTGGGAACAGATGTCCTCAGGGAAATGCACGACAGAAATGTGGAGGTTGTTTAGGGAGCACTTGCTGCAACTGCTGGATAGGTTTGTCCCGATGAGGCAGGGAAGGGATGGTAGGGTGAAGGAACCTTGGATAAGAGATGTGGAACAGCTAGTCAAGAGGAAAAAGGAAGCTTACTTAAGGTTGAGGAAGCAAGGATCAGACAGGGCACTAGAGGGTTACAAGGTAGCCAGGAAGGAACTGAAGAATGGACTTAGGAGAGCTAGAAGGGGACATGAAAAAGTCTTGGCGGGTAGGATTAAGGAAAATCCCAAGGCGTTCTACACTTATGTGAGGAACAAGAGGATGGCCAGAGTGAGGGTAGGGCCGATCAGGGATAGTGGAGGGAACTTGTGCCTGGAGTCGGAGGAAGTAGGGGAAATCCTAAATGAATACTTTGCTTCAGTATTCACTAGTGAGAGGGACCTGGTCGTTTGTGAGGACAGCGTGGAACAGGCTGATATGCTCGAACAGGTTGAGGTTAAGAGGGAGGATGTGCTGGAAATTTTGAATGATATGAGGACAGATAAGTCCCCGGGGCCAGACGGGATATACCCAAGGATATTACAGGAAGCGAGGGAAGAGATTGCTGCGCCTTAGAGCGGCACAGTGGCGCAGTGGTTAGCACCACAGCCTCACAGCTCCAGCGACCCGGGTTCGATTCTGGGTACTGCCTGTGTGGAGTTTGCAAGTTCTCCCTGTGTCTGCGTGGGTTTCCTCCGGGTGCTCCGGTTTCCTCCCACATGCCGAAGACTTGCAGGTTGATAGGTTAATTGGCCATTATAAATTGCCCCTAGTATAGGTAGGTGGTAGGGGAATAAAGGGACAGGTGAAGATGTGGTAGGAATATGGGATTAGTGCAGGATTAGTATAAATGGGTGGTTGATGGTCGGCACAGACTCGGTGGGCCGAAGGGCCTGTTTCAGTGCTGTATCTCTAAACTAAACTAAGGCGATGATCTTTGCGTCTTCACTGTCCACTGGTGTAGTACCAGATGATTGGAGGGTGGCAAATGTTGCTCCCTTGTTCAAGAAAGGGAATAGGGATAACCCTGGGAATTATAGACTAGTCAGTCTTACGTCGGTAGTGGGCAAATTATTGGAGAGGACTATGAGAGACACGATTTATGATTATTTGGAAAAGCATGGTTTGATTAGAGACAGTCTGCATGTCTTTGTGAGGGGCAGGTCATGCCTCACAGGCCTTATTGAATTCTTTGAAGATGTGACAAAACACATTGATGAAGGAAGAGCAGTGGATGTGGTGTATATGGATTTTAGCAAGGCGTTTGACAAGGTTCCCCATGGTAGGCTCATTCAGAAAGTAAGCAGGCATGGGATACAGGGAAAGTTGGCTGTCTGGATACAAAATTGGCTGGCCCATAGAAGTCAGAGGGTGGTAGTAGATGGAAAGTATTCAGCATGGAGCTCGGTGACCAGTGGTGTTCCCCAAGGATCTGTTCTGGGACCTCTGCTCTTTGTGATTTTTATAAATGACTTGGATGAGGAAGTGGAAGGCTGGGTTAGCAAGTTTGCCGATGACACGAAGGTTGCTGGAGTTGTGGGTAGTGTGGAAGGCTGTTGTCGGTTGCAACGGGACATTGACAGGATGCAGAGCTGGGCTGAGAAGTGGCAGATGGAGTTCAACCTGGAAAAGTGTGAAGTGATTCATTTTGGAAGGTCGAATTTGAATGCGGAATACAGGCTTAAAGACAGGATTCTTGGTAGTGTGGAGGAACAGAGGGATCTTGGGGTCCATGTCCATAGATTGCTCAAAGTTGCCACCCAAGTTGATAGGGTTGTTAAGAAGGCGTATGGTGTGTTGGCTTTCATGAACAGGGGGATTGAGTTTAAGAGCCGCGAGATTATGCTGCAGCTCTATAAGGCCCTGGTTCGACCACACTTGGAATATTGCGTTCAGTTCTGGTCGCCTCATTATAGGAAGGATGTGGAAGCTTTAGAGAGGGTGCAGAGGAGATTTACCAGGATACCGCCTGGACTGGAGGGCATGTCCTACGAAGAAAGATTGAGGGAGCTGGGGCTTTTCTCATTGGAGCGAAGAAGGATGAGAGGTGACTTGATAGAGGGGTACAAGATGATGAGAGGCATAGATAGAGTGGATAGTCAGAGACTTTTTCCCAGGGCGGAAAGGGCTATCACCAGGGGGAATAATTTTAAGGTGATTGGAGGAAGGTTTCGGGGAGATGTCAGAGGTAGGTTCTTTTCACAGAGAGTGGTGGGTGCGTGGAATGCGCTGCCAGCGGTGGTAGTAGAAGCAGATACATTAGGGGCATTTAAACGACTCTTGGATGGGTACATGGATGATAGTAGAATGAAGGGTAGGTAGTTAGTTTGATCTTAAAGTGGGTTAAAGGTTCGGCACAACATCGTGGGCCGAAGGGCCTGTACTGTTCTATGTTCTATGTACCATGAAGCAAAGGGAGAAGGCTTCTTGCTTCTAATTCTCCAGAAGGTGGACTCCAAATCTAAAAAGACACCTTAGATTTCCTCAGCTGGAATGTGTTTGTTGAGATAAGGATGCCCAAAAACATTGAAGGAATGAAAATGTAATAATCAACGTAGAAAACAAGTATTGGTGTTCTAACTGGATTTCAGTACTGATTAGTGAGTCAAAAGTTCTTGAAGTACGATTATGCTGTTCTTCAAATCAAACTTCAGTGTAATGCTTTGCAGCAATTTTTAAGCATTACAAACTGACAGATAAAACAAACCAAAAAATTGAAAAAGCAATTAGCTCTTCATTCCATTCTACACTTAAGCTTCTTTCGCTGATGCGATACAGCAGGTAAAGCTTTAAAATATGCAAGCCATCAGCATTTAATTATGCTGTTGAGTCTACATGATTCTTGAATTTGCAGAGTAGCATGCACATGCACTTAAGTCAGGCATGGTGTTCTAACGTGTTCAAATGCAGATGAAATTTTTAATTTAAAAAAACTTGTATTTATACAGTGCCTTTCACAACCATAGGACATCTCAAAGTGCCTTTCAGTTGATGAAGTACTTCGGAAGTAAAGTTGTAATGTAGGAAACAACAGCCAATATGCATATAGCATGGTTCCACAAACAGCAATGGAATTAATGACCAGATGGTGTATTAACATGTTGGTTGAGGGGTATAGTTTAGAACATTGGGAGAAATCCCCTGTTCTTTTAATAGTGCGATATGTTCTTTTACGTCCACCTGATATGGCAGACATGAGCTTGGTTTAACATCTCATCTGAAAGATGGCATTCCGGACAGTGGAATATTACTGCAGTATTGCAATGAAGTGCCAACCAAGATTATGTGCACAAGGCTCTGGGGTAGAGGTTGAACCCACAACCTTCTGACGTAGAAGCTAAAGTGTTACCAGAGCCAAGGTTGACACAAATACTCAAAGAATACACTGTTCAGTCTGGCCTATGTGTGACTTCTGTCCTACAGCAAATGGATGACAAATGCCCTCTGAAATGGCCCAGCAAGTGGTTGAAGGAAGCCCATCATCAGCTGCTTCGGTAAACTAGGTATGGGCAATGAATGCCACTTTTGCCAGCAGTCACATTCAGTTAATTTATTTAAGTCAGCTATGTGCAGCAAAATCACAAACATATTCCTTACAATTCCACTACCCAGGGCAGAGAAAATCCACAGATAATGCCTCCAACTGCTAAAAGGAGCAAGCCTAATTTTCTTCTCCGTTCCTCATTTGGTGCCTTCTGCAATCACTCAGCCAAGATTAAAAGCCTGTCATCTTGGAAATGAGGGGTGCATCACATTCCCCACTATTTCTGTAATGTTAATGCAACATGTTAGGTAAATTCAGTAAACATTTCAACAGTGACTATGGTATCGATCCCTTTGCTGGTCAAATAATTTGAATATAGACCATATAAATTATCAAGTTATACTGTCTGTATTTTAAAGTCTTCGCAATGCACATTGCATTATCATTTCCATTTAAGAATAGCAATTATACCCTCTACAAAATTATTCCTGCTGGCATAAGGAAACCAAGTTATAGTAATCGTATGCATATAAAAATCTTCAGAAAATTAAAATGGTACCCAGTAGAATCTTGACCTTGCACAATGAATCAGCAGATAATCAAAGCATGCAGCGTAGTACCGAGAGAGACAGTGCAGAAAAATGATATGTTTCCGATTCATATCAAGGTAGATGATCTCAGCCTAGGCAGCATAGGTATGTGTACAACTGTGTCAATGCCCATCACTAAAATAGGACAGCAAGGGCTGCCACTTCAGATCAACATTCAGTGCTCCAGCTGAAGTGTATGTATAGATATCAGGCCAAGACAGGATCTGCATTGATGGCCCATAATTAAATAACCCAATTCCATTTACTGTCTAATAGAACAGGATACAGGCTCACCCTTGGGCAGTATAACAAAGTCATTGCCACCTGTGAAAATGTAGCCCAGAGGAATCACTTTTCAGATAAATGGGGCAAGGAGAGAAAAAGGACTTGATACAGAATCAGTACACTGCTATCATTCTCACACATAGGAACATACTTTTCACTTATTATACACCCTAGGCATTAAAAACTGGGAATTTCTTTTTTTGTTTTCAGGACTTTTGATTGCATTCTACACCTACAGAAGCATTTTCATTTTGGTTGTAACATGCTTTGGAGTCATACAACCTGCCAACACTGTCTAAGCTGACACATAACAAGTGACCACTTGGACGTGCCCCAGGATTGTTACCGCTCATGGGACCATACCTCAGTAAGAATCAGCAACTCGGGGAAAAAAGTGGCAATTTAAAATAAAAACTGCTTCACTGCTTCTAAAAGTACATTATTTTCTGAATAACATACGTCCCCAAATATGCTAGGCAAAATTTTCAAGAAAAATAAAAATCGCCTTATCACCATGTGTAATACACACCTATACAATACTGCGGTTAAACTGTTATTTTCCCGAGGAAACAACAGGCCAGTTGCAAATGATGCCATCAGCTGTGGCAGGCTGGGGGGAGGTGCCTGTTGAAGAGTGCCTCACTCTCGAAGGATTCCTGCACTGCCTGGGGGGGGGGAAGGAAGAGCGGGCGGGGGGGGGAAGGAAGAGCGGGCGGGGGGGGGAAGGAAGAGCGGGCGGGGGGGGAAGGAAGAGCGGGCGGGGGGGGAAGGAAGAGCGGGCGGGGGGGGAAGGAAGAGCGGGCGGGGGGGGGAAGGAAGAGCGGGCGGGGGGGGAAGGAAGAGCGGGCGGGGGGGGAAGGAAGAGCGGGCGGGGGGGGAAGGAAGAGCGGGCGGGGGGGGGAAGGAAGAGCGGGCGGGGGGGGAAGGAAGAGCGGGCGGGGGGGGGAAGGAAGAGCGGGCGGGGGGGGGAAGGAAGAGCGGGCGGGGGGGGGAAGGAAGAGCGGGCGGGGGGGGGAAGGAAGAGCGGGCGGGGGGGGGAAGGAAGAGCGGGCGGGGGGGGAAGGAAGAGCGGGCGGGGGGGGAAGGAAGAGCGGGCGGGGGGGGAAGGAAGAGCGGGCGGGGGGGGAAGGAAGAGCGGGCGGGGGGGGAAGGAAGAGCGGGCGGGGGGGGAAGGAAGAGCGGGCGGGGGGGGAAGGAAGAGCGGGCGGGGGGGGAAGGAAGAGCGGGCGGGGGGGGAAGGAAGAGCGGGCGGGGGGGAAGGAAGAGCGGGCGGGGGGGGAAGGAAGAGCGGGCGGGGGGGAAGGAAGAGCGGGCGGGGGGGGAAGGAAGAGCGGGCGGGGGGGGAAGGAAGAGCGGGCGGGGGGGGAAGGAAGAGCGGGCGGGGGGGGAAGGAAGAGCGGGCGGGGGGGGAAGGAAGAGCGGGCGGGGGGGGAAGGAAGAGCGGGCGGGGGGGGAAGGAAGAGCGGGCGGGGGGGGAAGGAAGAGCGGGCGGGGGGGGAAGGAAGAGCGGGCGGGGGGGGAAGGAAGAGCGGGCGGGGGGGGAAGGAAGAGCGGGCGGGGGGGGAAGGAAGAGCGGGCGGGGGGGGAAGGAAGAGCGGGCGGGGGGGGAAGGAAGAGCGGGCGGGGGGGGAAGGAAGAGCGGGCGGGGGGGGAAGGAAGAGCGGGCGGGGGGGGAAGGAAGAGCGGGCGGGGGGGGAAGGAAGAGCGGGCGGGGGGGGAAGGAAGAGCGGGCGGGGGGGGAAGGAAGAGCGGGCGGGGGGGGAAGGAAGAGCGGGCGGGGGGGGAAGGAAGAGCGGGCGGGGGGGGAAGGAAGAGCGGGCGGGGGGGAAGGAAGAGCGGGCGGGGGGGAAGGAAGAGCGGGCGGGGGGGGAAGGAAGAGCGGGCGGGGGGGGAAGGAAGAGCGGGCGGGGGGGGAAGGAAGAGCGGGCGGGGGGGGAAGGAAGAGCGGGCGGGGGGGGAAGGAAGAGCGGGCGGGGGGGGAAGGAAGAGCGGGCGGGGGGGGAAGGAAGAGCGGGCGGGGGGGGAAGGAAGAGCGGGCGGGGGGGGAAGGAAGAGCGGGCGGGGGGGGAAGGAAGAGCGGGCGGGGGGGGAAGGAAGAGCGGGCGGGGGGGAAGGAAGAGCGGGCGGGGGGGAAGGAAGAGCGGGCGGGGGGGGAAGGAAGAGCGGGCGGGGGGGAAGGAAGAGCGGGCGGGGGGGGAAGGAAGAGCGGGCGGGGGGGGAAGGAAGAGCGGGCGGGGGGGGAAGGAAGAGCGGGCGGGGGGGGAAGGAAGAGCGGGCGGGGGGGGAAGGAAGAGCGGGCGGGGGGGGAAGGAAGAGCGGGCGGGGGGGGAAGGAAGAGCGGGCGGGGGGGAAGGAAGAGCGGGCGGGGGGGGAAGGAAGAGCGGGCGGGGGGGGAAGGAAGAGCGGGCGGGGGGGGAAGGAAGAGCGGGCGGGGGGGGAAGGAAGAGCGGGCGGGGGGGGAAGGAAGAGCGGGCGGGGGGGGAAGGAAGAGCGGGCGGGGGGGGAAGGAAGAGCGGGCGGGGGGGGAAGGAAGAGCGGGCGGGGGGGGAAGGAAGAGCGGGCGGGGGGGGAAGGAAGAGCGGGCGGGGGGGGAAGGAAGAGCGGGCGGGGGGGGAAGGAAGAGCGGGCGGGGGGGGAAGGAAGAGCGGGCGGGGGGGGAAGGAAGAGCGGGCGGGGGGGGAAGGAAGAGCGGGCGGGGGGGGAAGGAAGAGCGGGCGGGGGGGGAAGGAAGAGCGGGCGGGGGGGGAAGGAAGAGCGGGCGGGGGGGGAAGGAAGAGCGGGCGGGGGGGGAAGGAAGAGCGGGCGGGGGGGGAAGGAAGAGCGGGCGGGGGGGGAAGGAAGAGCGGGCGGGGGGGGAAGGAAGAGCGGGCGGGGGGGGAAGGAAGAGCGGGCGGGGGGGGAAGGAAGAGCGGGCGGGGGGGGAAGGAAGAGCGGGCGGGGGGGGAAGGAAGAGCGGGCGGGGGGGGAAGGAAGAGCGGGCGGGGGGGGAAGGAAGAGCGGGCGGGGGGGGAAGGAAGAGCGGGCGGGGGGGGAAGGAAGAGCGGGCGGGGGGGAAGGAAGAGCGGGCGGGGGGGAAGGAAGAGCGGGCGGGGGGGGAAGGAAGAGCGGGCGGGGGGGGAAGGAAGAGCGGGCGGGGGGGAAGGAAGAGCGGGCGGGGGGGGAAGGAAGAGCGGGCGGGGGGGGAAGGAAGAGCGGGCGGGGGGGGAAGGAAGAGCGGGCGGGGGGGGAAGGAAGAGCGGGCGGGGGGGAAGGAAGAGCGGGCGGGGGGGGAAGATAGAGCGGGCGGGGGGGGAAGATAGAGCGGGCAGGGGGGGAAGGAAGAGTGGGCAGGGGGGGGGGAAAGGAAGAGTGGGCGGGGGGGGGGAAAGGAAGAGTGGGCGGGGGGGGGGAAAGGAAGAGTGGGCGGGGGGGGGAAAGGAAGAGTGGGCGGGGGGGGGGAAAGGAAGAGTGGGCGGGGGGGGGGGAAAGGAAGAGTGGGCAGGGGGGGGGGAAAGGAAGAGTGGGCAGGGGGGGGGGAAAGGAAGAGTGGGCAGGGGGGGGGAAAGGAAGAGTGGGCAGGGGGGGGGAAAGGAAGAGTGGGCAGGGGGGGGGGAAAGGAAGAGTGGGCAGGGGGGGGGGAAAGGAAGAGTGGGCAGGGGGGGGGAAAGGAAGAGTGGGCAGGGGGGGGGGAAAGGAAGAGTGGGCAGGGGGGGGGGGGGGAGAGATGCGCTGGAAGGGGGGGAGCTGGGGAAGGGGAAGCGGGGGAGGGGGTGCAGGTAATAAAACATTTCAATCTGTTCCCACCATTGACACCGGGAAAGCTCATCCACGTCCTCCGGGAGGTGGGCGACAGCCTCGGGCGCCAGTACCAGCAGGAATTCGTCGACATTGCTCTACGCGCCGCACATCTCCCATGGGCGCTTTGAAGTTGTGGCCAAGGAGCTGTTCCGTGATGGAGTCAATTGGGGCCGGGTCGTGGCGACGTACCGCACACCGTGGCCGCGGACGCTCTGGACGATGTAGACAACCAGATCAGAGTATCACCAGCTGTACTAGTAATGCTTACCAATGTTTCAGATGGGCTCAAACAGGATGCATACCAACTCTTAGGAAGCCTTTCAAATGTTTTCATGGGCTGAATTTTCTGGTCAAGGCCAGGAACTCCTCCAGACACACTCCTTGAGGAAATGGTATGAATTTGGTATATGGTGTAAGTATCTGCCTTGTATGAAGAAATGCAAATATGAAGAAAGATTTGAAAAACTGGGCTAGTTGGAAGGATGAATGAGAATGGACAGAGACTGCTTGAGTTGTGTACCTATCATAACCTCTGCATCACCAACTCGTTCTTTCACACTAAACCCTGTCACCAGGTTTCATGGAGGCACCCAAGATCACGTCGCTGGCACTAGCTGGACCTCATCGTCACAATGCGAGCCTCCTTAAACTGTGTTCAAATCACACGCAGCTTCCACAGTGCGGACTGCGTCACTGACCACTCCCTGGTGTGCAGCAAGGTTAGACTCAAACCAAAGAAGCTGCATCACTCCAAGCAGAAGGGCTACCCGTGCATCAACACGAGCAGAATTTCTTATCCACAGCTGTTACAAAAATTTCTAAATTCACGTGAGAAAGTCCTTCAAAACACTCCCACAGGGGATGCTGAGACCAAGTGGGCCCACATCAGAGACACCATCTATGAGTCAGCCATGACCACCGATGGCAAACGTGTGAAGCAGAATGCAGACTGGTTTCAATCTCATTTTGAAGAGCTGGAACCTGTCATAGCCACAAAGAGCATTGCACTGCTGAACGACAAAAAAGCCCCCAGCGAGTTGACATCCGTTGCACTTAAAGCAGCCAGAAGCGCTGCACAAAGAACAGCCAGGCGCTGCGCAACACCTATGCAGTCATATTCAGCTGGCCTCAGACACCGGAAACATCAGAGGAATGTATGATGGCATTATGAAAGCTTTTGGGCCAACCGTCAAGAAGATTGCCCCCCTCAAATCTAAATCAGGGGACACAATCACTGACCAACGCAAGCAAATGGACCGCTGGGTGGAGCACTACCTAGATAGAACTGTACTCCAGGGAGAATGCTGTCACTGAGACTGCCCTCAATACAGCCCAGCCTCTGCCAGTCATGAATGAGCTGGATGTACAGCCAACAAAATTGGAACTGTGATGCCATTGATTCTCTAGCCAGCGGAAAAGCCCCTGGGAAGGACGGCATTACCCCTGAAATAATCGAGAGTGCCAAGCCTGCCATACTCTCAGCACTCTACGACCTGCTTTGTCTGTGCTGGGACGAGGGAGCAGTACCACAGGACATGCGTGATGCCAATATCATCACCCTCTATAAAAACAAAGGTGACCGCGGTGACTGCAACAACTACCGTGGAATCTCCCTGCTCAGCATAGTGGGGAAAGTCTTCGCTCGAGTCGCTTTGAACAGGCTCCAGAAGCTGGCCGAGCGTGTCTACCCTGAGGCACAGTGTGGCTTTCGAGCAGAGATCGACCATTGACATGCTGTTCTCCCTTCGTCAGCTGCAGGAGAAATGCCGCGAACAACAGATGCCTCTCTACGTTGCTTTCATTGATCTCACCAAAGCCTTTGACCTCATCAGACATGGTCTCTTCAGACTACTAGAAAAGATCGGATGTCCACCAAAGCTTCTAAGTATCATCACCTCATTCCGTGACAATATGAAAGGCACAATTCAACATAGTGGCACCTCATCAGACCACTTTCCTTTCCTGAATGGCGTGAAACAGGGCTGTGTTCTCGCACCCACACTGTTTGGGATTTTCTTCTCCCTGCTGCTCTCACACGCGTTCAAGTCTTCAGAAGAAGGAATTTTCCTCCACACAAGATCAGGTGGCAGGTTGTTCAATCTTGCCCGCCTAAGAGCGAAGACCAAAGTACGGAAAGTCCTCATCAGGGAACTCCTCTTTGCTGACGATGCTGCATTAAACATCTCACACTGAAGAGTGTCTGCAGAGTCTCATCGACAGGTTTGCGGCTGCCTGCAACAAATTTGGCCTAACCATCAGCCTCAAGAAAACGAACATCATGGGACAGGACGTCAGAAATGCTCCATCCATCAATATCGGCGACCACGCTCTGGAAGCGGTTCAAGAGTTCACCTACCAATCTCAACTATAACCAGTAACCTGTCTCTCGATGCAGAAATCAACAAGCGCATGGGAAAGGCTTCCACTGCTACGTCCAGACTGGCCAAGAGTATGGGAAAATGGCGCACTGACACAGAACATAAAAGTCCAAGTGTATCAAGCCTGTGTCCTCAGTACCTTGCTCTACGGCAGCGAGGCCTGGACAACGTACGTCAGCCAAGAGCGACGTCTCAATTCATTCCATCTTCGCTGCCTCTGGAGAATCCTTGGCATCAGGTGGCAGGACCGCATCTCCAACACAGAAGTGCTCGAGGCGGCCAACATCCCCAGCTTATACACACTACTGAGTCAGCGACACTTGAGATGGCTTGGCCATGTGAGCCGCAGGGAAGATGGCAGGATCCCCAAGGACACATTGTACAGCGAGCTCGCCATTGGTATCAGACCTACCGGCCGTCCATGTCTCCGCTTTAAAGACGTCTGCAAACGCGACATGAAGTCCTGTAACATTGATCACAAGTCGTGGGAGTCAGTTGCCAGCGATCGCCAGAGCTGGCGGGCAGCCATAAAGGTGGGGCTAAAGTGTGGCGAGTCGAAGAGACTCAGCAGTTGGCAGGAAAAAAGACAGATGCGCAAGGGGAGAGCCAACTGTGTAACAGCCCCTACAACCAATTTTTTCTGCAGCACCTGTGGAAGAGTCTGTCACTCTAGTATTGGCCTTTATAGTCACTCCAGGCGCTGCTCCACAAACCACTGACCACCTTCAAGCGCTTACCCATTGTCTCCCGAGATAAGGAGGCCAAAGAAGAACTTAAGACTTATTTTATAATAAACTTAATTTTGTTCAGTAAAGAAACCTGGTTAGCATGTTCTATTCTGATGAAAATAGCATATCTGATTGACTGTTTCAGTAAGTGGGAAATTTTTTTTTTAAATGTTGTGACCCGTGGAGAAGTGGGACTGAATTTACGACACACACCTCCCACCTTGGTCGTAACACTGGCCACAATCTTCCAATCCTCCTTGGGCATGGAGTTAGTGCCAAAGAAGTGAGTGGAGGACTGTAAATGTTACACCCCTATTTAAAAAGAAAGAGGGATAAACTTGGCAACTACAGGCCAGTCAGCCTAATGTCAGTGGTGGGGAAACTTTTGAGACAACAATCCGGAACAAATTTAATTGACATTTGGAAAAGAATAGGTTAATAAATGAAAGTCAGCATAGATTTAAAAGCAAAACATATTTGACTAACTTGATAGCGTTCTTGATGAAGTAAAGGAGAGACTTGTGTGTAGTGCGGTTGATGTTGTATAAGTAGACTTTCAACTGGCATTTGGCAAATACTCACGCTTGTTCGCAAAATTGAACCTCATGGAATTAAAGGGACAATGACAGCATAGATACAAAATTGGCTAAGAGACAAAAAGCACACAGTAGTGAACGATTACTTTCAATACCAGAAGGAGGTCACCATTAGGCCACTGCTATTAATGACCTGGACTTGAGTATACAGGGCAACATTCCTAAGTTTACAGACTATATGAAACTCAAATGTAGTAAACAATGAGGATAGTGTCACAAGAGTTTTTATTCAAAAAACTAAGAAGTCTGTGTGCCTTTCAGAGCTGAGGAAAAGGACTTTCTGTGAGCTCTGAATTCTGACACTAGGTGTTTGAAGGGTGCAGGCTGTAAAACTTGTATCCAAGCAACGGGAAGATTTATGACCGTCTTGTGACTTGGATTGTTGGGAGAGTTTCAGTTTAATTTTTGGCAGAGTGGAACAGATCAGGGAGCTGTGATTTGCTGATAGACCAGAGAAAAGACTTACTCTCTCTGAAAACAAAGCCTTCTGATCTCTTAGAAAGTAATACTACATTTAAGGTACGGTTTTGACTAGCCTGAAGAGAGAGAAAAGACCCAGGAAAAGAGGAGTTGCTACACTCTGTGAAGGAACACTGCTTTGGAGAAAGGTGGAAACCATGTATGAGAACCTTGGAGAACTGATTCTCTTGGAAGAGTTTAAAAATTCAATCCCTCCAGTAGTGAAAACTCATGTAGATAAGCTGAAAGTTTTAAAAGTCAGGCAAGTAGCGTAAATTGATGATTTTGAGCTTGTGAATAAACCAAAACCTTTAGTCCATCACCCCCACAAACCCAAGAAGGATAGAAGGTGGGAGAGTGAAAGGAAGGCAAGTAGCCAAGGACTTGAAGAAATAGCTAGGAATGCCCCAGGATCCCCTTGTCAGGCCAGAAAGGAAGTTGCTGAAGGTAGAAGTGAGGTCTACAAGCCGAAGTGTTATCATTGCCACAAGGTGGGACATCTTCGTTCAGAATGCTGAAAGCTGCAAGGTAAACCCATGGGACTTGTTGGGGTACACAATGCTAATGCAGAGAAATTGGCTCTGACTGTAGTTTTAACAGCTGCTGTAAAATCAGACAAAAACTAAAGTGAGTGCAGGGCTTAGGAATAAGATACCTGAAAGTTATAATGAATTCTTATCAAAAGGAAAAGTAACTCCATATCCCTCGAGAGGCAGGCAAACCTATTATACTTAGGGATACAGGAGCAAGCCAAACTCTTTTGCTGGAGAAAGGTATAACATTTCCAACAGAAAGTACACTGAACGCTCAAGTTTTAGTTAATGGAATTGGTGGGGAGTATATACCTGTACCTTTATATCGAGTGCACCTAGAGTGTGACCTCATATCTGGGATGGTAACTTTAAGAGTTGTCCATAAGTTGCCAGTAGAGGGAATTGACCTACTCCTAGGGAATGATTTGGCTGGAGCAAGAGTATCAGTTTCTCCTGTAGTCACAGAGAAACCAAGTGAAGTTAGAGAAATGGAACAATTACAAGAACAAGTTCCAGGAATATTTCCTGCGTGCATAGTAACTCAAGCAATGGCTAAGCAAGTTCCATAGTCAGATGTAAAACTGGCACCAATGATAGCCGAATATCTAAAACTTTCCTTGGGGACTTGGATAATCCAAATGAGATGTTTAACAAATCTTCTATAATTGCAGCACAGAGTTACACAGAATAGCAGAGTCAGCTCTGACAGAAGCTGAGGCAAAAGGAGTTCCAGAAGACTATTATGTCAAAGATGGGGTTTTGAGGAGGAAATGGAGACCCCCTCACAGACCTGCAGACGAAGACTAGACAGTTGTTCGACAGATAGTGGTACCACCTAAATATCGCCAGGAACTAAGGTTAGCACATGACATTCCTCTAGCAGGACACATAGGGATCCAGAAGACCAAATCACATACAAGTCAACATTATTACTGGCCAGGCCTTACAAAGGACGTGAACTAGTTTTGTAAGACATGCCTTACATGCCTAATGGTGGGAAAACCGCAACCTACCATAAAACTGGCACCACTAATTCCCATATCAGTTATTGAGGAACCATTTAGTAGGGTATTGGTAGACTACATAGGACCTTGCCAACAAAAGCAGGACATCAATACATACTATCATGGATATGGCTACTCAATTTCCAGAGGCCATTTCCTTGAGCACAATTACTGCTATAGTAATAGAGAAGTTAACCCAACTCTTTACAAGATATGGATTACGACTTCATCAACTATGTGGAGAGACCTGAGAAGCCAAGATTGCTCTTAGAGCAGAGAAGGTAAAGAAGAAATTTGATAAAAGTTTTCAAAATCCTGAATGGTTTTGTAGCATAAATTGAGAAAGTTTCCAGTGGGGGAAGGGTGGATAACCAGAAGACACAGATTTAAGGTAACTGGAAAAAGAACCAGAGAAGACAGGAAGAAACTTTTCAAAAAAAACACAGCAAGTTGTCATCTGGAATGCATTGCCTGAAAGGGTAGTTGAAGCAGATTCAATAATAACACTGGAAAAGAAAATTGGATATATACTTGAAAGGAAAATTCACAAGGTTGCATGGAAGAGCAGTGGAGTGGTCAGCACAAGCATGATGGAGAGAACGGCCTCCTTCTGTGCTGCATCACTCTATGATTACAGGAATTCCCACACAGTGAATCTCAGCAATCACGAATCCCACCTCTGGCGTATACCACTCCATTAAACTAGTCCTAATGACTGCAAAAGAAATTAAAGTCATAATTTGGGGATATTTTAGGGCTGACATACAAACTCGTGCTTGCATTGAAAAATGACACATCACACTATTACTGTTTACAAACACAGAACAGTTGAAGGACCTTCCAGAAAATTTACGATACAAACCTTTTTTTTTATTCTTTCCTGGGATGTCAGCGTCAATGGCTAGGCCAGCATTTATTGCCCATCCCTAATTGCCCTTGAGAAGGTGGTGATGAGCAGCCTTCTTAAACCGTGCAGTCCACAGTGCTGTTAGGGAGCTCCAGGATTTTGACCCAGCTACAGTAAAAGGAACGACGATATAGTTCCAAGTCAGGGTGATGTCTGGGTGGAGGGGAACTTGCAGGTGGTGGTGTCTAATCGAAAAGTCACGTTTTATTAAAAGTACTCTTCCAGTACTTCAGAATTTATGAATTAAAGGAAGGACCCGATTATGTTACACACACTCAGCAGTTCCTCATTATCCTCTCCATCGCCCCACCCAACAAGAAACTCCTTATAACCCATTAACCCCTTGGGAGCTGCTGCCGACTGCACGCATGTTGAACGCCCAAGTGACAGCTGAAGAGAGCAGTCGCTTCCCAACCGGGAAATGATAGGACGGAAGGCGGCTGTACCCTCACCCACTGCTCCTCGCTGGGCCCAGTGCTGCCCGAAAGACAGCGCTGGGCAGGTGGGTGGGGCCGAGCTTGCAGATCTCTGGACCAGGCCAGGCTCTCAGTTTATTCCACCTCCGCTCCTTTGCTCTCGCCGCCTGGAACGGGACCCTACCTGCTGGTCTCCAGCGAGCAGTATCTCTCGGGTAAGATCTTTAGACATCGTTCGAAGAAGCCAACATGCCTCTCCCTCAAGAACTCCAGATGCTCACCAGCCGCCGTCTCCTCTGCCATGTTGGATCGCCATGGACACGCCCCGCCCCCTCTTCCACTTCAGCCAATCAGCGAGCGAATACGCCCCCTCCTCCACTTCAGCCAATCAGCGAGCGAATACGCCCCCTCTTCCGCTTCAGCCAATCAGCGAGCGAGTACGCCCCCTCCTCCGCTTCAGCCAATCAGCGAGCGAGTACGCCGTGGCGAGGGAACACGCGCAGTCAAGATAGAGCGGAGCTCGCGCTGCAGTTGTCTTTTCTTCACTTGTGAACTTTACTAGGTCATATACAGCAACATCGGCTTCAAGTTGGACTAAATTACAAAAGGAGCAAGAGTGCAATCTAATGCAGTGAAATGGAAGTACTCAACTGTTGAACAACTTTCTACTGTCTTCACCTGGGAGAAGCAAATTTTTGTGATGCTCCATTTTTGTAAATAAAATGAGCTTGCCAATAAAAAAAAACATTATAAAGGTAGCGAATCTACCCGAACGATTAAATAATGGGCAAATCACTATGTTGCAATAGTACAGATCCAGCAAAGCTCGTACTGTGTATCGAAATACTAATGTTAGAAAGTTCCGAAACATAGTGTCACGTTTCTTTTTGACTAGGATTAGGCACACCGTTAAAATAGGAGCAAACGAAGAAATGGTTGTGAAAACATCATAACGTTAGTTTGGAGATAAGCCTGCCATAATCATCGCCCCCTTCCCCTGTAGCTTTAATGAATCTGGAACCTATAGGATGTTCTCCAGTAACTTTCATTACTTAGATGATAAGGTAACAGCCACATTAACTCTCAATGCGATTGAAGTTCTTGGCCCAGCGGAATTCTTAAATCAAAAGTTCTGGCATCAAAACCCCTAAGGACCTGCATTCATCTACACCATTTTTAACAACCTCATGAGGTCTCAAAGTACTGCACAGCCAATAACAGATTGGATAGGCTGGGGTGGTTTTCAGTGGAACAGAAGAGGTTGAGGGGAATAAAATTATGAGGGACCGAGGTAGAGTGGATCGGAATTCTGTTCGCCGACAGGTTAGCAACCAGGCAGCATAGTATTGAAGTGAAAACAAAGTGCTGGAAATATTCAGCAGGCCAGGCAACATCTCTGGAGAAGCAGAGTTAACGATTTCACGTCTGACCTTTCATCAGTTCTGATCTGATGGGTCACAGATCTGAAACATTAATTCTTGTTTCTCTCTCCACAGATGCTGCCTAACCTGATGAGTATTTCCAGCACTTTTGCTTTTATTTCGGATTTCCAGCATCTGCAGTATTTTGCTTTTGTGATTTGAAGTAATTGGTAAAAGGATTGATTAGAGGGGGGTTGTGGAGTATTTTTTTCACCCAGAGGGTAGTGGGTGTCTTGAACTCACTGCCTGAAAGGTCGGTACAGCGTAGAAATCCTCATCACATTAAAAAAAAAACACTTGAATATGCACTTCAGATGCCTTAACCTATAGGGCAACAGGCCAATGAGCTGGAAGGTTGGATTAGACTGGATAGCTCTTTTTCGGCCAGCACAAACACGATGGGGCAAATGGTCTCCTTCTGTGCCATAAAGCTTTCTATGTTTCTATGAAATACTTTTGAAATATAGTCACTATTATAATATAGGGAAACATGGCAGTCAATTTACACCTTGCAAGGTCCCACACACAGTCAAATGAATGACCAGATGCTCTGTTTTAAGTATTAAACCATAAACATTGGACAGGATTTCAAGAGAACTCCCAGTTCTTCAAATAATGCCATAAGATTGTTTACATGCACAGACAGACAAGGGCAGGTAGGGCCTCAGTTTAACATTTCATCCAAAAGACAGCACCTCAACCAGGACAGCATTATCACTGAAAAGTCAACCTAGATATTAAGAACATAATAGGAGCAGGAGTAGACCATATGGCCCCTCGAGGCTACTCTGCTATTTAATAGAATCATGACTGATCTAGAGCCTCAACTCTACTTTCCTGCCCGCTCCCCATATCCCTCGATTCCAAGACACCAAAACCCTGTCTATCTTAGCCTCAAATATATTCAATGATGGAGCATCCGTAATCCTCTGCGGTACAGAATGCCAAAGATTCACAACCCTGAGTGAAAAAATTTCTCCTTATCTCAGTCCTAAATGATCGGTCCCTTATCCTGTGACTGTGCCCCCATGTTCTAGATTCCCCAGCCAGTGAAAGCAACCTCCGTGTCTACCCTATCAAGCCCCTTCACAATCTTGTATATTTCAATGAGATCACCTTTTTTCTAAACTCCAAAGAGCATAGGCCCAATAGGACAACCTCTCACCCCAGAATCTAATCTAGTGAATCTTCGCTGTACTGCCTCCAATGCAAGTATATTCTTCCTTAAATAGAGAGACCAAAACTGCACCAAGTACCCCAGTTGTGGTCTCACCAAAGCCCTGTACAATTGTGGCAAGACCTCTTTACTCTTATGCTCCAATCCACTTATAATAAAGGTCAACATGCCACTTGCCTTAATTGCTTCTTACATGCTAACTTTGTGTCCCTTATACGAGTACATCCAACTGTTTACCAGTTCTCCATTTCCTGTCACTCAGCCAACTTTGTATCCATGCTGCCACTTTCCCTTTTATTCCATGGCCTTCAATTTTGCTGAGAAGCCTATTATGTGGCACTTTAATGCACACCTTTTAGAAGTCCATATACACCACATCAACCCTCATCATCTTATCAAAAAACTCAATCAAGTTACTTTAAACATGAAAATAAAAGCAAAATACTGCAGATGCTGGAGACATATAATCAGAAAAAAATAAGCCTAAGAAGAAATTATTACGAGGCGTGGCCAAAGTTTTGTGAGAGAGATTGATTTGAAGAGTCCTAAATTAGGGCAGAAGTGGGGAGGAAATTCCAGTGCTTAGAGCTTAAGCAGCTGAAAACAGTTCAACACTAGGGCAAAAGGAGTTGGAGATGTATAAAAGGCGAGGAAAAGAGAGTGTTGGAGGACCGAAGGAGATTACAGATATAGCAAGGGCAATGCTCTTTTTTTAAAAAAAAGAGTAAAATTTTAAATTGGAGGACCAGCTAATGTAGTTCAGCAAGGCCAGGGTGATAGGTGAGCAGATTATTACTGCCAATATTACTGTCTTGTAGTCTTGCAGGTCTGCTGAACTGTCTAAGGATCTCCATGCCATCTCATATCAACTGTTGGTGGTCTGTAATGCACACATTTGTACAATATTAATTTTTTAAGCTCTAACCAGAGTCATAATGGACATCTTTGTGTTCTAGTGATGTGGTGTAATTCTTTACTGGCACTGCCACCCCACCCCCATGTTTCCCTTTGTATTAAGACTGCTATATCATTTTGTTCCAATTACTAATGTTTCTAACTCTCCAATTCTGCTTGATTGCTCTGTGCATTCACATGCATACCACTCAATCATGATTCCAATTTTTTGGACCATTAACCCTGACTATCTTTCCTGATTTTTTTTTTTTAAGTGTCCCTTGCCCCTTTTTCATCTTTCACTAACTCATTGACTCTTTCACTTTCTTTAATAGTTTCTCAATTTATTTCACAATGCAAACAATACATAAATCTACAGTTAGTTCAATTATTCAGTATTCATAAAACAATACTGTTACATCCCCTGCCGCCAAGATGGAATAGCCCTGAAAAACAATGCAAAAAAAAGTTTATATGAGGATACAAAGCAAAACAATTTTTCAATTTTAATCTGCTTTATTATTGAGGGATCTTTTCCCCTATGCTAATCACTTACCGATGGGGAAGAAACAGCATAGGCCCACCACCACTTTGGCCTGTTTCTTTTATGTGTTCCTCCCAACCTTTAGTATGTTTGAATAATCTAGATGGGTCTCGTCGTATTTGAGCATCAACCTGAGTAGATTTACAGCACAATATAGTTTCACATGTTAAATCTCTCTCCATAAGCAAAAAAACTTAGAGATCAGTTTTTCTTCCCCTCTCCTGAATATAGAGCAATGGTTCCACAGGCACTTAGCTTTTAAGTAACTTGTTTAAAATGCTATTTTCATGTATAGACCTGGGGAGTAGAAGCTGTAGGGGGCAAAACTAAGCCCAATCTGAACATCTTTCATGGCATCACAGCACAATTCCTCACAAGTAATTGAAAAAAAACCTAAAATAGCCCCAAATTCACTAAGCACAGACCAGTGATTGAACCTGGGAGTTCCGTAGTCTGTATGGGTCAATACCACACCAGAAATTGTAGTTAGCCACTAAGTCGTCAGAAACACAATGTAGTTTTTTGTTTAAAGAACACGGTGTTCAAAAACTGGCTGAATGAGCATTTTACCTAGCAAAACAATAATAAGTGGATACTATTAACTTTTTAAATTTTACCAATCCAAACTCTTAACATTTAGAAGGGTTTTTAGTGTGTGTTGCACAGTATCAGTTTGAAACAATCGAATCTCAGAATTTTATTCATTTGGGAAAATAGACAAAAGTATTTACCCTGATGCCTGCTCTCCTACTCAATGTACCCCCAAGTCAATTCTCCCAATGTAATCCAGTCTATCCCTTCTACATCATCTGGCTGCATTCAAGACATCCTGTCTACTTAAGTTTTCAAATAACTTATAAACAATTTATCTGTTAATCTGAAGTGAATGTGACATGATCAGGATGCTAATCACTGAATCCACTGTCAATACAGCACTTTGTGTAGATCATCATCATCATTCAGGCAGTGTTCATTCACTGTAGGATGTAACCCTCCCCATGCCTTTTCTATTTATCTCTACTCCTTTCTGTTCTCACCCATGGAGTTTCTAAATATATGTCATAGCTCCATCTTCTTCTCGGTCTCCCACTTTTTCCTGTTCTTGGCTGCCACTCCATTAGCCTTTTTGTTCACCTGTCACCATTTCTTCGAGCAACATGCTCAGGTCTTCTCCATTTGGCTTTTTTTAATCTTCTAAATGATGTCCTTAACTCCAGTTTTCTGGCGTATTTCATTACATCTGATTTTATCGCAAATGGAGACGTGTAACTTTTGCCTTTATATTGCTCAGAGCTGTACACTGTTCTTGTTCTACATATTTTGTAGTTGTTCATGGTTTTGCCCCATATGTCATGGTCGGTAGCACATACTGATCATACACCATCCTCCCTAATGCCAGTGGCATTTTCTTATCACACAGAATATCTCTATCTCCCAAAAACAACAATTTCCTGCCCTAATCCTACTCAGTACCTCTTCATTTGCACAATCCTCCATCTTTAATGTTTGATCCAGATATTTGTATTGTCAGTTTTTCAATTTCTTGTTGTTCAATTTGTATGGTATCTTCTGTCTTTAAGTTCATCATATACTTTGTTTTTCCTTTGTGCATTTTCAGTCCAATACTTTTACACTCTAAGTTATTTAGTTGTACGTCCAAGTCTCTAACAGATGAAGTAATTAGTACGACATCATCTAAAGCGCAAGTCAGTTAGTTTTTCTCCATCAATATTTAATCCTCCCTCCTCTAAGGGTATTTTCTTGAATATGTCTTCCATTACTGTGGTAAATATTTTTGGTGAGCTTGTATCCCCTTATCTCACTCCTCTTCCAATATTTATTAGCTGTGTTATAACTTTGTCATGTGTATTCCAGTCACTGCATTTTTGTAAATGTTCTCTATGATCTTCACATATCCCTCATTTGTTCCTGTTTTCCTTAAAGCTATATAAAAAAGAATATGTCTTCCACTGAATCAAATGCTTTCCCATAGTCAATAAATCCAACACACCAGGTCAACTGATATTCGTTTGCCTTCCCAATGAGTTGGTTCATTGTATGTAGATGGTCTGTTGTACAGTATCCTTACATAAACCCTGCCTGTTCCCTTGGTCGGTGTTCGTCTAATGTTGTCTTTATCCTATTTTGAATAATTCTAGTTAGAATTTTGTTCAAATGTGATAATAGTCTATGGCGTCAATAATTCTTTGTCTGCTCTGTCTCCTTTTTTTGAGGATAATTTTTACTTCTTTTCAACTTCTCAGTATCTTTCATTCCTTGAATATTTGGTTATATAATATATTGACCTGTGTGATCGTCTTCATTACCTCCCTCCTTGAGTATATTACTTGTTAGTTCATCCTCCGGAGGCCGTTTCTTTTCATCTGTTTCAATACATTTTCAACTTCTGCCTCAGTAGCACTTGGTATTTTGTTTGCATCTGATGACACTGTTGTTTCTTTATCTTCAGATCCTTCTGCTTTGGAACTGCAAAATCCTGGTAGAAATCTGAACATACCTTATGCGCTTCTCTCTTATTTGATGTCAGGTTGCCATCTGTTTTTGTCTGAATTGTTTAATTCTTGTTTTTGCTCAGTTTCTTTTAAAGATTTCTTTTGGCCCTCTTCCCGTTTTGAATATTGTTTTAATTTGCTCCTCTCTTCTCATCCTGTTCCTTTAGCATTGCTTTTTCCCAGTTATTTTAACCGCTTCAGCATATTCAGTTTTCTCAGAGACTGGTTTGTGTGGTATTCTCCTGAATACCTTATGTCTTGCATCAATTTCTTTGTCCTCGTCGTTTTTTGACTGGTTGACTTGTTTGGTGGTGCAATGTTTGCAGCTTTTTCTATTATTATTGTAATGATTTTTGTTACAGCTTGTGTCAAGGTCTATCTCTTAAACTTCTGGACCATCAAATTTATTTGAGTCCAAGTTGGAATTCCTCCCTCTGTTCTCCAAGCTTGAATGGACTTGCTTCTTTTTCTTCTTGTTAATAGTATGTTGTAGATCATAGTATGGAATAAGCAATATATTCGAGTGATGATATTTTGTACCTGATCTATTCCCTAATGAGCGGATATAAATTGCATAGTATACTCCTAGATCTGTTTATATCATCCTTTAAAACGAACCGTTGGGACTGCCAACAACTGCAGAGGAAATTCCAATTTCCTTGATCCAGTTAAGTGTACCGTATGCTAAAACAAACACCCAGTAAAGGAATAAAGCTACTAAGCTTTATGACTACAACATCTAACATAAAACTATAAATATACAGGAACAAGATAAATTTGTTTTAACACTTCACGTCTCTGAACAGAGTTTCTTTCCTCCACTCCCTATTTTATGATCGTTAAATTTTACTCTGTTTGCTCCACGTAATCTATTTTAATTAACTTTTCTTTAAACAGATTTTTATTAAACATTTCTTTTAGCTCCCAACATCCACTTTGGAGATGGAAGAAGTCTGCACAGATTGGGCCTTGACTGGCTGAAACTGCTGTCAAGGCCAGTTTTTCAGCCAAAGCCCAAGATTACCTCAGAATTTCAGGTAACCAAACTCACCCATAACTGTAATAAAAGCTTTTGATACATATCTTGTAGTAGCATCATAGTAGTCACATAGCATCAGTTTCCAAATGTATGCTGATGACACCCAGCTCCATTTCATGTATATCTCTCATCACTCGTCCACTGTCTCTAAATTGTCAGAGTGCTCGTCTGACATCCAGTACTGGATCAGCAGAAATTTACTTGAATTAAATATTGGAAAGATCAAAGCCATCATTTTTGGTTTCTGCTACAAACTTTAGTCCGTAGCCATCAACTCCGTCCTTCTCTCTGGCAACTGTCTGAGACTGAACAAGACTGTTTGCAACCTGGGTGTCATATCCGATTCCAAAATGAGCTTCCAAATACATATCCGTAACATTACTAAGAACGCCCATTTCCACCTCAGTAACATCCAACTCCGCCACTGCCTCAGGTCATCTACTGCTGAAGCCCTCTCCCATGCTTTTGTTAACTCTAGACCTGACTATTCCAACCCACAATTGGCTGTCCTCCCAAATTCTACCCTCTATAGACATGAGGTCATCCAAAACTCTGCTGACCATGTCCTAACTCACACCAAATCTCTTTCTCCCATCACCCTTGTCCTTGCTAACCCACATTGCCTCCTGGTTAAGCAACGCTTGGGTTTTAAAATTCTCAACCTGGTTTTCAAATCTCTCCATTGTCTCACCCCTCCTGACCTCTGTAATGTCCTCCAGCCCCACAACTCTCAGATATTAATACTCCTCTGAATCTGTCCTCTTGAGCATCCCTGATTTTAATTTCTCCACCATTGGTGGCCATGCCTTTAGCTGCCAAGACCCTAAGCTCAATCTCTCCCTAACTCCCTGCCTTTCTACCTCTCTTTCTACCTTTAAGACACTCCTTAAAATCCTCCTTTGGCTTGGTGTCAAATTTTGCTTTGTAACGCTCCTGTGAAGTACCTTGAGACATTTCACTACTTTAAAGGCACAATATATAAAGACAAGCAGTTGGTGTTATTGCAGCATTTCACTTCCGAGTGACAAAGTGAAGGGCTTTAGCTCCAGTCCAGCCCATGAGTGGACACTAGAATATAGTCTCTAAATACTGGTTGACATCCAATGGGATACTTGTGATTGGATGCAGTAACCACTGGCACAATGATAGGATTCCTGCATCTGAGTCAGAAGGATCAGTTTTGGGCCCCACTTCATGGATTCCTGGCAAACAGGCACTAAATACTTGCTTGACATCCAGCAAGAAAGGGGCAGTACTTGATGTCTGGTACATACAGGTGATACCCGCCACCCTGCTCCACCCACCCTGACTTCTCACCCCCACCATGGTAAAGAGTAGATGGGACTTTAGCCTTGGTTGCAACTCACGTGGGAGAACGTACTCCAAAGATAAAAACTATGGAGAAGGCAACAGGAAACTACCTCAGCGACTCTTCCCTAGTAAGTGGTTCATGTATGAAAATCGAGGTAGGTAGAACCCATCCTAGGGCAGAACCCAAATGGTCAGGAGGGAGAGGAAAGTTAACATCAAACATTAGGCAAGTCACCCCAAATTAGTCTTGCATTACATGGAATATACAGTACAGAAACCGACCAGTCAGCCCAGTCTATGCCACCATTTATGCTTCACTCAAGCCTCCTCCATCCTTTCTCATCTAACTCTATCAACATAACCCTCTATTTTCTTCTCCCTCACATGCTTATCCAGCTCCCCCTTAAACAAATCTAGACTATTTGCCTCAACTAAGGAGTTCCACATCCTTACCACTCTATGGTAAAGAAGTTTCTTTGAATTCTCTATTTGATTTCCTGGTGACTATCCTATTAATGTTTTGCTCTTCCTCACAAGTGGAAACACTTTCTCTATGTCTACTCCATCAAAACCATTCAGAATTTTTAAAACCTCTACGAGGTCACTCCTCAGCCTTCTCTTTTTAGAAGAGAGACCTAGGCTGTTCATCCTTTCCCAATAGGTATAACTTTGCAGCTCTGGCAGCATCCTAGTAAATCCTTTTTGCACCCTCTCCAGTGCCTCTGTATCCTTTTTATAAGAACTGCACACAGTGCTCCAAGTGCGGTCTAATCAAGGTTCGGAACAAGTTCAGCATTACTGCTCTACAATTCCAGCCCTCTAGAAATAAACTCTAGTGCTTGGTTTGCTTTTGTTATGGCCTTATTTGCCTGCATCAAAATATTTAGTGATTTGTGTACTGGCACTCCCAGATCCCTTTGCTTTGCCACACTTATATTCTTATTTTCCAAGTAATATATGACTTTCTTTTTTTTTAATGTAATACCTCACACTTATCTATGTTGAAATTTGCCAATTATATTCTTCAAGTTTATTAATGCCTTCTTGTAATTTGTTGCAATCAGTGCTGACTATCCCTATCAATTTGGAAAACAGGAAATGCTGGAAAGTTGGTATCATCTGCAAATTTAGAAATTGTGTTTTTGATTCCAAAGTCTAACGTGTTAATATAAATTGTGCACAACAATGGTCCCAGCACTGAGCCGTCTGGGTCTCCACCTCCCACCTTCTGCCACTCTGAAAAGCCACCCTTTACTTCTACTCTCTGCTTTCTGTCCTTCAGCCAGCTAGCTATCCATTCTGCTAACTGTCCCCCGAATTTGCACGCTCTGACCTTATTCATTAATCTATTATGTTGTACCTTATCGAAGACTTTTGGAAATCTAGGTACATTACACCTACTACATTACCCTTGTCTATCCTTATCTCTTCAAAGAATTATCATAGAGGCATAGTTATACAGCACAGAAACAGGCCCTTCGGCCCATCGTGTTTGTGCCAGCCATCAAGCACCTAACTATTCTAATCCCATTTTCCAGCACTTGGCCCATAGCCTTGTATGCAATGGCGTTTCACAAGTGCTCATCTAAATACTTCTTAAATGTTGAGAGTTCCTGTCTCTACCACCCCTTCAGGCAGTGCGCTCCAGATTCCAACCACCCTCAGAGAAATTTTTTTTCCTCAACTCCCCTCTAAACCTCCTGCCCCTTACCTTAAATCTATGCCCCCTGGTTATTGACACCTCCGCTAAGGGAAAATATTTCTTCCTATCTAACCTAACAATGCCCCTCATAATTTTGTATACCTCAATCACGTCCCCACTCAGCCTTCTCTGCTCTAAGGAAAACAACCCTAGCCTTTTCAGTCTCTCTTCATAGCTGAAATGCTCCGGCCCAGGCAACATCCTGGTGAATCTCCTCTGCACCCTCTCCAGTGCAATCACATCCTTCCTATAGTGTGGTGCCCAGAACTGTACACAGTACTCCAGCTGTGGCCTAACTAGCATTTTATACAGCTCCATCATAACCTCCCTGCTCTGATATTCTATGCCTCGGCTAATAAAAGCAAGTATCCCATATACCTTCCTAACCACCTTATCTACCTGTGCTGCTGCCTTCAGTGATCTGTGGACAAGTACACCAAAGTCCCTCTGACCCTCCGTACTTCCTAGGGTCCGTTCCCTTGCCTTGTTAGTCCTCCCAAAATGCATCACCTCACACTTCTCAGGATTAAATTCCACTTGCCGCTGCTCCGCCCATCTTACCAGCCCATCTATATCGTCCTGTAATCTAAGGCTTTCCTCCTCACTATTTACGACACCACCAATTTTCATGTCATTCAATGAGATTGGTCAAGCTAGACTTTACCTTTTGAAATGCAAGTTGACTATTATTCCTTCTTTGTTTCCTAGGTGTTTTTCTATTCTCTGTTAGTGGTGATTCCAATAGTTTTCCTACTACTGATATTAAGGTGACTGGTCTCTAGTTCCCCGGACTTGTTCTCTCTCCCTTCTGTTAGCTATCACATTACTGTTTGTGAGAGCTTGCTGCGCACAAATTGGCTGCCGCATTTCCTACAATAGTACAAAAGTACTTAATTGCCGGGAAAGTGCTTTGGGTCATCCTGTGGTTGTGAAAGGTGCTATATAAATACAAGCCTTACTTCCTTTTTCTTTTTTTATCTGCCAGGCCTCAAGCACTACACCTTTTTCTAACAAATTCTTAAATATGTGTAATAGTGCTTCTGCTATCTCTTCCTTAGATTCTTTTAAAAAGTATGGATGCGATCCAACCGGACCAAGAGTTTTATCCTCTTTTGAGTTTGATTAGTTCATTTAGCATTTCTCCTTTTTATTTTAAATGCAGTTATATCATTTCTAATTTCATCTTTCAAAGTCATGTCCACCTAATCAGTTTCCTGATAAATAATAAAGCAAAATAATGATTTAATATTTGTCATTTCGCCATGTTATTTTATCCTGACCATCCTTTAGTGGCCCTATTCCCATCCAGACCTTCCTTTTTATGTGTCTGTAGAATATTTTACTATTTTGTTTTATGTTTCTTGATAAATTAATTTCATAGTTCTTCTTTGAATTCTCTTCTACTTTTTGTATTCTCCCTTGTCCTGTGCTGTCAATATACTTTGTGTACATCCCTTTCCTTACCTTCAATTTTTCCCTTATGTTTTTATTCATCCATGGTTTCTCATTAGTATTTTTTTTTAGTGGAATATATTTTTCCAGGGCTCTGTTGAACATCATTTTAAATATTTCCCATTCCCATCATTTCTTGATATTGTTGTTCATTTCATTTTCTTAAGTTCATTTCTCATCCCTTAAAATCAGCTTTCCTCCAATCTGTTATCCTGGTCTATGTGTTGCTTCTCAATTATTATCAAACTGTACAATATTATGGTCACTGTCCCCTAGATGTTCCCCTTTTACCACTGTCTGCTCTGGTCCATTCCCAATGTTCCCTTTAAACTTTAGTTATTGTGTGTGTTTTTTTTTTTCAGTACGCAGTCCCTTTAAATTTTTTTGCGTTTTTGAAACATACGTGTTATTTGTAATAGAACAAGGCCCACACACCTGAGCGGGAACATTTTCATTCCTCATTATCAGATCCCTCCTTGTTGCGCTTCTGACATACTGGGTTATATATGAACATACATACAAATTAGGAGCAGGAATAGGCCACTTGGCCCCTCGAGCCTGCTCCATCATTCAACAAGATCATGGCTGATCTGATTGTAACCTCAACTCCACATTTCCGCTTACCCCCGATAACCTTTCACCCCCTTGCTTACCAAGAAAGGAAATCCTGTTAGAAAGGAATCCTGTACACATTGTAGAATTTCCATTCCTTATCCTCTATACCTACCTCTTCTTACCAATTCATTTTGGGGTAGTTGAAATCCCCCATAATTATTCTTTGCATATTTTTTCCTCCACCTCCCTTCCACTAGGAGATGGTCTGTAGACTATCCCTATTAGTGTGATTAATCCTTTTTTTAAAAAAATCTCAGCTTTTCATAAGGATTTTGTTTCTGTCTGATGGCTGCATTCGTTTTTTTCTACTGCCAATATGTTATCTCTAGTAAGTACAGCTATCCCACTTCCCCTTTTCCCCACACTGTCTTTTCTAAATAATATGTTATATCCTGCACTGTTTAATTAAGTCCTGATTTTTTTTGTGGCCATGTCTTAGTAATCCCAACTGTATCTGGTTCCTCACAACGTACTATTGCCTCCAGTTCCCGTTGTATTACGGACACTATGGCTGGAATTCTACCTACTGTAATCGGGTCAGTGCGGAGGTGTCCGGCTGGTAAAATGGCGTCCAATGACGTCAGCTCGGGTCCCCGGCGTCATCACGCACAGACGTCGATTGAGTCGCCGCTCGCTGTCTGACCACAATAGTTTGAAAGTACTTAAAGCAATTAAGAAGCCAATTGACTGGAAATTTACGTGGCCGTTTGATTTTACGGCCGTAAATCGGGCCACTGATCGTATCCGGGACCAGGCAGCTTTAAAAGGGCGGAAGGCAGGCAATCTGTGAGGGTGTTGGAGGTAAAGTTTTTGGTGTTGCTTATTTATGAGAGTTTTTGTAGCTCGTGCACAGGGCTCCAACTAAGTCTAACTCACCGCAGCTCAGGACCTATCTGTTCTGAGTCAGTGAGTGGAAGGAAAGGGGGTAGTGTGTGCCTGTCCTGACAGCTGGAGCTTAAGAGGTTTAATCATTGAGTCTGGTAACCAATCCTATGATGGGAATTGTGCATTCTGGAGGCAGCACTTCAGAGGAGGAGGACCACCACGCCCCAATTAGGGACAGAAGGACATGGGCATGGGCATGCACAAGCAGCTGGTCAAGTGGCTCCCCATTATGTGGGAGGGAGAGTAGGTGGCAGAGTTGGGCAAGAGCGAACACGTTAGGAAACGCGCCTACCCAACAGGCAGGGTATACCGACCGCGTGTGAGCTAACTGCACCTGTCAGAATGCCAGTGCAGAGAAAGGCTGCGTCTGTCAGGTGAGACCATGACATTTCTCTGAGATGGTGGCAGTGGATGTAGCCACAAACTGCCTCGGTGGCCATCCAATGCCAGTCGCTCTAAAGGTGACTGTTGCCCTTAACTTTTATGCATGTGACTCTTTCCAAGCTTCGATAGCAAACCTGTGCAGAATCTCCCAAGCAGCTGCACACCACTGCATAAAGGTTGTGACAGATGCGCTATTCAGACGTACTAACAATTTCATTAGTTTCAAAACGGACAATACCAGCCAGGCTGAACGAGCAAGAGGATTCAGTGCAATAGCTGGGTTCCCAATAGTTCAGACTGTACGCATGTGGCAATTAGATCACCAGCAGGTCATGCAGGGGCATTCATCAACCAAAAAGGCTTCCATTCATTGACTGTTCAGCTTGTATGTGACCATCGCAAGAGAATCATGCAGGTTTGTGCACTGTACCCAGGGAGTTGCCATGATGCATACATTCTCAGAAACTCTCAGGTGCCTAATCTTTTCAGTCCCCGGGACAGACAGGAAGGTTGGATACTTGGTGACAGGGGTTATCCTTTGAAGACATGGCTGATGACACCCGTGAGAATCCCAAGGGATCATGCTGAGGAACGCTTCAATGAGAGCCATGCGGCCATAAGAGTCACAATCAAACAAATGATTGGCCTGCTCAAGATGAGATTCAGATGTCTGGACCGCTCAGGAGGAGCACTGCAGTACGCGCCAGCATGGGCATCCAAGATTACTGTCGTTTTCTGCGCCTTGCATAACTTGGCAATAGAAAGGGGAGACGCCATTGAGGAGGTTCAAGATAACCATGAGGAGTCATCAGATGAAGATGGAGTTTCTGATAAGGACAATGGGCAACACCCATGTGATGGCATGGTAGAAAAAGCAGAATGTCCTCCAGAATTAAGAGCAAGAGAAACCCGGGATGCCCTATTTCTCGAGAGGATCGCTCCATGCAAAGATTTCACATTGTGTCATGCAATGAGCCATTGTGGGATTGCGAGAGGGAAAAGACACACACATCCAATGGAAGAGATGATCAGATTAAAAACAACATCATGTCACGATGAACCCAACCCAAGTGACATCTCATATATAACCGCTTCAGCAGCGCAACAATGTCTGACGATACCTCATGGATGACATATGCAAAGTTAAATGTCTAAACTGCAAATTTATTTACAGTGATGTAACGTGCAATTGAAATAAATAATCGGAAGGTAACCGAGTGAACCAGGAGTGATGTCACTGTGATTTCTTAAAACCATTGTGGGTGCTCTTATGTGTGGACGATCCCTCACCACCAGACTCAGCAGATGTGGCTGCCGCCCTGCTCTTGATGACTTTGGCAGACGTCCTCTGCCTGCTTGCGGCTGTGTAGGCTGTGGCATATCAGGGTGCTCATGAGAAATATCAGGAGCACCCTCTAAGACCCTGGGAGTTTGTGGTTGACATGTCACTAGCGGAGGGAGCAAGGGGCTGCATGATGCATCAGGAGCGCCCCGAGAGGAGTTCCCATGTGCTATTGGCTGCTGCCCCATGCCCTGCTGAGGCTCAACTGGTCCTCAAGGCTGACCTCAGAGGGATGAGCAGCCTCGACCTGCCACAATGGCATCTCAGTTTGCACCATGATGGCCTGGTCCAGGGAGGCTACACTCCCCCGAGATCACGGATGGCTTCCAGTACTGGCCTCACCATTGCAGCCGCCAATCTGTCAATGGACGATGTCAGCTGGACAAATGTCTGAGAGTTTGCAGCAGACATGCCCTGGATGGAAGTTTCCAGGGTATGTGCTATGGCTCGCAGCATCTCTGGCAACTCCACCAGATGTTCATGCACCGCATGTTGAACCTGCAACATCTCCCGCCGAATGGAAGTTCTCAGAGATGCGTCATCAGCTTGCGGCTCTGCACTGGCCTGGCCTCCCACACTCCTCTGAGTGTGTGAGGCATTGGCTGGTTCTGCCTCTGGTGGCTGGTCTGGCGACTGTGCTGTGCTAACACCCATAAGTGACACTGTTTCCGCAGAGACAGTAATCCCAACCGCGGTGGAAGTCTCTGCGCTGGCGCTCGATAAGGTGCGATGATGTGACAGTGCATCCTCTGAGGCGATCTCCTCATCCTCAGAGGTGGACTGCTGAGCACCCGAGACCCCTCCTGGCCGCTGATGTGTTTCACCTGCAGGGAAAATCAGATTGATGAGTTTGATCAACACCACAGATTTAAACACATGTCCTTTACTGCAGTTTGCACACATTTGCGTGAATCAACTTTTATTAGCACACTTCAGTGCATGAGACAATCACCACTGAAACAGCCCCCCCAACCACAACCACCACCACCACCTTCCCCCGCACCCCCCCCCCACAACCACCACATTATGGGTCACTCACTCCAACGAACAGGGCCACCAACCTCGCCATCTGCCACAGCGTGTTCTCCGTCCTCCCCTGCCAGAATCAAGGCATCCTCTTCCATACTTGTCAGGATGCCTAATTGCCCTGGCCACCACAGGTCCGGGACCTCTCTCAGGGATTGTCAGCCCTCTTCTCCTATTTAAACAGGCACACCTAGTCAGCCATATGATTTGGTATCTCACACCCTCATCCATTGGGTTTGTGGTTCCATTTCAGCACGACTGCAATGCAGTGCCCAAATTGAACACTATTGGATCACCATGCATCTCAGACCTGCCTGGCCTGCGTCCCAATACAATGCAGCAGGCAAAGACTGCTCATTGCTAGCTTCCACCTTGCATCGTTAGGACAGACTGATCCTTCCCTGACATATTCACAATGAGATTATGGAGGAGTACCCCTCACCCCGGCACAGCAAAGCAGGTCATTGAGCCGCTTGCAGCACTGGAGCCATGTCCTCCGTACCACACAGCAGCTGCGGACCTCCTCGGTGATCTCCAGCCAGGCACTCTTGGTCACTTCTGCGGGCCTTCTTCAGCCATCAGCATTGAATATGTCCCGCCTCGCCTCCACCGCCTGGAAGAGGACCTGCAGAGATTCCTCTGAGAATCTGGGGGTGAACCTTCTCCCTCAATCACTCTGGATTTCTTCTGCAAATGTTTGCACTTTTCCTGCCCTTGGGCACTGTCACTCATCTTTCACTTCTTCACTTTCTATTCAGCTGGTCACCTCGGCACTCACAACTCCTCCTCCGCTGTATTCCCGAGTGTCTGCTCCATTGCACTGCTGTCTGCCTTTTTCAAGGGCTGACATTGGCCCCGCCTCCAAATCCACTGCTGCAGCCAGCCGCGCACACCCTGTTGAGTGCCGAATATGCGATGGGCCGCTAATTGGGAGCCCCGTGCGTTATGCCGGTGGGCGGGCGGCGCATAGCAGATTCAGTTTACTCGGCCACTTCCAACTCAGCCGCCCAAAGTCGCCAGGAGCCTAAAAAGTCCAGCCTATGTGCATTGCTGCAGAGACAGTTTAATATTTTTATCAGTTCCTCTCACTATTTTTAAACATCTTCTAACACTCCTGTTCGATAACTATGTTCCCTTAGTTTAGTTTGTTCTATGCTCTCTTTTCCTGTTTTGCTTTTTTTAAGCTTGTTTAATTTCTTGTGGATCCCTCCCCATCTTACTAGTTTAAAGCCTTTACCACCTTCCTATTTACTCTTTCCACTCGGTCACTAATCCCACATCAGTTCAGGTGGAGCCCATCCCATCAGCACAGTCCCTTCCTGTCCCAGTACTGGTGCCAGTGCCCCGTGAAAAGGAACCGCACTGTCCCACATTAGCCATATTGCCACATGCCAACTCAGCTGATCTGACTGTCTCTATGACAGTTTGTATGTAATTTGGGCAATAATCCAGAGATTACCACCCTTGAGGTTCTTTTTTCTTTAAATTTAGTCCCCAAATCCTGGTACTCTCTCAGCAGGACCTCCTCTTTGTTCCTACCTATGTTGTTTGCTCCAACATGGACCATGTCAAATAGATTTACCTCCTCCCTTTACAAATTCCTCTCCAGCCACCTTGAGATCTCCTTTATCCTGGCATCAGGTAGGGAACACATGCTTCAGGATGCTATTCGTGGCTGCAGAGGATGCTATTTATCCCCCAACTATAGAATTTGTTTTTTATTCATTCATGGATGTGGGCGTCGCTGGCCACGCCAGCATTTATTGCCCAGCCCTAATTGCCCTTGAGAAGGTGGTGGTGCCTTCTTGAACCGCTGCAGTCCATGTAGGGTAGGTACACCCACAGTGCTGTTAGGAAGGGAGTTCCAGGATTTTGACCCAGCGACAGTGAAGTAACAGTGATATTGTTCTAAGTCAGGATGGTGTGTGACTCGGAGGGGAACTTGCCGGTGGTGCTGTTCCCATGCATTTGCTGCCCTTGTCCTTCTAGTTGGTAGAGGTTGCAGGTTTGGAAGGTGCTGTCAAAGGAGCCTTGGTGCATTGCAGCAGTGCATCTTGTAGATGGTACACACTACTGCCACTGTGCTTCGGTGGTGGAGGGAGTGAATGTTTGTAGATGGGGTGTCAATCAAGCGGGCTTCTTTGTTCTGAATGGTGTCGAGCTTCTTGAGTGCATTGGAGCTGCATCCATCCAGGCAAGTGGAGAGTATTCCATCACACTCCTGACTTGTGCCTTGTAGATGGTGGACAGACATTGGGGAGTCAGGAGGTGAGTTACTCGCCGCAGGATTCCTAGCCTCTGACCTGCTCTTGTAGCCACGGTATTTGTGTGGCTACTCCAGTTCAGTTTCTGGTCAATGGTAGCCCCTCGGATGTTGATAGTGTGGGGTTCAGCGATGGCACAGTCATTGAATGTCAAGGGGAGATGGTTAGATTCTCTCTTGTTGGAGATGGTCATTGCCTGGCACTTGTGTGGTGCGAATGTTGCTTGCCACTTATCAGCCCAAGCCTGGATATTGTCCAAGTCTTGCTGCATTTCTACATGGACTGCTTCAGTATCTGAGGAATCACAAATGGTGCTGAACATTGGGCAATCATCAGCGAACATCCCCACTTCTGACCTTGTGATTGAAGGAAGGTCATTGATGAAGCAGCTGAAGATGCTTGGGCCTAAGACACTACCCTGAGGAACTCCTGCGGTGATGTCCTGGAGCTCAGATGATTGACCTCCAACAACCACAACCATCTTCCTTTGTGCTAGGTATGACTCCAACCAGCGGAGGGTTTTCCCCCCGATTCCCATTGACTCCAGTTTTGCTAGGGCTCCTTGATGCCATACTCGGTCAAATGCTGCCTTGATGTCAAAGGCAGTCACTCTCACCTCACCTCTTGAGTTCAGCTCTTTTGTCCATGTTTGAACCACGGCTGTAATGAGGTCAGGAGCTGAGTGGCCCTGGCAGAAGCCAAACTGAGCGTCACTGAGCAAGTTATTGCTAAGCAAGTGCCACTTGATGGCACTGTTGATGACACCTTCCATCACTTTACTGATGATTGCAAGTGGGCTGATGGGGCAGTAATTGGCCAGGTTGGACTTGTCCTGCTTTTTGTGTACAGGACATACCTGGGCAATTTTCCACATTACAGGGCAGATGCCAGTGTTGTAGCTGTACTGGAACAGCTTGGCTCGGGGTGCGGCAAGTTCTGGAGCACAGGTCTTCAGTACTATTGTCGGAATATTGTCAGGGCCCATAGCCTTTGCAGTATCCAGTGCCTTCAGTCGTTTCTTGATATCACGCGGAGTGAATCGAATTGGCTGAAGTCTGGCATCTGTGATGCTGGGGACCACCACTGCCACATTTGTATTCTGCTCTTCTCCACCCCTGGACAGCCTCTGAGCCAAAGTGCCTTAGTCTGTATTGTGGCTGTCGTCCCTGCAGTCTTTCTCCTTAAACTCACTACCTGCGAGGACATCATACTTGTTGGATAGGACCAGTGTCTGTAACCTTCTCAATCTCTCCTAAGTTCTCACTACCTCTCTCCCCAAGAGTCACACCCTCCCCCTTCCTGAACCTATGCTTTCCTCTGGACTGTGACTGTGTTCTGGATAAAAATATCTAGAAATTCCTCCCCTCCCTCACGTTTTGAAGTGTCTCTTACTTGCACTTCAGCACAATGATTCTGAGCCAGAGTGACTCAAGGGAGACATTTCCTGCAAATGTGGGAATTCGGAACTGTCTCCCACATACTGCAGTACCAACTAATACTCTGCCCTGCCATTTCTAGTATTTTTTATTTACTGTTTATTGAAAGCCTGAACTAAAATTAGGGAGTCTTCTGCCAAGCCCTGTACTAAAGCGTAACGTTGTCAAAGGCCAATGACCAAGCCTGCCATACACTATGTACAGAATATGTATAAATATTAATAAGGTTCATCATACCCGAATGATTGATTTGCAAATTTTCAGATTATCTGAATATTTCCTACAGATAAACAATAGTATCTAGTTGTAGTGATCATTTGGCCAGTACCGAATAATCAATGTAACCAACTAATCATGTTAGTAGACAGTCAAGAAAGCAAATAGAATGTTGAAATGTATAGTTAGGGACATGACTTAAGTCAAAAGAGGTAAAACAAAAGTTATACCAGGCATTGGTGAAGCCACATCCGGAGCAACGTGTTTAATTTTACTCTGTAAAATGCAAGACATATTTAGAATTATTGGAAGATGTTCAAAGGGGAGCTAAGAGGCTGAGTTTACTCTAAGATGGGCGAGAAAGGCCTTGATAGATGCCAAGGTTTTCACGCAGGCATGGAGATTTTTGATGCAGGAAATTTCTTGTGTCAGGCACATGACTCAAGGACCAGGGAACATACAGGTATCAAAGGAAAATAAAAAATTTAGTCAACGAGTTTTAGTAAAAGTTATAGAATAACCAGCAGGTTGATGGAACTGAAAACTATGGCAAGTTTCAAAAATGGACTGATTTAGAAGTGTTAGTAAATTTGCAGGGCTATAAGGAAAAGGCAGGGGTGTGGGACTAGGTGAGTGCCCTTGCAGACAGCCTCCTTCAGTGCTGTAACCATTCTATGATTCTACAATATAAATGGGATACAGGGCTATTAGCTCTAGAGTCATAGTATGGAACTTAATGGGAAGGTTTGAAAGAGTTAATTAGATGAACTAATGGTCCACTGCCCAAATTACTATTGTGTTACTAATGCTATGTTACTATCATTGTAGCATTCCCCATGTGTACTACTACTCAGTATTGAAGGCACTGAAATCAGCTGTTCATCCTTTCTTCCTGTCAGCACTTTAAATACCAGCTACTCTTAATATCACCATATAATTTTGCAATGCTATGGAGAAAAGGGTAATTAGACTTGGAAATATTGTCCACAAAAGCAGAGAAGTTTCCATGCTGAAATAATTTGTCTTTCGTCTGTCAGAAATGCAGCCCCATAGAGATTCAGTATCCACTTGGATAATGCAAGGGATGGCTCTGATTCCAGGCAACTACTATTAAACAGCAACATCTCTCAGCCTTAAAAGCTCATATCTTTAAAAGTAACAAAGCTCTGAGTTGAATTTCAACATTCAGAACTAGATCAGACTTGTAAGAGGCAACAGAGGGTTCATTACTGGGAGACCAAAATAGCAGGTGTCCAGGAGATTGCACTTTGACCGATTAACTACAAATGTATCTCAGAGGGAAGACAGTTTTAGCTTATTTTTCAGTCTTTGCATGAGAAGAAATCTGAGCTAACTGCCAGAGTATTATTTCCCTTTAGAAAGTTCAAATTTAACAAGTGGGGTTAGTAGCAATGCATTCCATCGAGCCACCTGCTTTGTCTCATATTAAACTCAGTATTTTATTTTAACCTTCTCTTTAAGCTTGGCCAATCGCTTCTCTCGCTCATCCTCCTCCTCTTGCTTTGTTCGTTTCTCTGCTAATTTGCACTCCAACTTTTGAAAATCCTGTATGGTATAAAAATACATCCAGTAATTGCTTTGTGATTACCTTTATTTCCATAAAACATCTTTCTTTCCTCTATGGAAAAGTATAAGTTGAAGCACACTCAAATTGAAAGTACTTCAACAAAATGTAAGGAGGCTACATATCTTAGGATTACACCTCAAAACTGTACTTTGTAAAATGTAAAATTGTACTAAGAATGCTTTACTAAATACAAACAAAAAACTTAAAAGGAGCATGTCCCCCTATTAGACCATTAAAAAAGTGAACAAAATAAAAAATACTTTGTCTTATTTAGGAACTTCATAAGTAAGCTACCTTCCAACAGACTCACCCTCTCTTGAAACCTGGAGATTTCTCTTGCCACAAGCCATTGTCTTTCTTCTCTTTCAGCTTCCTCTCTCATTTGTGCTTCTAGTCGCAGAAACTCCTCCTTCTCCTTCTTTTGTTCAGCACAATCTTTGAGTATTCTTTTCATTTCGAGCCGCCTCTGATTTTCCTTCCTTTGCCTTTTCATTTTCTCTACTTCTTCCTTCATTTGTTTTTCTTTCTCATGAGCAAGGTCCAGTTCTTTCTGCTTCTTCCATGATTGCAGCTGAGCTTCTCTTTCTTTTCTCTCCTTCTCAAGCCTGAGCCACTTTGCCTTTTCTTTTGCCAGATGCTCTGCATCTAGTTCCTCTTCTGCCTGTGCTTGCATCTTCAGCAGCTTCACTTTTTCATGTTGCTTCTTTGTTTTCCATTTCTGAATAGCCTGAAAGGTAATTTCAACAGAAAAAAAAAATCAGAGATTCAGGTTTACTGTGATTGATGCTGTATTTCTTTGGGTTACTGGTTCCAATTTTAAAGATGCAGGGCTTAATACTGTAATCTCAAATAATGTCATTCCACTCATGCCAAATGTTAGGACCTGCACAAAAGCAGGACAGTACTGACCCTCTGATTTTTCCTTTTTGCAGGGAACAATTGCTCAGCATCTTCCATAATGGGAAATTGAGGATGTGAACCCAAATCATACCAATTTATTGCAGGTCTAGTTTGTTGCACTACTTAACTGGGCTCATTGTGACTTTCATTTATTCTGCACAGCTCTTGGTTTCAAAAATCAATATGTACATTACGAATATCAGTTTGCTACTGAAAAGTATAGCCATTTCTACAGAACTAAAAAATGTTCTGTGTGCAGCAATTCTTACCAGGAAGAATAATGTGGATTGACAGGAAAAAAACATCAAATTCCTAAATTACAATTCTGTTCAACACTTTAGAATATTCTAACCAAATATTTTAACAAGTTCCTACCTCTTTCTGCTTCGCTTCTAGAAAAAGAAATTCTTGGTACCAATCCACATGCTGCATTACGTCCTCAGAGGTCCTCCCAACCAAATACTGCAGAGCCTCTTCAATGAATGATGCCCTTCCTTTGTGTTTTATCCAAACTTTGAGAAAGTCCTGATGGTCAAAATCATCCCAGCCACCTTGGCGTCCAGTCCGCTGAAGGAACTCATCAAATTCTGCAATTTCAGCCAACACATTATCTGGACCAGATTTAATTGATGATCCTTTTGCTATGGTAGTCTTGGTTGTCACTGTTTTTGTTGGAGTCTGGGCCCATACTTCCATTTTTTTTTCCACAGCTGAAATTTCCTGAGTGGCAGTCTTTTCCTCCTTCAGAAGTTCTTCATACCTGAATTAAAAGTGAAACAGAAAACTAATTGAAAATATAATTAAAAAAGAGCTCCATAGTATAATTCTAATGGTGTAAATCAAAACAATACAGAATACGAAATATGTAAAATATAATATATATATTAACAGTTTTGAATATAACCAATACAGAAAGCCTAGAGAAGTATAGAAAGTGCAGGGGTGAAGTAAAAAGGAAATTAGAAAAGCAAAGTGAAGACATGAAAAATTGGCAGGTAAAATCAAGAAAAACCTGAAGGTGTTTTATCTGTACATTAAGAGCAAGAGGAGAACAAAGGAAAGAGTAGGGTCTATCAGAGATGTAAAAGGGAACTTATGCATGGATGCAGAAGATGTGGCCAGGTTCTTAATGAGTTTTTCGTCTCTGACTTCACAAAGGAAAGGGTTATAGTTAAAGAGGAGGAGTGTGAAATATTAGATACGATAAGCATAATAAGAGGGGAAGTACTTGAGGATCTAACATCCTTGAAAGTGGATAAATCGCCAGGGCCTGATGGATTGCATCCCAGGTTGTTAAAGGAAGGCAGGGAGGAAATAGCAGATGCACTGAGGATCATCTTCAAATCCTCACTAGATACAGGGCGAGGTACCAGTCAATTGGAGGTCTGCAAACGTTGTACCATTGTTAGAAAAGTGTGCAAGGGATAGGGCAAATAATTATAGGCTGGTCAGTCTGACCTTGGTGGTAGATAAATTGTTAGAATCAATTCTGAGGGACAGGATAAACTGCCACTTAGAAAGGCACGGATTAATCAGGGATAGTCAGCATGGATTTGCTAGGGGAAGGTCATGTCTTACTAACTTAGTTAAGTTTTGTGAGGAAGTAACAAGGAGGATTGATGAGGGTAGTTCAGTGGATGTGGTCTACATAGATTTTAGTAAGGCATTTGACAAGGTCCCACATGGCAAGCAGGCCAGTAAAATGAAAGCCCATGGGATACAGGGGAATGTGGCAGGCTGGATCACAATTGGCTCATGGACAGGAAACAAGGGGTAGTAGTCGACGGACAGTTTTGCGAATAGAAAGCTGTTTCCAGTGGCGTTCCACAGGGCTCAGTGTTGTGCCCCTTGCTGTTTGTGGTACATATTAATGATTTGGATTTAAATGCGGGAGGCAGGTTTGGGAAATTTGCTGATGACGCAAAAATTGGCCGTGTATTTGATAGTGGAGGATAGCCGTAGACTTCAGAATGATATCAACAGTTTGGTTGAGTGGGCAGAAAAGTGGTAAACGGAATTCAATCCAGAGAAGTGTGAGGTAATGCATTTTGGAAGGGCAAATAAAGTCAGGGAACACACAATAAACTGGAGGATATTGAGAGGGGTAGAAGTGAGAGACCTTGAAGTGCATGTCCACAGGTTCCTGAAGGTGGCAGGACAGGTAGATAGAGTGGTGAAGACGACATATGGAATACTTTCCTTTATTGGCCGAGGTATAGAATACAAAAGCAGGGCTGTAATGCTGGAACTGTATAAAATGCTGGTTAGGCCACAGATGGAGTATTGCATACAGTTCTAATCACCACATTACAGGAAGGACATAATTGCTCTGGAGTGAGTACAGAGCAGATTTACAAGAATGTTGCAAGGGCTTGAAAGTTGCAGCTATGAAGAAAGATTGGCAAGTCTAGGGTTGTTTTCCTTAGAACAGAGGAGGCTGAGGGGTGACTTAATTGAGGTGTACAAAATTTGAGGGGCCTGGATAGAATGGAGAGGTCAATTACCAGGGGGCACATATTTAGGGTGATTGGTAGAAGGATTAGAGGGGACATTATGAAAAACCTTTTCACCCAGAGGATGATGGATGTCTGGAATTCACTGCCAGGAACAGTGGTGGAGGCAGAAACCTTCAATTCTTTTAAAAGGTTACCTGGACATGCACATGAAATGCTGTAATCTGCAACGCTATGGACCATGTGCTGGACGATGGGATTAGATTGGGCGGCTAGTTTTTCCAGCCAGCACGGACACGATGGGCTGAATGGCCTCCTTCTGTGCTGTAATTTTTCGATGGTTCTACAGGATGCTGTTATACGTCTTACCCCTCCCTCAGCCTGAACTCGTTCCTCGATTTGTGTACCTGACCCCATTTCTAGACAATAATCAGCTGATCCAAACTTTCTGGTGTGTCATGTTATCAGTCATCATAAAACTTTTTAGTTTGAAATGCTTGTGGTGTCATGTCACATGTTCCGGCAAGTGAAAGAAACCAGGTTCTCTGTTGCCCCACCAGGTATTACAGATTTCACTGAAACAAAAGCTACAAGGAAAAACTGAGTGGAAGGGAGGAAAAAAAAGTGTTTTTGGCTTGCTATTATTTCATACTAACTGAAATTTATTGAACTTGAAATATATTTAAGCTTGTATTCTAACAGGTAGCGTTACGCATGACAAATGCCATATGCCAACCATCCACACTGGACCCCATGCCAACGCCTGTGCATGGTAACTAGTGAAAGCTGCAAGGACTGATGGAAACTTCCTCTACAGCACTTCAAAATGATGTCCCAACAGTCTCTGCAGAAGCTTAGGTGGTAACGCCCACATGCTGCTGCGTCACAGATGATGTATTTTTCTGTTATTTTCCGGAATTTTTCTTGGTGACTAAAGGTTAATATTAGTTTCTGCAAATTGCAAGAATCTACATTATAGTCTGGTAGTCCAAAGGCATTTATATATGTCTGAGCCAGTTCTGATGAAAGATCATCAACCTGAAACATTAAAATAAAAAGCAAGGAGAAGGGTCACTGACCCGAAACGTTAACTCTGCTTCTCTTTTCACAGATGCTGCCAGACCTGCTGAGTGGTTCCAGCATTTCTTGTTTTTATAACCTGAAACATTAAGTCTGTTTCTCTCCACAGGTGCTGCCTGACAGATGCCAGATAGAAAATACTATTGAGGACCAGGCAGAATACAGAAGGTCCACAGGGGAAGTGAAAAAACAAATAAGAGAAGCAAAAACAGAGCATGAAAACAGACTGGCAGCTAGCATTAAAGGAAATCCCAAAGTTTTCTATAGGCATATAAATAGTAAAAGGGTGGTAATAGGAGGAGCGGGGCCGATTAGGGACCGGAAAGGGGATTTACACATGGAGGCAGAGACATACCTGAGGTATTAAATGAATATTTTGCATCCGTCATAACAAGGAAGAAGATACAACCCAGGCATTGATGAAACAGGAGGTAAGTCAGACACTAGAGGGGTTTAAAATTGATAAACAGGAAATATTAGATAAGCTGTCTATACTTAAAAGTGGATAAAACACCAGGGCCGGATGAGATGCATTCAAGGATACTGAGGGAAGTGAGGGTGGTAATTGCCGAGGCACTGGCCATAATTTCACAGTCTTCCTTAGACTCGGGGGTGGTGCCAGAGGACTGGAGAATTGCAAACGTTACACCCTTGTTCAAAAAAGGGTGTAAAGATAAGCCCAGCAACTACAGGCCAGTCAGTTTAACTTCAGTGGTGGGAAAACTTCTAGAAAAAAAATAATTCGGGACAAAATCAAGACAAATGCAGGTTAATTAAGAAAATCCAGCAGGGATTTCTTAAGGAAAAATCATATTTAATTAACTTGCTGGAGTTTTTTGAGGAGGTAACAGAGAGGGTTGATGAGGGCAATGCTGCTGATGTGCTGTAGATGGACTTTCAAAAAGCATTTGATAAAGTGCCAAACAACAGACCTGTGAGCAAACCTGTAGCTCATGGAATAAAAGGGATGGTAGCAACATGGATATGAAATTGGTTGGGTGACAGGTAACAAAGAGTAGGGGCTAATGGATGTTTTTCGGGTTGGAGGAAGGTTTGTAGTGGAGTTCCCCAGGCATCAGCGTTGGTACCGTTGCTTTCCCTGATATATAATGATTTAGACCTTGGTGTACAGGAAACAATTTCAAAGTTTGCAGGTGATACGAAACTTGAAAGCATGGTGAACTGTGAGGAGGATGGTGTAGAACTTCAAAAGGACATAGACAAGTTGTTGGAATGGGCAGACAGGTGGCAGATGAAGTTTAATGCAGAGAAATGTGAAGTGATGCATTTTGGTAGGCAGAACATGGAGAGACAATATAGAATAAAGGGTACAATTCTAAAAGGGGTGCAGCAGGGACCGAGGTGTATATGTGCATAAGTCACTGAAGGTGGCAGGACAGGTTGAGAGAGCGGTAAATAAAGCATACAGTATGCTGGGCTTTATTAATAGAGGCATAGATTACAAGAGCAAGGAAATTATGTTGAACTTGTATAAGACACTAGTTCGGCCTCAGCTGGAGTACTGCATCCAGTACTGGGCACTGCACTTTAGGAAAGACGTGAGGGCATTTGAGAGAGTACAGAAAAGATTCACGAGAATGGTTCCAAGGATGAGGAATTTCAGTTATGAAGATAGATTGGAGAAGTTAGGACTTTTTTCCTTGAAGAGAATGCTGAGAAGTGATTCAATAGAGGTATTCAAAATCATGAGGGGTCTGGATAGAATAGAGAGAGAGAAACTGTTCCCACTCATGAAAGGATCGAGAACGAGAGGGCACAGATTTAAAGTACTTGGTAAGAGAAGCAAAAGTGACATGAGGAAAAACTTGATCACGCAGAGAGTGGTTAAGGTCTGGAATGCACTGCCCAAGAACATGGTGGAGGCAGGTTCAATTGAAGCATTCAAAAGGGAATTAGACAGTTATATGAAAAGGAAGAATGTGCAGGGTTATGGGGAGAAGGCAGGGAAATGGAACGGAGGGAATTGCTCTTTCAGAGTGCTAGTGCAGACATGATGGGCCAAATGGCCTCCTTCTACACTGTAACGATTCTGTGATTCTATGACCTCAGTATTTCCAGCCTTTTCTGTTTTTATTTTATATGTATCTGAGACCTGGTTCCTGTTGAAGAAAAGGAAGTTTAATATGCAAATATCAACTGAATGCAGCATCATTGGTGTCAATCTACTGAATTATATTCTTGATAGCTGTCTGGGCAACATGTTATTTACCAACCATCACAGGTTATACAAAGTCAAACACCCTCAAGAATCTGATGAGGCGCAAGATTGAGACCAGCTGGTTCAGCTGTCCTAGCATTGAATTGACATGCAAGGAGGATTCAAGCTTGGGATGGTAGGAGGAAAGGCGGCAGAGAAATAGTGCTGGGTTGGAGTAGGTGGGAGAGATCAGAATTCCTCAAAGGCGAGAAACAAAGCTGGCCAGACAGTGACAGGAAAGGAAAGAGACAGGAGCGATGGTCCCTTTATCACTTCAAATTGCTCCTACCTCTATACCGCCAATGACTGACATATAATACTTCACCCTAGTGCTATAAATTGCTCTCTCGAGACACAAACTAAATTTATCATCTCCAATTGTACTGCTGGCTGTTTATCCACAGTCCAAGTGAAGATAGTATAGAAGTTTCAGATACACCCACCGCACACCCAACCCCACCCCCGGTATTTAAACTCTGAAATTCTAATAACCATGACAAAGTAGCACAAAGGTTCAATGCAACCATGAAATTCATTTTTATGCTGGTAAATTGAAAGCTGTTCTGCACAGATATTGAAAAACACATTTGCAGACTGGAAATTAGTCTAAGTTGGCATCTTTCCATCTATGAAAGATGATGGACATGCAGCAAACAATCCATTTAGGCGGGGTGTCTTCTATTGCTGCAACTTTGCAGATGGCTGTTAAGCCAATCCTTGAGAGGCAGTTTCTGCCACAAGGGCCGCATATGAAGCTGCCAAATGACGCTGTGAGTTGTTGTTTACGACGTTGGTGCCTGTTGCCAAGCTGCTGAAGCAACTGGTCACCGTGATAGTGCACAGCAGTCCAAAGGATGTGTCACCACTTCCCTCTTTTGCCAGTTAGTGATGCCCAAGTCTATAGTCAGCATTTAGGGCCTTCATGTCATGTTTTCAAGCATTCCCACTAATAGTCTGGCCCCGGCTACCTCACCATACAGAAGGTCCTTGGGTATGCGACTGTCTTCCATCCCGCGGACGTGTCCAATCCACCGAAGCCGCCTCTGTTTCATTAGCGCCAACACACTTGGGAGCTTTGCCTTTGAAAGGACTGGTGCATTTGTGATTTTGTCCTGCCAGGATATACCAATAATGCAACGCAGACAGCGAACATGGACATTATTGAGCTTCTTTTCCTGGGAGCTGTAAGTCGCCCATGTTTTATAGCCACAGCAAGGTGTTGAGAACACAGGCCTTATAAACCATCAGAATGGTCCGAAGGATCAGCTTAGCGTTATCCCATGTGTGTTTCAAGAGTCAGCCAAAGATGGTAGCTGCTTTCCCTATGCATATATTGAGCTCTGCATCAAGGGACAGATTGTCCGTCACCGTGGACCCAAGATAGCAGAATGTGCCAGCCACTTCCAGTGCGGTGTTACTTACTATGATCTGGAGTGGAGATGCAACACCTTGTCATTACATTCGCAGACTGGAAATATATGCACCATTATTAGGTTATAACAAATTTCAGACACTTCAGGATTGAAGTCCAGAACACTTAAAAACTTACATCTGTCGTTGTTCTTCTTTAAAGACACTGATCGCATCTTCAACTTCTTCCATGATTTCTCTCATCTTTTCTATAACTGAGAACATCACATTTCTTAATCCATTAGTAAATATATGTCAGCAAATGTCATAATTAACATCACTGGTAACAGTTGTATAAATGAACAATATATTTGTAAAGGGTATAGGTTTCACTGAATTGTTACAGCGCAGGAAGATGACATTCAGCCCATTGTGTCTGCACTGACTCTCCTAAAGAGCAATTCACTTAGTGCCATACCCCCGCCTTCTCCCCATAGACCTGCACATTCTTCCTTTCCGTATAACTGTCTAATTCCCTTTTGACTGCTTCAATTGAACTGCCTCCACCACACTCTCAGGCAATACATTCCAGACCTTAACCACTCACTGCATGAAATAGTTTTTCATGTCGCTTTTGCTTCTCTTAGCCATTACTTTAAATCTGTGCCCTCTCATTCTTGAGGCTTTCACAGGGGGAGCAGTTTTTGTCTAACTACTCGGTCCAGATCCCTCATGCTTTTGACCTGTACTCCAAGGTCTAGGTCATTTATAACAGGAAAAGCAAGGATCCCAACACTGACCGTTGGAGAACTCCACTACAAACCTTCCTCCAGCCCGAAAAACATCCATTCACCACTACTCTTTGTTTCCTGTCACCCAACCAATTCTGTATCCATGGTGCTACCATCCCTTTCATTCCACAAGCTATAACTTTGCTCACAAATCTGTTGTGCGGCACCATATCAAATGCCTTTTGAAAATCCTCTATCAAATCACCTCTCAGCTTCTCTTCTCCAAGGAAAACAGTCACAACTTCTCCAATCTATCTTCATAACTGAAATTCCTCATCCCTGGAACTATTCTGATAAATCTTTTCTGTACTCTCTCCAATGCCCTCACATCTTTCTTAAATTGCAGCACCCAGAACTGTATGCAATACTCCAGCTGAGGCCAAGCAGGTGTCTTATATTAATTCAACATAACTTCCTTGCTCTTGTACTCTATGCCCCTCTTAATAAAGCCCAGGATACTGTATGCTTTATTAACCGCTCTCTCAACCTGTCCTGCCAGCTTCAATGACTTATGCACATATATACCCAGGTCCCTCTGCTCCTGTACCCCCTTTAGAATTGTTCCCTTTATTTTATATTGTCTCTCCTTGTTCTTCCTACAAAAATGAACCACTTCACATTTCTCTGCATTGAACTTCATCTGCCATCTATCCACCCACTCCAACTTGTCTATGTCCTTTTGCAGGTTTACACCATCCTCCTCATAGTTCACAATGCTTCAAAGTTTCTTATCAGCCGCACACTTTGAAATTGTGCCCTGTACACCAAGGTCTAGGTCATTTATATCAGGAAAAGCAATGGTCCCGACACTGACCCTTGGAGAACTCCACTACAAACCTTCCTCCAGCCCGAAAAACATTCATTAACCACTACTCTCTGTTTCCTGTCACCCATCCATGTTGCTACCATCCCTTTTATTCCATGAGCTATAACTTTGCTCACAAGTCTGTTATGTGGCACCATATCAAACGCCTTTTGAAAGTCTATGTACAGAACAGCAACTGCATTGCACTCATCAACCCTCTCTGTTACCTCCTCAAAAAACTCCAGCAAGTTAAACATGGTTTTCCCCGAAGAAATCCATGTTGGCTTTAATTAACTTGCATTTTCCATGTTACTATTAATTTTGTCCCAAATTATTCTTTCTAGAAGTTTCCCCACCACCGAAGTTAAACTGACTGGCCTGTAGTTGCTGAGCTTATCTTTACACCCTTTTGTGAGCAAGAGTGTAACATTTGCAATTCTCCAGTCCTGTGGCACCACCCCCAAGTCTAATGAAGACTGAAGAATTATGGCCAGTGCCTCCGCGATTACCACCCCCACCCTCACTTCCCTCAGTATCCGTGGTTGCATCTCATCCGGTCCTGGTGCCTTATCCATTTTTAGGTACAGACAGCCTATCTAATACTTCCTCTATCAATTTTAAACTCTTCTAATGTCTGAATTACCTCCTCTTTCACCATTCCCTGGATTGCATCTTCTTCCTTGGTAAAGACAGATGCAAACTATTCATTTAGCACCTCAGCTATGCCCTCTGCCTCCATGTGTAATTCCCCTTTCTGGTCCCTTATTTGCCCAACTCCTCCTTTTATGGAACTCGCTACCACACGGACTGGTTGAAATGAACATAGATGCATGTAATGGCATAAGCAAATGAGGGAGAAGTGAATAGAGGGTTTTGCAGATAGATTTAGATGAGGAAAGACAGAAGGAGGCTCAAGTGGAGCATAAACAATGGCACGGACTGGTTGTGCCAAATGGCCAGTTTCTGTGTCGTATATCCTATGTAAACCTATGTATGTGTAGGCAGTGTTCTCTCTCTTACCCCACCATGTTTATTTTTAGCTAGAGTTGGGCCTTTAATTTTCAAAAATCGTTTCTTACAATTTAAAACATTTTGCCATCAATACTGAACCACAAAATCAACCAACAGGATTCAAAATCATATGAGAAGCTGTGCATGCAGCTGTTTTTCTCTTTAAACTTAAATGAATGCCCATATGGTCTCTTGTTTTATACAATATTGCTATTGAACAGCTCAAAATTTTACAAGTCATTTCATTTATTCGTCCGTTCAAGAAAATATCCAAACGTGCAGGAACTGGCATCTCAGAATTTACAGCAGACGTTCTCAACTTTTTTGCTCACAATCCCTCTCCTGTTTTATAAAAATTCCAGAGATGTATTTTTTATGTATAACAAGTAGTTATAGAATTAAATATAAAGAAGCTGTTGAAGCTTTTTGACTTGCACTCATCAGGAGAGGGGCAAAAATGCCAAATTTCAAAGGGATGAGAAAAGGGTGCTGATTGGTAGCAAGTCAATTCTGAATGGTTGAGGCATTACCATAGAGAATGCACCAGGGAACTATTGTCCCCCACAACTTTGTTTAATTCAAGAAAGGTGCAAAGCCAGGACATGTTCCTTTTGCCTGCAGAGGACAGGTCCCTGAGCTTCTAGCAAGCATAAGTAAGCCACATCATGAGCCCGACTGATAATCTTAAATTGGCTGTTAGCGTAATTCTAAGCACACTCAGGATTGTTCAGCAAGTGCTGTCCAATTGCGGAATCGCATCTAACATTAGACATTAGGTTCTGAGTTTTGCATGCACCGGCTGGTTGGATACGGTCAGTACTCTGCCTATTACGAACAGTCGAAGGGACGTGCTGTTTGATACGAAACGCCAGTCATTGGGATGTACGGCCTACATACCAGGCATCGCACCATCACTGGAATTCATATACCACATTACTCATTTGTGTTGCTCCCTTTGAAATTTGGCATTCTTTCATCTATCCTGATGAGTGCAAGCTTTTCCAGCGTGTCTCTTTTTTCAGCAATACTCAAGTTCTGTACTACCAAGTGACTATAAATATACATATATTTATTATTTTTATTTTACTTACATACTGCAAAACTTGTTGCTGGCACTGAGTGACACCTGTCACAAGGCAAAAACCAGCAGCAAATTTGCACTCAGCAAAACCCACAACAGAAAATCAGATGGATCACCATATAGGATGTGCATCTAAATTCCAGCTCACTTCCCTTTGCAAAATGGTGTACATTATATAGAAAATAGTGAACTTTTATGGCCATCTGCACCGTGCATGAGCAACACCCCTAGGTCTGGGACCCAGAACCACAAGCTCCTGGCAGCAGCGGCAGTTTGATTAGTCGCCTGCCATGCTCGGCTCTGTGAACAGCTGCCATGGACAAACTGCACAAGGAGTGAAAAGTGAAGGCAGCTGTACATTCGGCAACACTCTTTGGTTAACACTCAGCCTATTACCCCACAAAACGGGCATGAAGCTCCACCAGCCTGTTGCTTCGCTTATCCAATTTAAGCAGGCAGGACAATGCATGCTGCGTGGCTTGCCGGGAAAAGAACCCACTGCAACTGTCACTAACAGATCTGGGGATGAAGAGGGGGAGCGGTCTCCTATCCTTCGACATCAGCAGTAGTGAAGCGGCACATTTTTTATTTATTTCTGTCTTCTTGTGCTTCTGCCTATGCTGGGCGTGTGTAATTTCATGATATGTGCTCCCAGCACATGTCAGGAATAGTGCAATTTTTAAGTGCATAATGGAATTTAAAAAAAAGATTTTATTCTTGAAAGATGCTGATTTGGAACAGCCCTTGAAACCTTTTCATGGACCCATGTCTGAGAACCTCTGATCCACAGCACAGAAAGAGACCATTTGGCTCAACTGTTCTGTGCTAATGTTTATATTCCACACAAGTGTCCTCCCACTCTGCCCTTTATCCCCTTCTCCCTCATGTTTACATCAAGCCCTCCATTAAATGCATCAATGCAATCTGCTTTAACCACTCCACATGGTGAGTTCCACATTCTCACCACTCTCAAAGGAAGACTTTATTTGGAAAGGCAATTTCTTTCAACCAACCGAAGTATATTTCATTATTTTCTTGATGACATAAAAGAAAATCATACTACACAATATTCATTCTGGTGTTACTTTACCAGTACTTCTGGTTTTAAAAAAAATCCCCACACATCCTCCCTGCAACACAAAATACAGAGCTTGCACTACAGACCTAATGCACTTCTACATATCTTTACGTACTACATTATATAGTACATCATCACAATCATGGATACGCATACATTTTTGGCTGTATGTGTACATACATTCTGGAGTGGGTTTGACATCCATTAGCTGGCACTGGAATCTCTTCACATTGTGATGTATTTTTGCAAGTTGTTGTTGAACCTTCATCTCTGTTTTAAGAAAAATTCAGACAAGAAATTACAACTTAAATCTACAATGACTTGTATTTATATAATTTTTTTAAAACAATAAAACATCTCAAGACACATCACAGGAGCATTATAAAACAAAATTTAACACCAAGCCACATAAGGGGATATAAGGGCATCTGGCCAAAAGCTTCGCTAAAGAGTTAGGTTTTAAGAAGCATCTTAAAGGAGGGATGACAGGTAGAGAGTCAGAGAAGTGTAGGGAGGGAATTCCAAAGTTTCGGGCCTAGGCAGCTGAAGGCATGGCCATCAATGGTGGAGCAAATAAAATTAGGAATGTTCAAGAAAATTAGATAAGTGCAGATCTCAGAGGGTTTTGGGGCTAGGGGAGGTTACAGAAATAGGGAGGGGCAAAGCCATGGAGGAATTTGAAAACAAGGATAGGAATTTTAAATAAAAACAAGAAATGCTGGAAATACTCAGCAGGTCTGGCAGCATCTGTGGAGAGAGAAGCAGAATTAACGTTTCGGGTCAGTGACCCTTCTTCGGAACTGGCAAATATTAGAAATATCAAAGGTTATAAGCAAGTAAAGCGGGGGTGGGGCAAGAGATAACAAAGGAGAAGGTGTAGATTGGACAAGGCCACAGATTAGCTGACCAGAAGGTCATGGAACAAAGGCAAACAATATGTTAATGGTGTGTTGAAAGACAAAGCATTAGTACAGATAGGGTGCTAACGGACTGAAGATTGAACAGCAGCAAGTACAAACATGAAAAAAAACAGTGGGTAAGCAAACTGAACAAATTACGATGAAATAAAATAAACATACAAAAAAAATAAGAAAAAAACAAAAAATAACTAAAAATGAAAGTAAAATGGGGGGCCCATCATGCTCTGAAATTATTGAACTCAATGTTCAGTCCGGCAGGCTGTAGTGTGCCTAATCGGTAAATGAGATGCTGTTCCTCGAACTTGCGTTGATGTTCACTGAAACACTGCAGCAAGCCCAGGATAGAGATGTGAGCATGAAAGCAGGGGGGGGGAAAAAAAGTGTTGAAATGGCAAGCAACCGGAAGCTCAGGGTCCTGCTTGCGGACTGAGCGGAGGTGTTCCACAAAGCGGTCACCCAGTCTGCATTTGGTCTCCCCATTGTAGAGGAGACCACATTGTGAGCAGCGAATACAGTATACTACATTGAAAGAAGTACAAGTAAATCGCTGCTTCACCTGAACGGAGTGTTTGGGGCCTGAGATAGTGAGGAGAGAGGAGGTAAATGGGCAGGTATTACACCTCCTGCGATTGCAGGGGAAGGTGCCATGGGAACGGGACGAGGTGTTGGGGTAATGGAGGACTGGACCAGGGTGTCGCGGAGGGAACGATCCCTTTGGAATGCTGACAGGGGAAGGGAGGGGAAGATGCGTTTGGTAGTGGCATCACACTGGAGGTGGCGGAAATGACGGAGGATGATCCTTTGGATATGGAGGCTGATGGGGTGGAAAGTGAGGACAAGGGGAACCCTGTCATGGTTCTGGGAGGGAGAGGAAGGGGTGAGGGTAGAGGTGCGGAAATGGGCCGGACACGGTTGAGGGCCCTGTCAACCACAGTGGCGGGGGAATCCTCGGTTGAGGAAAAAGGAAGACATATCAGAAGCGCTGTCATGGAAGGTAGCATCATCAGAGCAGATGCGTCGGAGAAACTGGGAGAATGGAATGGAGTCCTTACAGGAGGCAGGGTGTGAAGAAGTGAATAGGAATTTTAAGATTGGCTCTCAGTCAAGCAACGCCTTAATGTAGGTCAGTGAGCACAGGTGTGATAAGTGAACGGGACTTGGTGCAAGTAGGGACATGGACAGCAGAGGTTTGGATGACCTCAAGTTTATGGAGGGTAGAATGTGGGAGGCCAGCTAGGAGTGCATTGAAATAGTCAAGTTTAGAGGTAACAAAGACATGAATGAGGGTTTCAGCAGCAGATGAACTAAGACAGGACAAAGTGGGGTAATGTTACACAGTTGGGAATAGGCAGTCTTGCCAGTGACGGCACGGATGTGTGATCGAAAGCTCATCTCAGGGTCAAACATGACACTAAGGTTGCCAACAGTCTGGTTTAGTCTCAGACAGTTGCTAGGGAGAGGGATGGAGTGAGTAGTTAGGGAACAAAGTTTGGAGTGGGGATCAAAGACAATGGCTTCAGTGTTCTCAATATTTAATTGGAAGAAATTTCTGCTCATCGCGTACTGGATGTCAGAAAAACAGTCTGATAATTTAGCAACAATGGAGGAGTCGGGAGAGGTGGTGGTGAAGTAGGGCTGGGTGTCACCAGCATACATGTGAAAACTAATGCTGTGCTTTCATATGATGCCACCGTGGGGCAACATTTAGATGGGAAATAGGAGGAGGTCGAGGATAGATTGTTGGTGGACACCAGAGGTAAGGGTGCAGGAGCAGGAAGAGAAGCTTTTGCAAGTGATACTCTTGACTATGATTAGATAGTTAAGAATGGAACCAAACGAGTGCAGTCTCACCCATCGGGATGACAGTGGACAGGCATTGGAGAAGAATGATATGCTCAACTGCGCCAAAGGCTGCAGACAGGTCACAAAGAAGCAGAAGGGATAATTTGCCGTTTTGGAAATGTGGCAGGGGCAGAAACCTGATTGAAGGGATTCAAACATGGAGTTCTGGGAAAAATGGACATGGATTTTGAGAGGTGGCTAAGGGATTTGGACAGGAAAGGGAGGTTGGAAATGAGCAGTAGTTTGCAAGGACAGTTAGGTCAAGGGTTGTTTTTTTGAGAGGGGTGATGAGGACAGGTTTAAAGGAGGGACGGCACTTGAAGAGAGAATTGTTAACAATATTAGCTAACATGGGGACCAGGAGACAAAGTTGAACAGGTAGCAGTTTAGTGGGAATACTGCCGAGGAAGCAGGAGGTGAGCCTCATGGACAAGATGAGCTCGGAGAGGGTATGAGGGGAGATAGGAGAGAAACTAGAGAAAGATGAGAGTTCAGGGCGAGGGCAGTGAGCAGAGATGAGGGCAGTACCGGGGGAACTGCCAATGTGAGAGTAATGTTTTATTGGGGACTAAGGCATCAAAGATGGGGATAAGGGTGCAGTTGAGATAAAAAAGACCCATCAAAATACAAGTCACTTAGTTTACTATCTCCACTTGTGCCAAATCTTTCTACTTTCTCCATTTATTATCTTGAAATCATGGCCTTTTGTCTTTTAGTTACATACCAACAGAAATAATATATCCATGTTTTTCTTATTTATTCCTATTATTTTAAATAACTGTCATACTTGTAAACTATCTCAAAACATTGATAAATTTAAATGTCTTCTGAAAGGCCAATTCAATGGCGTTCTTCAAAAGGCATTTTTGAAAGATTAGCAGTTATTTGGGATAAGAAACTTTCAAAGTACATCACATCCAATGAATTTCTTTGCAGTGCAGAGACTATTGTTATTGTAGCTATTTAATACACACAATTCCACAAATAGCAAGATGAATGACCAGTTGATCCATTTCTGCCACCTCCAGCTTGATGCTACCTCCTTTTCCCTTTCAGCATTCCTAAGGGACCATTCCTTCAATGTTACCTTAGTCCAATCCTCAGTTACCCCCAACATCCCCTCCCCTTCCCACAGCCCCTTTCCATGGAAGCACAGGAAATGCAAAACCTGCCCTTTTACCTCCTCCCTACTCACCAAGGCCCCAAACACTCCTTCCAGGTAAAACAGCAATTTACATGCACTTCTTTCAATTTAATATACTGTATTTACTGCTCACGATGTGGTCTCTCCTTCACATTGGGGAGACTGAACGCAAATTAGGTGACCACTTTGCAGAACACCTCCATTCAATCTGCAATTGTGACCCCAAACTTCCAGTTGCCTGTCTTTTTAATTCTCCACCATGGTCCTTCTCTGACCTTTCAGTCCTCAGCCTCCTGCAGTGTTCCAACGAAGCTCAAGACAAGCTCAAAGAACAGCAATCATCTTTCTACTGGGCACTTTACAGCCTTCTGGACTCAACAATGAGTTCAACAATTTAAGATGGTTACCTCCGCTCCCCATTTTGTTTCCTTTTTCTTTGCTTTTTTTCCCCCCTCGTTTCTTTTTTCCTTTCTGTCCGACAGCAGCTGTTCATCTGCCATTCACACCTCCTCTAGACACTTCTTTTGTTTATTACTTGTCCCATTACCACTCCTTTCAGCCTTGCACCATGAACCCTTTTGTTCTTTAACACACATTCCCCCCTTTCACTTGCTCAAAACCTATTAAATTTCTAACTTTTCCCAGTTCTAATGAAAGGTCAACCGCCTGAAACATTAACTCGTTTCTTTCTCCACAGATGCTGCCAGACCTGCTGAGTATCTCCTGCATTTTTTTTTGGTTTTGGGAGGAATATTAATAAAACACTTGGACATCTCTGTTCTTCTTCAAATAGTGCTGTGAGAAACTTAACAGCTACCCAAATTACCTGAAACAGGCAGAAGGGACCACTGTTAATAACTCAATTACAACATACAATAATGCAGTAATCCTGCTTGCAGGTCAGCCTAGGTTAGGGACTCAAGCTGGACTGCAGTTTGAATCCAGAGCCTTCTGTCTCAGAGGGGAGTGTTACCAACTGTTACAAGGCATAACAATACAGCAGTCATAAGCAGAGAACTGGGCATATAAACAAAGCAAGATACATTCTATTCATAGAGGGGAACAGCACAGGTTGCCATGAAAACAGAAAAAATTGTGAATTGTGAATGAAGCAAAGCAAAACACCCAAAACATTGATGAATTCCTACTTTCTGTTTTCCTGTTGTGTGTCATTTTCAGCTCCACTTCTTCGAGAGTGCTATATTCAGCTCTAAACTCATTCCTTTTATTGAAAAGATGGGTATTCTTGTCCTTTTCTAAATTGGCTATTCTGGATTGGGGGGGGGGGAAAAAAAAATCAATAAACCAGAATACGTAACTTTTATGGCAAAAGTTTCCCAACTGAGTATATTCTGAAAAATTATTCTATTTGTACTTCTTCATGACAGTGAAAGACACTACTGTAGTCTGCATTTTAGACACTCAGCAATTTTATTCATTCTGCAGTTATAAGATAATCAGCTTGGTAATGTCTACATAGACCATAAAAAAGATTTACCATAAGATGCTAGTAACAAGCACTTACATTCTCTCCTGAAAGCACTGGCTTTAGGTGAAATACAATTCCACTGCACTGGCAGCCTTTTTGTATCTCAAACTAATGATTGTTCTTCATATGCTGGTCTAGAAAGTGACCATCTGCAGGTTATTGGACTATTCAAGGCCATTGCTAAGCTCAATCATCTCTTCATCTACCATCCACAGAAGTACACATTTTAACAGATGGGATGAAAACACAAAAAACAGCTAAAAAAAACTGAACTAAAAACAGAAAATACTAAAAACACTTCTTTTCTTTGGCCTCCGTCTCAAGAGACAATGGGTAAGTGCCTAGAGGTGGTCAGTGGTTTGTGGAGCTGCGCCTAGAGTGGCTATAAAGGCCAATTCTAGAGTGACAGACTCTTCCACAGGCGCTGCAGATAAAATTGGTTGTTGGGGCTGTTACACAGTTGGCTCTCTCCTTACACTCCTGTCTCTTTTCCTGCTAACTGCTAAGTCTCTTCGACTCGCCTCTCTTTAGCCACGCCTTTATAGCTGTCCGCCAGCTCTGGCGAACTGACTCCCACGACTTGTGGTCAATATCGCAGGACTTCATGTTGCATCTGCAGACGTCTTTAAAACGGAGACATGGACGGCTGCTGGGTGTGATACCAGTGATGAGCTCGCTGTACAATGCGTCCTTGGGGATCCTGCCATCTTCCATGCAGCTCACTTGGCCAAGCCATCTCAAGCGCCGCTGGCTCAGTACAGCGTATATGCTGGGGATGTTGGCCGCCTCGAGGACTTCTGCGTTGGAGATACAGTCCTGCCACCTGATGCCAAGGATTCTCCAGAGACAGCAAAAATGGAATGCGTTGAGACGTCATTCTTGGCTGACATATGTTGTCCAGGCCTCGCTGCCATCGTGCAAGGTACTGAGGATACAGGCTTGAAACACTCGGACTTTTGTGTTCCATGTCAGTGCACCATTTCCCCACACCCTCTTGGCCAGTCTGGACATAGCAGCCTTTCTCCATGCGCTTGTTGATTTCTGCATCGAGAGACAGGTTACTGGTGATAGTTGAGCCTAGGTAGGTGAACTCTTGACCCGCTTCCAGAGCGTGGTCACCGATATTGATGGATGGAGCATTTATGATGTCCTGTCCCATGTTAGTTTTCTTGAGGCTGATGGTTAGGCCAAATTTGATGCAGGCAGCCGCAATCCTGTTGATGAGTCTCTGCAGACAGTTAGTATCCGGAGAGAAGAGATGGGTTTACATCTCAGGTATAGACTTTTAGTCAGAAGAGTTATTGAGTTCCCATGAAGAGTTGACATCTGAAGTGCAAACTCATCTGTTCTCACAAATGCTGACTGACCCAAGTGTTCCCAGCATGTTCCATTTTTGGGTCAATAAATGGGGATCAGGTTTCCCCCTTCTTGGTCTGAGGCTATTTAGTCCAAATGTAGTGCCCTCAATGATGCCTCACTAAGATCGGTTAACTCAGAATTCAACAGTGCTTAAACTCTGGGACTTTCTTAGTCAGAATTGCTCAATACTACACCTGGAAGTTTGAGTATTTCTAAATATACAAATCAGATAAAGTAAGTGAAAGTAGTGTTTTGTTCCCCATTAAAATTGCAAATGCATAGAACTTTAAAAAAAATTAGATATCAGTCTCTCTTTGAAGCCTAAAGCCATCACTGAGACCCAATTCCAAAATAATGAAAATCTTCGAAAAAGATTAACTCAAGTACAAGCTATGTTCCCTTTAAAACAAAAATACAAGTTAATTGAAAACTGTTTATGTTCGATCTATTTAACTAAGCAACTGGAACTTTAGTAGTCAATCATATATAGCTTCCTTAAAGAGTAATGATATGCTAGAAAAATTATTCAAAGGGTCATCCGAATTACATGGATTTGTGATACCATTATTGTGCCGACACCAAAAAACTATGCCTAATTTAATATTTTATCAATGAACATGAAAACCTTTCCAAACCAACAAGGCAGTTGTTAAACTGAGTGTCTACAGGAGGGTGTGGAGGGAATATGGCACAACTTACAGCTGGAGCTAGGCCATTCTGGGATGATATCAGTAACCACTTCTTCACAGAAAGGGTAGGGGCAATCTGAAACTCTGTCCCCAAACAGCTGTTGAGGCTAGGTCAATTGAAAATTTCAAAAATTAGATTAAGGTTTTTGTTAGGCAAAGATATTAAGGATTACAGAACCAAGCCAGGTACATGGAGTTAAGATAGACATCAGCCATGCTGTAACTGCATAGAACTCAGACTCAAGAGACTAAGGGACTTACTGCTGTTCCTATGTTCCTGAATTTCCCTGTGAAGTTTCTACTTAAGAAATATACTACTTAAATGCAAGTTTTTCCTCAAAGAAATCCCTAGAAACAACTGCATCTTTTCAAAAATATTGTTGCATCGCTCAAGTTTGACATTATAACAGAAGTGAAATGTGGTCGCTTTTCCTCTCTAAAGGTGCCTTCAAGGTAGTTTCTAGAGGTGGTCACATCAGTTTAAGAGTCTGCAGGCAGAGAGGGAATAGGTGACTGAACAAAGAACAAAGAAAATTACAGCACAGGAACAGGCCCTTCGGCCCTCCAAGCCTGCGCCGATCCAGATCCTCTATCTAAACATGTCGCCTATTTTCTAAGGGTCTGTATCTCTTTGCTTCCTGCCCATTCATGTATCTGTCTAGATACATCTTAAAAGACGCTATCGTGCCCGCGTCTACCACCTCCGCTGGCAACGCGTTCCAAGCACCCACCACCCTCTGCGTAAAGAACTTTCCACGCATATCCCCCCTAAACTTTTCCCCTCTCACTTTGAACTCGTGACCCCTAGTAATTGAATCCCCCACTCTGGGAAAAAGCTTCTTGCTATCCACCCTGTCTATACCTCTCATGATTTTGTACACCTCAATCAGGTCCCCCCTCAACCTCCATCTTTCTAATGAAAATAATCCTAATCTACTCAACCTCTCTTCATAGCTAGCACCCTCCATACCAGGCAACATCCTGGTGAACCTCCTCTGCACCCTCTCCAAAGCATCTACATCCTTTTGGTAAAGTGGCGACCAGAACTGCACGCAGTATTCCAAATGTGGCCGAACCAAAGTCTCATACAACTGTAACATGACCTGCCATCTCTTGTACTCAATACCCCGTCCGATGAAGGAAAGCATGCCGTATGCCTTCTTGACCACTCTATTGACCTGCGTTGCCACCTTCAGGGAACAATGGACCTGAACACCCAAATCTCTCTGGACATCAATTTTCCCCAGGACTTTTCCATTTATTGTATAGTTCACTCTTGAATTGGATCTTCCAAAATGCATCACCTCGCATTTGCCCGGATTGAACTCCATCTGCCATTTCTCTGCCCAACTCTCCAATCTACCTATATTCTGCTGTATTCTCTGACAGTCCCCTTCACTATCTGCTACTCCACCAATCTTAGTGTCGTCTGCAAACTTGCTAATCAGACCACCTATACTTTCCTCCAAATCATTTATGTATATCACAAACAACAGTGGTCCCAGCACGGATCCCTGTGGAACACCATTGGTCACACGTCTCCATTTTGAGAAACTCCCTTCCACTGCTACTCTCTGTCTCCTGTTGCCCAGCCAGTTCTTTATCCATCTAGCTAGTACACCCTGGACCCCATGCGACTTCACTTTCTCCATCAGCCTACCATGGGGAACCTTATCAAACGCCTTACTGAAGTCCATGTATATGACATCTACAGCCCTTCCCTCATCAATCAACTTTGTCACTTCCTCAAAGAATTCTATTAAGTTGGTAAGACATGACCTTCCCTGCACAAAACCATGTTGCCTATCACTGATAAGCCCATTTTCTTCCAAATGGGAATAGATCCTATCCCTCAGTATCTTCTCCAGCAGCTTCCCTACCACTGACGTCAGGCTCACCGGTCGATAATTACCTGGATTATCCCTGCTACCCTTCTTAAACAAGGGAACAACATTAGCAATTCTCCAGTCCTCCGGTGTTTAAGGATGCTGCAAAGATATCTGTTAAGGCCCCAGCTATTTCCTCTCTCGCTTCCCTCAGTAACCTGGGATAGATCCCATCCGGACCTGGGGACTTGTCCACCTTAATGCCTTTTAGAATACCCAACACTTCCTCCCTCCTTATGCCGACTTGACCTAGAGTAATCAAACATCTATCCCTAACCTCAACATCCGTCATGTCCCACTCGGTGAATACCGATGCAAAGTACTCGTTTAGAATCTCACCCATTTTCTCTGACTCCACGCATAATTTTCCTCCTTTGTCCTTGAGTGGGCCAATCCTTTCTCTAGTTACCCTCTTGCTCCTTATATATGAATAAAAGGCTTTGGGATTTTCCTTAACCCTGTTTGCTAAAGATATTTCATGACCCCTTTTAGCCCTCTTAATTCCTCGTTTCAGATTGGTCCTACATTCCCGATATTCTTCCAAAGCTTCGTCTTTCTTCAGCCGCCTAGACCTTATGTATGCTTCCTTTTTCCTCTTAGCTAGTTTCACAATTTCACCTGTCATTTATGGTTTCCTAATCTTGCCATTTCTATCCCTCATTTTCACAGGAACATGTCTCTCCTGCACGCTAATCAACCTCTCTTTAAAAGCCTCCCACATATCACATGTGGATTTACCTTCAAACAGCTGCTCCCAATCCACATTCCCCAGCTCCTGCCGAATTTTGGTATAGTTGCCCTTCCCCCAATTTAGCACTCTTCCTTTCGGACCACTCTCATCTTTGTCCATGAGTATTTTAAAGCTTACGGAATTGTGATCACTATTCCCAAAGTAGTCCCTTACTGAAACTTCAACCACCTGGCCGGGCTCATTCCCCAACACCAGGTCCAGTATGGCCCCTTCCCAAGTTGGACTATTTACATACTGCTCTAGAAAACCCTCCTGGATGCTCCTGACAAATTCTGCTCCATCTAGACCTCTAACACTAAGTGAATCCCAGTCAATGTTGGGAAAATTAAAATCTCCTATCACCACCACCCTGTTGCTCCTACATCTTTCCATAATCTGTTTACATATTTGTACCTCTATCTTACGCTCGCTGTTGGGAGGCCTGTAGTACAGCCCCAACATTGTTACCGCACCCTTCCTATTTCTGAGTTCTGCTCATATTGCCTCACTGCTCGAGTCCTCCATAATGCCCTCCTTCAGCACAGCTGTGATATCCTCTTTGACCAGTAATGCAACTCCTCCCCCACTTTGACTGCTAGTCAAGCAGGACCAGGAAGGTAGTGCAAGAGCTCCCTGAGCGAATCGCGCTCTCCAACCAGTATTCAGTTCTGAATATCGGTGAATATCTTCAGGGGAACACGGCCAGAGCCAAGTCCACGGTACCATGGGTGGCTCAGCTGTGCAGGTGGCGGTGATGTGCAGGAAGGCAGCAGTAATAGATGATTCAATAGTTATGTGAACAGACAAGCGTGTCTGCGGCCGCAGATGTGACTTCAGGATGACGTTGCCTCCATGGTACCAAGGTCAAGAAGGTAATTGAGCAACGGCAGAACATTGAGTTTTGGGGGGGGGGGCACGGTTGAGAGGGTGAACAGCCAGAGATCATGGTCCATATTGGTACCAATGACAGGTAAAAGAAGGATGAGACCCTGCAGGCAGATTTCAAGCAGCTAGGAAAGAAATTAAAAAATAGGACTTCAAGGTGGTAAACTCCGGATTATCCTGGTACAGAAATAGAAGGATAGTGCAGCTGGAATATGGCGCAGGAGTGAGGGCCAGACAACAAAGGAGCTGTTCAGTGATTAGTGGTATATATTTCAATGCAAGGAGTCTTGTGAAGAAGGTGTATGAGCTGGGGACACAGATGGACACTTGGAAGTATGATATTATAGCTATCACTGAAACGTGGCTTAGAAAAGGCAGGAATGGTTGTCTTATGAGGAAAGATTGGACAGAAAGGGTATGTTTTCACTGGAGTTTAGAAGAGTGAGGGGAGACTTGATTGAAGCTTATAAGATTCTGAACGGCCTTGACAAGGTGGGTGTGGAGAGGATGTTTCCTGTTGTGGGCGAGTCCAGAACTAGGGCGCACTGTTTTGAAATTAGGGATCGCCCATTTAGGACAGAAATGAGGAGAAATGTTTTCTCTGAGGGTTTTCTCTGAGGCAACTTTGGAACTCTGCCTCAGAAGGTCGTGGAGGCGGGGTCATTGAATATTTTTAAGACGGAGGTAGAAAGATTCTTTTTAGGCAACGGAATCAATGGTTATCAGGGGTAGATGGGAGTGTGGAATTCGAGACAAACAGATCAGTCATGATCTTATTGAATGGCGGAGCAGGCTCAAGGGGCCGAATGGCCGACTTCTGCTCCTAATTCGTATGGCAGCTCAACATTTCTGGTTACAGGGTTTTCTGACATTGAGGGTAGAGGGGGTTAAAAAGAGGGGCGGAGGGGTTGGTCGTCAAAACATTGGTCAAAGAAACAGAGTTGTGAGGAAGAATATGCTGGAAAGAGCATCAAATGAGGCCATAGGGATTGAACAGAGGAACAAAAAAGGGGTAATCAATGCCAGGAATATGCTTTTTACCTCCAACCAGTCAGAAGGAAATAGAAGAGCAAATATGTAGGCAAATTGTTGAGAAGTGAAGAAACAAACAATAGTAGGAAACTTCAACTATCCTAATATTAACTGGAATAAATTCAGGTATAGAGGGCGCAGATTTCATAAAATGCATTCAGAAGAACTTTTTTAGCCAGTACGTAGCAAGCCCAACAAGAGAAGGGGCAGTTCTGGACTTTGTCATAGGGAATGAATCTGCACAGGTGGTAGGGGTATCAGTGGAAGCTCATTTCAGTGATACTGATCATAATACAGTTAGATTTATAGTAGTTCTGGAAAAGGATAAAGATAAACCAAGAGTAAAAGTTTAAATTGGGGAAAGGACAAATTTGCTCAGTTGTGATATGGCAAAAGTGGACTGGAAACATTTACTTGAAGAAAAATCAGTGTCAGAGCAATAGGAGGCATTTAAGGAGGAGCTAAAGAAGGTTCAGAACAAGTATGTTCCCACAAAGAAAAAGGGTAGAACTTCCAAATCTAGACCTAGCTGAATATTAAAGAACATAGAGTAGGATAAGACAAAGTAAGATTATATCAGATGCCAAAAGCTCAATACCGCAGAAAGCCTAGAAGTATGTAAAGAAAATGCAGGGTGAAATTAAAAAAGAAATAAGGAAAGCAAAGAGAGGATATGAAAAAATATTGGCAAGGAAAACCAAAAGATGTTTTCTAAATACATAAAGAGCAAGAGGATAACTAAGGAAGACAAGTAGGGCCAATTAGAGGCCAAAAATATAATGTGCATAGAAGCAGAAGACATGGGCATGGTTCTTCATGAACACTTTGTGTATTCCTTCACTTTAGGAAGGATGTGAGTGCCCTTAAGTGGGTACAGAGAAGATTTACTAGAATGGTTTCTGGGATGGGGGATTTTAGTTACAAGATTAGGCTGGAAAATCTGGGCGTGTTCTCCTTAGAACTAAGGAGATTGAGGGAAGATTTAATAGAAGTGTACAAGATTATAACAGGCTTAGATAAGTTAGACAAGGAAAAACTGCTCCCACTAACAAATGGTACAAGGGCTGGGGGCCACAGATTGAAAGTTTTGGGCAAAAGATGCAGGGGGAACATGAGGAAACACTTTTTTTTTTAAACGCAGCACATGGTGGACTTCAAGGAGAAGTTGGATGGCCACCTGAGTGAAATAGATTTGTACCGGTGAGTGAAATGAACAGCATAGCTCCGTGAAATCGATGGGCCGAATAGCCTTCTGCCGTAAATGACACTATAAAAGACTGGGACAAAGCAGACATTGTGGTTAAGGAGACGTGTGAAATATTAGGTGGGATGAACACAGTAAGAGGAAATATTAATGTGTTTAACATCCTTGAAAGTCGATAAATTACCAGGCCCGGATGAAAAATATCCCAGGCTGCTAAGGGAAGAAACAGCTAAATTCTGACCAACATTTTCTAATCCTCTCTGGCTATAGGTGTGGTGCTGGAGGACTGGTAATGTTGAATCATTGTTCAAAAAGGGAGGAAGGGATACACTGAGTAATAACAAGCCAGTCAGCCTAACCTCAGTGGTAGACAAATTATTGGAAAAAATTCTGCGACAGTATAAAATCATCATTTAGAATGGCACAGATTAATCAAGGACAATCAGCATGGATTTGTTCAGGGAAAGTCATGTCTGACTAACTTGATAGAATTTTTTGAGGAGGTAGCAAAGAGGATTGATGAGGGTAGTGCATTTGGTGTAGTCTACATGAATATTCACAAGACTTTTGACAAGGTCCCACATGACAGACTGCTGTAAGAAATGGGACCCTTTAATAAATGATACTTCTCAGAGTGATACAAACTTCTTATAGAAACAGTAGGCATAGTATGAAACAGACCCATAGAGAAGCTGTTTTCCTCTTTCTCTCCCTCCCTCTCAAAAGGGACACAGAAGTAGTTTCTAATACCAGGGTCAATACTGGTGTAAGCACGATAGGGGGGAAAGAAGCATGACATTCCGGAAGGGGTCATATAGGAGCCACCATAGACATTCCTAAGCTGATACGAGAGTCTTCTAGCGCCTTGTGTACCGTCTTATCTGTACAAGTATCTAGTGAAAGCTAACATTTGGCCTTCGGTATGAAGTAAACTGAAAGATGACCTCAAGCTGAAGTGATGGACCAAGGGGAGATGACCACTTCGGACACCTCAGGTACCCTTCATGTATTCATTGGTGAGAAGAGTTCGAGCATGTGATTGACATAGGTTGAATTACCATACCCTAAAGTACATAAACAGGTGATCAGGAAGGAAATAGTCAGTCTTTGACGGACAGAAGGGGAGTTTCCCAATGCCAGGCTTCGGCCGAACAATTTGGTTAGCTCAAGAAACCATGAGGACTGAAGAGACCACCTACACCTCACGTGCCTCATCAGTCAGGGTGACTGCCAACACCGTTCTGCCTCACTATGATCTGGGATCGGTAATCCGTTCAATCTGTTAGTGGTCGTATATCTTTTGTCTATTTAACTTACTCATCATCATATGTAAACTGCTACTTAATGTATATATATTTAAACTGATGCTTCTGAATAAACTATTTTAAAATCAGATTATAAGCTCAAGTCCTTTGTAACTCCCGCACAGTGGCGCAGTGGTTAGCACTGCAGCCTCACAGCTCCAGGGACCCGGGTTCGATTCTGGGCACTGCCTGTGTGGAGTTTGCAAGTTCTCCCTGTGTCTGCGTGGGTTTTCTCCGGGTGCTCCGGTTTCCTCCCACAAGCCAAAAGACTTGCAGGTTGGTAGGTAAATTGGCCATTATAAATTGTCACTAGTATAGGTAGGTGGTAGGGAAATATAGGGACAGATGGGGATGTTTGGTAGGAATATGGGATTAGTGTAGGATTAGTATAAATTGGTGGTTGATGGTCGGCACAGACTCGGTGGGCCGAAGGGCCTGTTTCAGTGCTGTATCTCTAATCTAAAAAAAAATCTTACACTGGTCAGAAAACTAAAAGCTCATGGGATCCAAGGGAAAGTGACAACTTGGATTCAAACATGGCCCAGTGGCAGGAAGCAAAAGGTTATGGTCGATGGGTGTTTTGCCCACTGCCCTCCCCCAGCCATACTTGCTCTTTGTTTTCCTCATGGAACACTAAATGGAATTGAATGTAATCCGGACAAAATTGCAAAGTACAGCTGGAGATACTTTGATCTTCGATCCTGCTGTCTACACCGTCCAGAGTGTCCGCAGCCACGGCGTGCGGTAAGTCCATTGTAGAGAAGAAGGAGCAGCGGGACTCTAGGAAAATAAGGCTATCACAGAGGGGAAGCCTTGAGAAAAAGGTGCCCCGAACACGTAAAAAGCCACGAATGGCTCCTCGGCCACAACTTCAAAGCGCCCGCGGGAGATGGCTCGGAGAGCATCTGCAGCGCAATGTTGGCGAATTCCTGCTGGTACCAGCGCCCCAGGCTGTCGCTCACCTCCCGGAGGACGCGGATGAGCTTTCCCAGCGTCGACGGTGGGAACTGATGAAATGGTTTAATACCTGCAGCCCCTTACCCCCCCCCCCTTCCCAGCTCACCACCCCCCCCCGCAGCCCCCTCCCTCCATTTTCTCCCTGCACCCCCCCTACCCCCTTACAGCCCCCGTCCCCTCGCACTCCCACCGGCATCCTCCTACCCCTGTGTAGGGGCCCTAACAACCCCACTGCCTTGTGGACGTCTCGGGAGAGACCAAGGCTAAGGGAGTAAACCCTAACAGAAAATCTGGAACGGAACTACATAGGCGGTCATGTGTCACCTTTGGCATGTTTCCGGCAGTTCCTGCAGCCATACCGGTGCCAAACGTCATGCTCTGCACTCCTTTGGACCCCACCAGAAAGGCCGAGAGGGGGGTTTTGACGCTTGGGCAACTCTCAACCTCCATAGATTCACCCAGGCATGCGCCATGGAGAGGTCACTCCATAGTCGCCTCACAGTGACCGAAACAACACGGAAAGCATCAGTTACGGGTTATAAGTCCAGCTCAATTAGCGTAGAGAATGGGCGCCACGGGTTGCCTTTGTCGGTGGGAGAGGTCATCGCACCTCACTGGGCAGCTACTGCCCGCCTCAAACCGGGCAGCCCCTGGTCAATAAGGTTCTGTCCCGCCACAGTCCACCTGCTTCAATGGGTGCTTGGAGCTCAGGGTCATTGCCCGAAAAGCGGACTGCAACACTGCACCAAACAGCACGAAAAAAGGAAAGAAGGTACCAGCCCTTCGTTTTGCAAGCTGGAACGTCAGAACTATGAGTCCTGACCTGTCGGAAGACCTTACACAAATCAACGATTCTCAGAAGACCGCCATCATTAACAACGAGCTCAGTAGACTCAATGTAGACATTGCAGCACTTTAGGAGACACGCCTTCCTGAGAGTGGATTTCTAAAAGCAAGACTACACCTTCTTCTGGCAGGGCAGGGATCCTGAAGAACCAAGACAGCATGGAGTGGGCTTCGCCATCAGAAACTCCTTGTTCAGCATGATAGAGCCTCCCTCAAATGGCTTGGAACACATTCTGTCCATTTGACTGGCCTCTGGTCCAGTACACCTACTCAGCATCTATGCTCCAACACTCTGCTCCCCACCTGAAGATAAAGACCAGTTCTACGAGGAACTCCATAATATCATTAGTAGCATCCCCAATACCGAACATCTGTTCCTGCTGGGGGACTTTAATGCCAGGGTTGGGGTCGACCATGACTCATGGCCCTCCTGCCTTGGGCGCTATGGCGTTGGAAGGATGAATGAGAATGGAGAGAGACTGCTTGAGTTGTGTACCTATCACAACCTCTGCATCACCAACTCGTTCTTTCACACTAAACCCTGTCACCAGGTTTCATGGAGGCACCCAAGATCACGTCGTTGGCACCAGCTGGACCTCATCGTCACAAGGCGAGCCTCCTTAAACAGTGTTCAAATCACACGCAGCTTCCACAGTGCGGACTGTGACACCTACCATTCCCTGGTGTGCAACAAGATTAGACTCAAACCAAAGAAGCTGCATCACTCCAAGCAGAAGGGCCACCCGCGCATCAACATGTGCAGAATTTCTCATTCACAGCTATTACAAAAATTTCTAAATTCACTTGTAAAAGCCCTTCAAAACACTTCCACAGGGGATGCTGAGACCAAGTGGGCCCACATCAGAGATGCCATCTATGAGTCAGCTTTGACCACCTATGGCAAAAGTGCGAAGAGGAATGCAGACTGGTTTCAATCTCATTTTGAAGAGCTGGAACCTGTCATAGCCGCTAAGCGCATTGCACTGTTGAACTACCAGAAAGCCCCCAGCGAGTTAACATCCATAGCACTTAAAGTAGCCAGAAGCACTGCACAAAGAACAGCCAGGCACTGCGCAAATGACTACTGGCAACACCTTTGCAGTCACATTCAGCTGGCCTCAGACACCGGAAACATCAGAGGAATGTATGATGGCATTAAGAGAGCTTTTGGGCCAACCATCAAGATCGCCCCTTCTCAAATCTAAATCAGGGGACACAATCACTGACCAACGCAAGCAAATGGACCGCTGGGTTGAGCACTACCGAGAACTGCACTCCAGGGAGAATGTTGTCACTGAGACTGCCCTCAATGAAGCCCAGCCTCCACCAGTCATGGATGAGCTGGACGTACAGCCAACAAAATCGGAACTCAGTGATGCCATTGATTCTCTAGCCAGTGGAAAAGCCCCTGGGAAGGATAGCATTACCCCTGAAATCATCAAGAGTGCCAAGCCTGCTATACTCTCAGCACTACATGAACTGCTTTGCCTGTGCTGGGACGAAGGAGCAGTCCCTCAGGACATGCGCGATGCCAATATCATCACCCTCTATAAAAACAAAGGTGACCAAGATGACTGCAACAACTACCGTGGAATCTCCCTGCTCAGCATAGTGGGGAAAGTCTTTGCTCAAGTCGCTTTAAACAGGCTCCAGAAGCTGGCTGAGCGCGTCTACCCTGAGGCACAGTGTGGCTTTCGTGCAGAGAGATTGACCATTGATATGCTGTTCTCCCTTCGTCAGATACAGGAGAAATGCCGCGAACAACAGATGCCCCTCTACGTTGCTTTCATTGATCTCACCAAAGCCTTTGACCTCGTCAGCAGACGTGGTCTCTTCAGACTACTAGAAAAGATCGGATGTCCACCAAAGCTAAGTATCATCACCTCATTCCATGACAATATGAAAGGCACAATTCAGCATAGCGGCACCTCATCAGACCCCTTTCCTATCCTGAGTGGCGTGAAACAGGGTTGTGTTCTCGCACCCACACTGTTTGGGATTTTCTTCTCCCTGCTGCTCTCACATGCGTTCAAGTCTTCAGAAGAAGGAATTTTCCTCCACACAAGATCAGGGGGCAGGTTGTTCAACCTTGCCCATCTAAGAGCGAAGACCAAAGTACAGAAAGTCCTCATCAGGGAACTCCTCTTTGCTGACGATGTTGCTTTAACATCTCACACTGAAGAGTGTCTGCAGAGACTCATCGACAGGTTTGCGGTTGCCTGCAACTAATTTGGCCTAAACATCAGCCTCAAGAAAACGAACATCATGGGACAAGACGTCAGAAATGCCCCATCAATAAATATCGGCGACCACACTCTGGAAGTGGTTCAAGAGTTCACCTACCTAGGCTCAACTATCACCAGTAACCTGTCTCTAGATGCAGAAATCAACAAGCACATGGGAAAGGCTTCCACTGCTTTGTCCAGACTGGCCAAGCGAGTGTGGGAAAATGGCGCACTGACACGGAACACAAAAGTCCGAGTGTATCAAGCCTGTGTTCTCAGTACCTTGCTCTATGGCAGCGAGGCCTGGACAACGTGTGTCAGCCAAGAGCGACGCCTCAATTCATTCCATCTTCGCTGCCTCCGGAGAATACTTGGCATCAGGTGGCAGGACCGTATCTCCAACACAGAGGTCCTCGAGCGGCCAACATCCCCAGCTTATACACGCTACTGAGTCAGCGGCACTTGAGATGGCTTGGCCATGTGAGCCGCATGGAAGATGGCAAGATCCCCAAAGACACATTGTACAGCAAGCTCGTCACTGGTATCAGACCCACTGGCCGTCCAGGTCTCCGCTTTAAAGACGTCTGCAAACGCGACATGAAGTCCTGTGACACTGATCACAAGTCGTGGTTGCCAGCGATCGCCAGAGCTGGCGGGCAGCCATAAAGACGGTGCTAAAGTGTGGCGAGTCAAAGAGACTTAGCAGTTGGCAGGAAAAAAAGACAGAAGCGCAAGGGGAGAGCCAACTGTGTAACAGCGCCGACAACCAATTTTTTCTGTAGCACCTGTGGAAGAGTCTGTCACTCTAGAATTGGCCTTTATCGCCACTCCAGGCGCTGTTCCACACACCACTGACCACCTCCACGCACTTACCCATTGTCTCTCGAGATAAGGAGGCCAAAGAAGAATATGTATACATGATTTAGACTTTAATGTAGGCAGCATAATTAAGAACCTTGCAGATGTTATGAAACAGTGTGGTCGATAGTGAGGAAGAAAGCTGTAGACCACAGGAAGATATGAATGGACTAGTCCGGTGGGCAGAAAAATGGCAAATGGAATTCAATCCAGAGAACTGAGAGGCGGGATAGCTCTTTTCCAGCCAGCAGACACGGGCTGAAAGTCCTCCTTCTGTAAATCTTTCTAAGTATGTCGCATTAACAGTGACTGAATGAATCAAACCCTCTTTTTAGTACAGCGGCTTCTGGAGCCTCCCACCCCCAATACTGCCACACATTCACCATGTTGTCTGCTGAAAGCTTAGCAGTTGCCATCACCACTGTCGCTGTTAGAGGGGCGAGTTGCACTCACTGGAGGCACTGTTTACGCAGCTCCCGGTTGAAGGCGGCCTTCCTGCCTGAGTCCCTGCTGCTCGGGACGCGAATCTGCTTCTGCTGCTGCTTCTCCCCCGACACCAAGTCCGGCCTCCAACCACAAGAACCAGCCTGTTATAGACAGATAGAGGCGCATTTAATCTCAGGCCGTAAGGAAAGAAAATCCACACCGAATCCGGGCGATATAATAAATTGCTCCATACCGTTGCCGTTGCCAAGGCCGTCATCTTGATCACCAAGGTTCCGGGCCGTGGAGTGACAAAGCGCAGGCGCAGACTTGCGCTCCGGCTCGCGGCCACTGCCTCCGCTGGAAGGTACTGGTACTGCAGCGAGGGAACCCGCAACCCAGCAAACAGCATTGCGAAGCAAATATGCTGCAGACAGCTGCAAGCGCAATTCCTGCTGTAAATTGCAATCGACTCCCGCTTACTTGCCTGACTTCTTCCTCTCTTTCTGCACACACAGTCGCCAATTTTCTGCTGGTTTTCTGCAAACGCAGTTTCACATTGCGGAAAATTTGCGGAACGTCCCATAACTCACGACCCTTGTGTATAATTGAAAAAAGGTATTGTTGTTGAGACTGCGGAATCTGCAAAATAAGCCAAAATCACTTGTGGGCATGTTGACAACATGCAAATGAATATTCTGTTGGGAATTAGCCACGTGGTGCAGGGAGTTTGCAAAATGGCAGAACAGCAGCACAGGAGACAGAGATTGCCCAAATTCAGCTCAGATGAGCTCGAAGTGCTGGTTGCAGAGGTGACCACGCATAGAGACCAACTTTTCAATCGTGCCCACAGACTGTCGCAGGGAGATCGTGACAAGATATGGCAAGATATCACTGCCAAGGTCAACACAGTCTCGCGGGTCAGAAGGTCCATAAAGGCCATCAAGACACGTTGGGATGACCTTATGCGGCGCACCAAAGAGGTCGCCCATTTAGCCAGAGAGGCACGCCAAATTCAAGTAGGAGCCTGTGGAGCAGAAGACGTAACCCTGGAGGAATGGAGGGTCCATCAGATCATGCCCCCTCAGCCCATAATTTGCATGAGTGGATTGGATCCTGCGGACTTTCCATATTGGCGGGCAAGTAAGTATTAATTAATCTGTAACAATGCTAAATGTAATCTAATTTTTATTTTTGTTAGAATCTGATAGTCATTAAATTAGGACAAGATTAAATTATAATCTGAAGTAATTTGTTAGTTTCTATGAATGTTCCTAATACTATTATTACCATATTTTAATTGTAAATTTTATATGAACCCACTCGCCAGGCAATAGTTATAATAAGTGTATGTTTTCTGCTGCCACTTTTCCTACATTACAGTGTGATTACACTTCAAAAGTAATTCATTGACTTTGGGATGCCCTGACCTCATGAAAGGTGTAATATAAGTCCAAGTTTTTCTATCAATGGTAACTCAGAATATAGAAATTTATGGGTTAGCTGGGCCAAGTGACCCGTTTCAATGTTGGAACTTGTATATGTCAAAGTTCAGATTTAGATTGACTGAATCCAAACTGTTCAAATGGGCCGAAGGGCCTGTTTCAGTGCTGTATCTCTAAAAAAAAATAATGATTTCAAAAATAATACTGGAAAATATATCCATTTGGACTGGAAATTGAAGTATTCCCACCACAACTGGCCTGAAAGCATAAGGGATCAGAATCCATGCTCTCACCTGGGCTGGCAGGTTAAAATTTGCATTGAATCAAAGTCACCAGTTTCCATCAGGTATTCCCTAGAGACAAATGTAAAAAACGATCATATCTCCCTTTCAGCTCTCGATAGCCAGAAAAACTATAAAGAGACAAAAACAAGAAATGCTGGAATCAATCAGCAGGTCTGGCAGCATCTGTGGAAAGAGAAGCAAAGTTAACGTTTCGGGTCAGTGACCCTTCTTCGGAACTGACAAATATTAGAAAAGTCACAGATTATAAACAAGTGAGGTGGGGGTGGGGCAAGAGATAACAAAGGAGAAGGTGCAGATTGGACCAGGCCACATAGCTGACCAAAAGGTCACGGAGCAAAGGCAAACAATATGTTAATGGTGTGTTGAAAGACAAAGCATTAGTACAGATTAGGTGTGAATACACTGAATATTGAACAGCAGCAAGTGCAAACCTGAAGAAAAACAACCTGAAAAAAACAGTGGGTAAGCAAACTGAACAAACTAAGATGAAATGAAATAAATGCAAAAAAAATCGTAAAAAATGTAAAAAGGAATGTAAAAAAAAGGAAGAAAAAATAACTAAAAATGAAAGTAAAATGGGGGGCTGTCATGCTCTGAAATTATTGAACTCAATGTTCAGTCCGGCAGGCTGTAGTGTGCCTAATCGGTAGATGAGATGCTGTTCCTCGAGCTTGCGTTGATGTTCACTGGAACACTGCAGCAATCCCAGGACAGAGATGTGAGCATGAGAGCAGGGGGGAGTGTTGAAATGGCAAGCAACCGGAAGCTCAGGGTCCTGCTTGCGGACTGAGCGGAGATGTTCCGCAAAGCGGTCACCCAGTCTGCGCTTGGTCTCCCCAATGTAGAGGAGACCACACTGTGAGCAGCGAATACAATATACTACATTGAAAGAAGTACAAGTAAATCGCTGCTTCACCTGAAAGGAGTGTTTGGGGCCTGGGATCGTGAGGAGAGAGGAGGTAAATGGGCAGGTATTACACCTCCTGCGATTGCAGGGGAAGGTGCCCTGGGACGGGGACGAGCTGGTGGGGGTAATGGAGGAGTGGACCAGGGTGTCGCGGAGGGAACGATCCCTTTGGAATGCTGACAGGGGAAGGGAGGGGAAGATGCGACTGGTAGTGGCATCACGCTGGAAGTGGCGAAAATGGCGGAGGATGATCCTTTGGATATGGAGGCTGGTGGGATGAAAAGTGAGGACAAGGGGAACCCTGTCACGGTTCTGGGAGGGAGGGGAAGGGGTGAGGGTAGAGGTGCGGGGAATGGGTCGGACACGGTTGAGGGCCCTGTCAACCACAGTGGGGGGAAATCCTCGGTTGAGGAAAAAGGAGGTCATATCAGAAGCACCGTCATGGAAGGTAGCATCATCAGAGCAGATGCGTCGGAGACGGAGAAATTGGGAGAATGGAATGGAGTCCTTACAGGAGGTAGGGTGTGAAGAAGTGTAGTCGAGGTAGCTGTGGGAGTCAGTGGGCTTATAATGGATATTGGTAGACAACCTATCCCCAGAGATGGAGACAGAGAAGTCGAGGAAGGGAAGGGAAGTGTCAGAGATGGACCATGTAAAGGTGAGGGAAGGGTGGAAATTGGAAGCAAAGTTGATAAAGTTTTCTAGTTCGGGGCGGGAGCAGGAAACGGCACCGATACAGTCATCAATGTACCGGAAAAAGAGTTGGGGGAGGGGTCCTGAGTAGGACTGGAACAAAGAATGCTCGACATATCCCACAAAAAGACAGGCATAACTAGGACCCATGCGGGTACCCATAGCGACACCTTTTACTTGAAGGAAGTGCATGGAGTTGAAGGAGAAGTTGTTCAATATGAGAACAAGTTCAGCCAGGCGGAGGAGGGTGGTGGTGGATGGGGACTGGTTGGGCCTCTGTTCCAGGAAGAAGCGGAGAGCCCTCAAACCATCCTGGTGGGGGATGGAGGTGTAGAGCGATTGGACGTCCATAGTGAAGAGGAGGGGGTTGGGACCAGGAAACTGGAAATTGTCAAAATGACGTAGGGCGTCAGATTAGGTGTGAATACACTGAATATTGAACAGCAGCAAGTGCAAACCTGAAGAAAAACAACCTGAAAAAAACAGTGGGATGCTTAGACAAACTATAAAGAGACCTTGGCACAGTAGAGTTGAACCATAGTAAATGAATCAATTGTGTTTTTCTTCTCTCCTTTTAGTTTGTTGGTAATTGTGTGCTTATCAAAGTCAGAGTTTTCAGTGAATGGAACACTTATTTATGCATTTTGAGCACCTATTTGTTCTTCAGGTGCTGCCTGATCAAATTTAGCATGATTAAATGCAAGGTAAAACTCACTCTCCTTTACCCAAGCAGCAGACCTTAACCCTAATCTCAGAAGAGCATGCATTACTGTATGGATATGAATGGTCACAAGCATCATGCTGAAAAAGATTGTGAATAAGGTCAGGGCCAGCACACGTCCCTGCTTCATGCCTTTGGAGATTCGGAAGGGACTCAAGAGGTCACTGTTGTGCTTGACATGTCCGTACTGATTAACATGAAATTGCTTCACCATGGCAAGGAACCTAGGTGGGCATCCAAGTTTTTCAAAGATTTTCCAAAGTCCATTTCTGCTCACAGTGTTGAATGTCTTGGGGAGGTCTACGAAAGTGACGTACAGGCCTTTGTTTTGCTCACCACATTTTTCTTGTAATTGTCTGAGTGCAAATACCATGGCTGTGGTGCCTCTGTTTGCTCTGAAACTGCACTGGCTCTCTGGTAGGTTTTCTTCCGCAATGGTAGGCACAATGCTCAATGGTATTCTAGCCAGGATCTACCTAGCAATAGAAAGGAGGGTGATGCTATAGCAGGCAATGTAAGACCTTAAGGATGGAGTTTACGTAAGCTTCCAGACTGATGGAGGTCTTTTCAACCTCAGGCATCTTCAGGCTCACGCAAAGACATTAAAAAAACCCATCCGTAAACTTCTTTTTGTCGATGACTGTGCTGTCCTGGCCCACAGTCAGTCAGACCTGCAGTGTATAACAACACGTTTCTCCGAGGCGGTACAATTCTTTGGACTAAAAATCGGTTTAAAGAAAACTGAAGTCCTGCATCAGCCTGCAGCCCAAGAAGAATATAGACTGCCAAGCATTGTCATTGAGGGAATGCCATCAAGTAATTTACCTATTTGGGGTGCGTCATCTTGTTTGATGCCACCATAGACAAGGAAGTGGTCAATAGGCTATCAAAAGCAAACAGCGCACTCGGCAGACTCTACAAACGAGTGTGGAGCAACCACAGCCTCAGAGCACAGACCAAACTCAAAGTGCACAAATCCGTAGTCCTCACCACCCTTCTGTATGGTGGTGAGTCCTGGGTCCTATACTGCCATCATGCTTGCCTTCTAGAGCACTTCCATCAGCGCTGCCTCCGTTGCATCCTCAGGAACTGCTGGCAGGACTGCATCACAAACATTGAAGCCCTGGAAACAGCCAACATCACCAGCATCAAGGCCATCCTCCCGCAAAGCCAACTGCGTTGGGCGGGTCACGTTGCCCAGATGGACAACAGTCTCCTGCCCAAGATCGTGTTGTATGGAGAGCTGACCACTGGTAAACGGAACAGGGGGCCCCACGCGAATGTTTCAAGAACTCCCTGAAGAAGTCCCGCTCTGGGTGCCACATCGACCATTGCCGGTGGGAAGCACAGGCCATAGATCATGATGCCTGGAGATGCTACATCAAGAGGACTACAGACACCTCTGAGACTGAGCAAAGAACCAGCATGAAAGAGAAGAGGAGGAGAAGGATAGATCCAATTGCCCCCAGCAGCAACTACATCTTCATTTGCACCTGCTGTGGGAGAATCTGCCAGTCACGGATAGGCCTGACTAGCCACCAGCAGGCCTGCAACCGATGAGTACAACCGTCCCAAAATCTTCGTCTTCGAAGAAATGCCAAGAGAGATGAATGGTCACACTACCCATATTCACCATTATAATGGCACCTGAATGAGTTTACCAAATAGAGCTGAATCATAGGGAGTTTGTCTTGAACCTGTGACTGTTGCAACTAGAAGGGTAATTTTATAATTAAAATTGGAATTATAAATTGCTGGTCCTGACCAGGACTGCATGTTATGAATTTGGGCATTCACCTAAATTCACAGTTCTGTTTTTCCTATACTCTATACTGGGATCATGAATTTTCATAATTCCTCTTTGGATTGAGACTTCACAGCTCACTTCTCATATATTCCTTACAGTTAGTAGGATGGAGAAACTTTCAGCACATCAATCTGGGCTGGATTCATACCTAGGCCTAGAAAATGAAAGGACAATGTACTAACCCAATGTGCCAAATCAGTACCTAGCATATTGTTTTATTTTAGGGAAAACTGGATCCAAATTTAAATGAGATAACAGATGGTGTTATTGAATGAGTCAGGTTTGAGCCCATTAGGACTAGTTTAGATATGCAGCATGCTTTGGAACTCATTCATAATGACAGTTGGTGTAAACAGAATTACCAGTCACATCTTGCCTCTGTGTAAGGAGATTATGTATTCAAGCACCACACCAGGACTTGATCGCATAATCTTAGCTGGCATTCCAGTGTAGTATTAGACACTGCTGCATTCTCTGAGGTGCTGGCCTTTGTATGAGATGTGAAACCACAATTATAATGGTTCAGATGGATGTACAAGATCTCATAGCACATTTTTATTCAACATTCAATTAATATTACCATAATTCATCTCATTGTTGGGATATTGCTGGCACAGAATAACTGCTACTTTTACTTCGATAACAACAGTCACAGGACTCTAATGAGTAATTAATTTATGTAGAGCATTTTGATCTGTTTAAGGTGCCAGATTAATGGAAATATTTCTTGTCACTTCTCCACTAAAATAAAATGTGCATTGGCATTAGAAAGATGGGATAAAATTAATTTAAAAGGAGTACATAGAAAATTCATTCCCTTCCCAGGTTCATTCTTAAAGAAAGATCGATCTTGCATTCATGTAGTGCCTTATCTCTCCTTTGGGTCATCGTACAATGTTTAATCAATAAATTGCCTTTGAAGTGTAGACTGGTGTTTTGTGGGCAAACACAATGGTCAATTTGTATACAGCAACGTCCACAAACATTAAATATAACAAAAAACAGCTAATTTATTTCTAGTGAACATCAACGCAAGCTCGAGGAACAGCATCTCATCTACCGATTAGGCACACTACAGCCTGCCGGTCTGAACATTGAGTTCAATAATTTCAGAGCATGACAGCCCCCCACTTTACTTTCATTTTTAGTTATTTTTTCTTCCTTTTTTTTTGGCATTCCTTTTTACATTTTTTACAATCTTTTTTTGTATTTATTTCAGTTCATCTTAGTTTGTTCAGTTTGCTCACCCACTGTTTTTTTCAGGTTGTTTTTCTTCAGGTTTGCACTTGCTGATGTTCAATATTCAGTATATTCACACCTAATCTGTACTAATGCTTTGTCTTTCAACACACCATTAACATCTTGTTTGCCTTTGCTCCGTGACCTTTTGGTCAGCTATGTGGCCTGGTCCAATCTGCACCTTCTCCTTTGTTATCTCTTGCCCAACCCCCACCTCACTTGTTTATAATCTGTGACTTTTCTAATATTTGTCAGTTCCGAAGAAGGGTCACTGACCCGAAACGTTAACTCTGCTTCTCTTTCCACAGATGCTGCCAGACCTGCTGAGTGAATCCAGCATTTCTTCTTTTTGTTTCAGATTTCCAGCATCCGCAGTATTTTGCTTTTAATTTATTTCTAATATGTATTTGGGAGAGGAATGTTGTCCGGGTAAGGGTATAATCTGGCTGCTGTAGTGCCATGGGATCATTTATGTCCACCCAAGCAGACAGATAGGGCCTCAATATAATGTCTCATGCAATAGATGGCCTTCAATTAATGTAGAACTCTCTGAATACTTCACTGAAATGTAATCCTTGATTATGTGCTTGAGCCTACAAATATCTGACTCACAGGCAAGCGTGCTACGAACTGATACTCGTTATGTTTTTAAAAGCTTTAATTGATTCAGATTACCTTGAATTTTTTTTATTCTTTCTTGGGATGTGGTCGTCGCTGGCAAGGGCAGCATTTGTTGCCCATCCCTAATTGCCCTTGACAACTGCGTGGCTTGCTAGACCATTTCAGAGGGCAGTTAAGAGTCAACCACATTGCTGAGGGTCTGGAGTCACATGTAGGCCAGACCAGGTAAGGACAGCAGATTTCCTTCCCTAAAGGACTTTAGTGAACCAGATGGGTTTTTACTACAGTTGATAGTTTCATGGCACCATTACTGAGACTAGCTTTCAATTCCAGATTTTAATTCATTGAATTTTAAATTCCACCAGCTGCCATGGTGGCTAGAAGGTATTTCTGCCAATAATTACAATTATATTTTATATATGTATATAACAGAAAAAGGAGAGATGTATGTTGGAAGGTGACATTTATTTTAGGGCTCAAAGTGATTGATATCTGTTCACTTATACATTTCATAAACCCTGGAGCCAAAAACCCATTGCCATCTAAACAACAAGATAATGCTTGAAAAATTAATTTGGTTTCAACAAAAAGCTGTAATTATTAACTGATTTTATAATCTTTAAAGGGACTATGTTGCTATGCGATGTTTTCTTTGATGCTAATTTACAGTGTTTGTAAATACATTGCAATGATTCAACATATTGCCATTGCAACTGAGGCCAGAAAGGTATAGATATTACATTAAAGGGCTGGTTAAATGGTTTTAAAAAATAAACACTTTGAAAGTTTCCCTGATGGCTGACACAGTGACTACAGTAAATATTTTCCAACATGCTTTTCAATGAATTTAGCCTTCCCAAAAAACTCCCTTATAAAGCAATAAAATTTAAACTTTGTTTCCATCTTAAATTATGATGAAGCTTGAATTTTTAAAACTCATTTTAAGCAACTTAATGATCTAAAACAGTGTGATTAATTTGTGAGTTCTTTAGTTCAAGTGATTTAATAAGAAAACCTCAAATTGTATTTTTCCAGTAAAGGAGGAAGGAGGATCCTCTGCAGAGGAAGCTGGACCATCGGGAACACAAGTCACTTGCCATGAAGATGGAGCAAGAAGTTGGACACCGCCCTCAGAATCTTCATCCTCCCCTCATGTCCCATCCTCATTACCGGAGGCATACCTTTCCCACAGGGACCCATGCCCACCGCCCAAGGCCAGTTTAATGAACAAATTTGATAGGCAACTGCTCGCATCTCAAAACCAGCAGACTGCACTCTTGAGAGAATTTTGGGAAGGTTTCCAGCCCCTCATGCAGGACCTCATACAGGCAACCCGGGAGTTAGCTCATGAAACTCACTTAGTTGCTGAGCATACCCATCAGGTGGCCCAGCAAACGAAGGGAGTGGTTGAGAACACAAGAGACCTGGTGCTGCAGAATCAGCAGTTAGTCCTTCACAACCAAGAAATGGCTCAAAACATTTCAGAGATGCGTCTGTCCATGCAGCAGCATTTCTCCCAAGCATCCCTTGGGCCACTAAGATTCATGGGGTCTGTGCTTGAACAACCAAACCACACAGCAAGTTTACAGGGCCACTCTCCCACACATCTCCCTCAACTGGAAAGTCCAGGACCTTCTGGAGTGCAGCAACCTGAAACACTTGGTTTGGCACAAACAAAGAGAAACTGTAGGACCCCAGAAAAGAAAAGACGATTAGTTTGAGGACTGCACTGCCGTGGGGAAGTTTGAAATAGTCTGCAATATCTCAAGTGAAGTTGTTTAATTCTTTAATGTATATTTTTAAGTATTTTGTGTTATATTTTTGAATTCAATATGTTGTTCAACTTTACATACGCATCGGTTAACCGAAAAATAGGGATTTTCTCTTTAGAGCTCTGTTACAAAAAAAAGACAAAACAGAATCGTTTGGCCAAATACTTGCAATGCTTGAAGAAAAAAAGAAGATATGGAATGATGTCAGTTGTCCCTTTTTGTTTTGGCATCCCAAATACGAGTTTACGGCTGTCACTGGAATCTTTCCAGAACAGTTCTTTTCAGGCAGCGTTGAAGATCAGTTTAGCAGGCTTTCCAGGAGAAATGCGGTAACAGGGGTTTCTGGCAGGCTTTTGAGAACAAATGCAGCATCAATTTCTCTCTTTCTTATACTTGATTCTCAGGAAGTTCTCAAACAGATGGAAGAGGGTGCTGATGGTGACTCCTCTCTTAGCTGGTTTTCTCCAACTGCCTTCAAAAACAGCACTGTCCAAAGCAAAGCCAAAATACCTCAAGAGTCAATCCTCCTGACCCCTATAAATCTTGACCAGTCACCTCTCCGTAAACATCTCCCCCAAGTCAAAAAGCTCCTGCTGGGTATTTATCTGAAGGCAAGTGACTTCCAGTAAATGTTATTTTCAAACAAGACCTCTCAGTTCCTTTTAATGACCACAGCGAAAAACAATCTTGGAATCCTTTTCAGTTTTCTCAAATAAAACAATGTCCATAATTCTAAAATACGCAAGTCCTCAAAAAAACTAACAAAAAATAGAAGCACCGTCATTAACATTAATAACAACAACTTGCATTTATATAGCACCTTTAACATAATAAAATATCCCAAGGTGCTTCAGAGGAGTGTTATGAAGCAATATTTCACACCCAAGCCACATAAGGCAATGTTCGAACAGATGGCCAAAAGCTTGGGCAAAGAGGTAGGTTTTAAGGAACATCTTAAAGGAGGATAGAAAGGCAGAGAGGTTTAGGGAGGGAATTCCAGAGCTTAGGGCCTAGGCAGCTGAAGGCACAGTCACCAATCGTGGAGCTATTAAAATTGGGACACTCGAGGCCAGAATTCGATGAGCAGAGATATCTTGGAGAGCTGTAGAGCTGAAGGAGGTTACAGAGATGGTGAGGCATGAGGCCATGGAAGGATTTGAAAACAAGTTTGAGAATTTTAAAATTGAGGCGTTACTTCACTAAGAGTCAAGGTTGGTCAACGAGCACATGGGAAATGGGTGAATGAGACTTGGTGTGAGAAAGGACACGGGCAGCAAAGTTTTGAATGACCTCAAGTTTACAGAGGGTCGAATATGGGAGGCTGGCAGGAGTGCATTGAATAATCAAGTCTAGAGGTAACAAAAGCATGAGGGTTTCTGCAGCTGATGAGCTGAGGCAGATGAGCAGAGTTGGGTGATGTTATGGAGGTGGAAATAGGTGTGGATGTGTGGCTGGAAGCTTGTCCTGGGGTCAGTTGTGACACCAAGGTTGGAAACAGTCTGGTTCAGCCTCAGAGAGTTGTCAGGGAGAAGGATGAAGGTCAGTAGCTAGAGAACAGAGTTTGTAGCAGTGACCAAAGACAATGGCTTCGTTCTTCCCAACATGTAATTGTAGGAAATTTGTGTCATCCAGTGCTAGATGTCGGACAAGCTGTCTGATAATTTAGCAACAGTGGAGGAGACAATATAGGTGGTAGTGAGGTACAACTGGGAGTCATCGGCATACTTGTGAAAACTGATGCTGTTTTTGGATGATGTCGAGGGGAAGCATGTCGATGAGAAATAGGAGGGAGCCAAGGATAGATCCTTGGGGTCACCAGAAGTAAATTTGTGGGAGTGATAAGAAAAGCCATTGCAGGTAATACTCTGGCTACAGTTAGATAGATAAGCATTGAACCAGGTGAGAGCAGTCCCACCAAGCTGGACAATGGTTAACCATGTCAAAGGCTGCAGACAGGTCAAGAAAGGCAAGGAGGAATAGTTGACTTGTCGCAGTCACATAGCATATCATTTTGACTTTAATAAGAAACGTTTCGGTATGCGGCATGTGCAGAAATTTGATTGAAGGGATTCAAACATGATGTTCCGGGAAACAATGGGCATCAGTGTGAGCTTGGTGATTAACAGTCTTATGTGAACTTAGTATTCAGCAGCCAGAATTGGAAGATCTTGACTGACCAAACAATAACTCGCAGGTTTTGAAAGCCCTGAGAGATAATAGCATGCATTGCAGTCACCATGATCTAGAAGCTGGTACACAGAATGCTGTCTAGTTCTCCCCTATTATCACCAGAGCTGCTTCTATTCCTGCAACAAAGACAAATCTTCCCTGATATTGCTGCAAGGGAAAGCTGTAGCGTCCAGACATGAGTTTTGGGTCACAAAATTCTGAAGCCATAGGCAGCCTTCACCTGAGCCTCCACTGGGAAGGTGGCACATCTTTACTCAATCCCCACTTCTCCAGCTGCCTTGTTCTGTGTGAATCACCTGACGTCACTTCCTCAACAACATTATCTAATTCCCCCAGGTGAAATTATCTAAGCTGAAAAAGCAAGTGGCAGATGAAGTTGGGCAGGAGGTCTGTCATAGAGTTATACAGCACAGAAACAGGCCCTTCGGCCCATCTTGTCTGCCAGCCATCAAGCACCTATCTATTCTAATCCTACTTTGCAGCATTTGGCCCGTAGCCTTGTATGCTATGGCATTTCAAGTTCTCATCTAAATACTTCTTAAAAGTTGTGAGGGTTCCTGCCTCTACCACCCCTTCGGGCAGTGTGTTGCAGATTCCAACCACCCTCTGGGTGAAAAAAAATTCCTCAAATCCCCTCTAAATCTCCTGCCCCTTACCTTAAATCTATGCCCCTGGTTATTGACACCTCTGCTAAAGGAAAAAGTTTCTTCCTATCTATCCTATTTATGCCCCTCATAATTTTGTATACCTCAATCATGTCCCCCCTCAGCCTTCTCTGCTCTAAGGAAAACAACCCTAGCCTATCCAGTCTCTCTTCATAGCTGAAATGTTCCAGCCCAGGCAACATCCTGGTGAATCTCCTCTGCACCCTCTCCAGAGCAATCACATCCTATAGTGTGGCGACCAGAACTGTACACAGTACTCCAGCTGTGGCCTAACTAGCGTTTTATACAGCTCCATCATAACCTCCCTGCTCTTATATTCTATGCCTCGGCTAATAAAGGCAAGTATCCCATATGCCTTCTTAACCACCTTATCTGCCTGTGCTGCTGCCTTCAGTGATCTATGGACAAGTACACCAAGGTCCCTGTGACCCTTTGTACTTCTTCGGGTCCTATCATCCATTGTATATTCCCTTGCCTTGTTAGTCCTCCCAAAATGCATCACCTCACACTTCTCAAGATTAAATTCCATTTGTCACTGCTCTGCCCATCTTACCAGCCCATCTATATCGTCCTGTAATCTAAGACTTTCCTCCTCACCATGACACCACCAATTTTCGTGTCATCTGCGAACTTACTGATCATACCTCCTATATTCACGTCTAAATCATTAATGTACACTACAAACAGCAAGGGTCCCAGCACCGATCCGTGCGGAACACCACTAGTCATCGGCTTCCAATCACAAAAACAACCCTCAACCATTACCCTCTGCCTCCTGCCACTAAGCCAATTTTGGATCCAATTTGCCAAATTGCCCTGGATCCCATAGGCTTTTATCTTCTTAACCAATCTCCCATGCAGGACCTTATCAAAAGCCTTACTGAAGTCCATGTAGACTACATCAACAGTTTTACCCGCATCAACACATCTAGTCACCTCCTTGAAAAATTCAATCAAGTGCAGGAACTCATGGGTTGGCTATAGTCCAAATTGATCTCCTGCCTCACCCTCTACATCATCATTTTCCTTGTTTTCTATATCATCATTGTTTAAAAGAAGATATTTGTGTTCCTGTTCCTTCTTTTCCTCCTGCTCATCATCATCACTTTCCTACTGTGCCACCATGCCCCCACCAGCATATCTCCATTACTATGGTTGCTCTGCAGGAAAGGAGGTATTAGCTAAGAATGGGATAGAAGCTTGTGGCAGGTAGCGGACAAACGAGGGTGTTGTTTGGCCCGAATGCATACCACTCTTCTGTGGTTGTGTCCGTGCCTGGGTGTCCCTGAAGAGGGAGCACATGGTGTCCCGCCGTACACCTGAGGTCTTCGCAACCAGTGGGCACCACAGAGACTTGACTGCATCATCAACCCCGGAAATGTCAATTTAATTTGATTTATTAAGTTTCCTTTAAAGTTTGTTTTTTGTTAAAGTTTATTTTATGTGCCCTTACAGAAGGGAGCACTTATTACTTCTTAATTAGCAAAACCCTCTCATTAGTTGACTCTGGTGTTTCACAGGAAAGCCACAGTGAGTGTATTCAGCCAATAACCTGGTGCTCACAATATGCCTTTAACATCATGATCTGCTAGGACAAGAGCAAATTATCTCCCAGTGACCTATATGTTAAACTGTTCTTCTAGCAGGCAACATGGACATCTGCCTAAAGTCGGCAAGGTCCTTTTTCAAATATGGAAATCAGGTCTGATGTGGACAGGATGGGTTAGTGTTTTGTGGCTTTCCCACCATGTGAAGACAGGATGAAGGAGATTGGGGGCCAGAAGAATTCCAAGCAAGTGTGTCTTTTTTACTTTCCTTTTGCTCCTCTGGGTTCCACAAGGAAAGTTTTAGCCTTCTCTGCCCCTTCTTCCCTTCCACAAGATCTTCCCATAAACCCTTCCCCACAGTGTACTTAGTCGGCATTTTTTGATCCCACCCTCCAGCCAGCTGTTGTTTCTTGCCCAGTTCAAACGGACAATTGCTCATTGGCAAGCAGATAAGAATTGGAAGTTAAAATTGCCCAGGCCTCATTCTACAGACGTCTGGTTTAACGCTTGCCTCAACTGTGGATGTCTGATTTCTGCTCCTGATTGTGTAAATTGATTGAGGGCTATTGGTTGACTGAATGCTAAGTGGTATTGGAGAGCTAAAATAAGAGATGTGATGGTATTACCATGTTCAAATGGAGAAAGGGGGTTATGGGATTGTGCATTTAGTAATTTCTGTTAGGGAAAATAGGTAGCCATACTGTGAGATCCCAAGTCTGTACCTCTTTAACCAGATTGCATTGTGAAGGGTTAGTTGTGCAGCTGTTAATTTTAGAGAGTGAAGTGTGTGCTGGTGCCCAAAGTAGAAAAGGTAGAGTGGCTGTATATTACCTTGCCTACCCTGATCAGATCATTGAAATTTCTCAGGCACTGGAGTGGAGTCCTGGGTGTGAGAGAATTGGCATGCAGTGCCAGTGCCACTTCTCATGACATAAGTAACCTTGTTAACTCATTTACTGCCACAGAAACACAGCACTCTGCCTCTCCTGATTACTATTTCAAACGTGTGGCATCGTTTCTGCTCTGTTTCATATCCTTGTCTCTTCTATAGTTCTCCTGTGTTAGGCAATCTTATAAAATGGTACAAAAACAGCCATGTGACATGCTGTCAAGCTGACTGAGCCAAACATTCTTTCTTACTTTCCTATTGCTGCCCCAACTTGTTGCTGCAATCTTCAACTAAGACTGCCTTTTTAAGGGCTGTGTTCTGATCTGCATGCTCTGTAGGAGATTACTCCTGTTTACATGGGGTTTAAGCCAATTGTTACTCCACGACAACTCATCATGTAGCATTTCTAAGCCAATGTTCTTATTGTTGGAGCTCTCTCATTCATTTTCCCATGTAGACACAAGATGAACTGGAATTACGCACCAGTTACATGACCTCATATTTCTACATTGGAGCAGGTTAACCCTTCATTATACTTAGGATGATGGCCCAGGAATTATAAGCATGAACTGCATCTGGCATTAAAAAGCCATAACCTGGAAAGATGGAGAATGAATGGGGGCAGTATTGATTACCTGAGACCTTTCCCCTTTTTCCACCCATCAGAATTTCCAGCCTATGCTGGAGCAGATGCATTATAGCATCCCCATAAATGTGTGGATCTGTTATGATGTAATGCAAATGAGGATATTATGTCATAACATTCCCGTGGCACAAGAAATGTCTGGGCATTTGTGCTGTCCAGCAGACCAATCGATTACAATGTGGAACTCAGTCTATTAAAGAAACGGGGACATTATTAAACATTTTTGAGGACTTCTAGATGGTCATAGGACCCATAAAGTCTGTCAGGGTGCCACAGCAATGTTCTAACCCAAGAGACATACCTCAGCAGTGCTATAAATGGATGAATATTGGCTGATAATATATCTATGTGGGAGACTCAATGAACTGGGATGGAGTCAAGAGCACAACTATTAAGCTGAAGAAGTTCTTCTCAGCAGTCCTTATGGTGGGATGAGAAGTAATATAGCGAGATGCATCATACCTAGCACAAAGGAAGATGGTTATAGTTGTTGGAGGCCAATCATTTCAGCCCCGGGTCTTTGCTGAAGGAGTTTCTCAGGACAGTTTTCTAGGCTGAACTATCTTCAGCTGCTTCATTAATGACCTTCCCTCCATTGTTACGACCAGGTGAAAAAGGGGTCTAAGGGTTCCCTTTCAGCCTTTGCCTGGTTTCACCATAACAGTGTTTAATTTATAAAACACTGTATTTTTAGCTCCCCCTCAGTGAATCCTTGTTCACTGCTCTCCAATTGTAAGGCAAAGAAATCAACCAGACAGGTTTTCTTAGATTTAAACAAGAAAGATGTAAGTTTATTAACCTTAAAACTCTAATTTGGTTAAAACTACTATGAATAAGTGACACGACCACGATAGCATGCATACAGAATAAATACACATGCAATAGAGACAAAAACGTAGAAAGAATAAAGGGGAAAAGTTTGAAGCAATGGCTGGGGTTTATTTACTGTCCTTTAAGTTCAATGTAGAGTCTTTGATTGCAAGTAAATCTTGTTTCATTGGGGCCCAGTGCATGCTTTCAAACTTGTTTCGATGTAGGAGTCTTCTCTCTTGAGGTTTAAGTGATTTCAGTGTATCTGGAAATACGTGAGAGAGAGAGAGAGCCAGGCAAGATAAAGACCCTTTCTTCAAGTTCAGTTGCAGTCTGACCCAAACTGTTCTGTGAGCAGTTCAAAAGGAAACCTGGGCCAGCAGGTTAGTCATGTGACTAGTTTTTTCTTTAACAAACTCTCCTGCATTTGTGGATTCCTTTCACCTTAGCAGACACCCGTAGTGGGACGTTGAGGGGGGGAATGGAATGCTGGCTTGTTCCACAATCAATGTATGTGATCAAAATCCATTTGGGTTCATTGGATCAGGGAGTTGTTCTATTGTCTCTCCAGACAACTGTCTCTTAGTATGAAAAAATGTTTCCAGCCACTGCTGAAACAAGTTATCTTTTCAGTCCAGCAACAGTTTAAAATTAATGTTCATATGACAATTAATAGGCCTCATTCTTGGCAGGTGGGGTCTTCATGACACCATCATAAGGTCTGAAGTGGGGATGTTCACTGTTGATTGCACAGTGTTCAGTTTCATTCACAACACCTCATATAATGAAGCTGTCCGTGCCCACATTCAGGTGTGGGCTGATAAGCAGCAGTAACATTCATGCCACACAAGTGCCAGGCAATGACCATCTCCAATAAGAGACTCTAAGCATTTCCCCTTGACATTCAATGGCATTACCATCGCCAAATCCCCCACAATCAACATCCTGAGGGTCACCATTAACTGAAAACTTAACTGGACTAGCCAATCAATACTGTGGATAAAAGAACAGGTCAGAGGCTGGGAATTCTGTGGTGAGTGACTCACCTCCTGACTCCCCAAAGCCTTGCCACCATCTACAAGGCACAAGTCAGAAGCGTGATGGAATACTTTTCACTTGCCTGGATGGATGCAGCTCCAACAATACTCAAGAAGCTCGACACCATCCAGGACAAAGCAGCCTACCTGATTGGCACCCCAACGACCACCTTAAATATTCACTCCCTCGACCACCAGCATATTGTGGCTGCAGCGTGTACCATCTGCAAGATACTGCAGCAAATTGGCAAGGCTCCTTTGACAGTACCTTCCAAACCTGTGACCTCTATCACCTAGAAGGGCAAGAGCAGAACACACATGGGAACACCACCTCCTGCAATTTCCCCTCCAAACCACACACCATCCTGACTTGGAAATATATCGCCATTTCTTCATCATCACTGGGTCAAAATCCTGGAACTCCCTCCCTAACAGCAATGTGGGAGTATCTTCACTACATGGACTGTAGCGGTTCAAAAAGGTGATTCACCACCACCTTCTCAAGGGCAATAAGGGATAAGCAATAAATGATAGCCTTGCCAGTGATACCCATGTCACATAACTGAATTTAAAAAAATGTTTCGAGCTTCTTGCATGTGGTTGCAGTTGTACACATTTAAGCAAGTGAGGAGTATCCCTTCACATGCCTGATTTGTGCCATGTAGGTAACAGAGAGGCTCAGAGGAGTCAGGAGGTGAGCAGCTTACTGTAGAATACAAGGTATGAAGAGGAAAGAAAGTTTTCCAAATAGCTGGGTCAGGTTGTTTTTTTCCAGGGAAGGTAACGCTAGTATTCCAGTTCATCCTCTTCATCTACATTACAGGATTTCTTAGTAGTGGAGGAAAATAATATTATCATTGGTCTGAGTTGTAAATATTTGTCATGAGCAGTGCAAGTTGTAAGACAGACAATATACAAATACAAAAACCTCAGGCTGCAAATTTTAATTTGCACCAAAGAATATCTCACAATGGAGTATTAAAATTAATATTAGTGCTCATTTACTCACATTATATGACTCCAAAATTAACCGATAAACTCCATTTATTACATTTGTTAACAGGATATGGGCAACACTGCCCATTCCTAGTTGCCTTGAAAAGGTATGGTGGCAATTGTTTTTAAAAGTAATGTGTTGCTAGGTCACTTCAGAAGGCATTAAGAATCAGGCATATGGTTCAGGATTAGAGACACAGATAAAACAGACCAGGATTAGTGGGTTTCCTTCCATGAAGGATATTAGGGAATCAGTTGGGTTTTGGTAGAACATCAGGCAATCAAGCAGCTTTCATGGTCATTTTTCCTTGCATTAAGCCACAAATCATTAAATTTATTAAATTCAATTCCGTGACTTGGCATGGTGGGGTTTGAAATTAGGATCTCTAGGTTCGTCGTTAAATAACCACTACACTTCCATACCACTCAAAATGAGGGTGAATTGCCTGTTCGAGAAGAGTTTCAATCAAAAGGATAAATCACTACTGCATCAATATAACTGTACACTAGATGGAGCACTCAGATGTATTCATGGATATAATTTTGATAATATTGCAAGTATCAGTTAATCACAAACATTTACCACTATAATAGCTATATGAAGTGTAGAGTGAAATTAGTTGTTTTATGCTAATTTACTTGCGTATGAAGTTTATATAGAGAGCAATATCAAAAACATCAAAGGAGAACCTTATACAACATCAGACAACCATTGGGTATGTTGGAACCCTGGCACCCAACTGAAAAGATTATGGCAATTTCCTCACATTAGACAGATATAGCTGGCATTGTTGTCCAAATACTATGAAATTAAAAATTATATTAAAATTCTGCACAACCAATTCTCCAATGCCTCACGGAAGTGGCAAAATTAATTTGGCTTTCTGAAGTATGTAATCCACCATGAAAATTATTAAATAATTAAAATTATGTAAATTACAGCTCAGCTCCTGTGGAATAAACAAAATATTTTCTCCCGAAATGTTGAATAATATTTTTATCCTAAGGTGGGATTAACCTGTGAGTACTTTTAGGCTATAGCTGCACTATAGTTTCTGATCTCAGATCAGTATCAATTAGCTGCCAACAGTATCTGATTTATTATTTGGCTGTAAATTTAACTGTGACATTAAAGAGAACTCGGGCATGCATGTTCACTGCTTTGCTCCTGGCCACTAAATTTTAAATATATGTATGAAAATATGCATGAAGACATTCACTATCTCAAAATATTTAAATAAACTTAAATTTATAAAATTAAGCAATAGATTCCCAGAGCACTTTTCATACTTGGCTTGACACTGCACTGGATAAATCAGACTACTGAAGCATTGTTTGTTCAAACAATTTCATTAATTACCCATAGGCAATCGGAGAGAACCCTAGGTTTTTTTCAAAGGGCAATTTCCCCCGAAGTCCAAATGTCATTAATGGAATGCATTTATGTATGTACTTCTATCACCTATAGAGTCCCATATATGATCCACAAGGGATTTTACTCAGTCAGAATTCAACTTGTAATTGACCATCAGCACAAAATCAGGTCTATGATTGCACACCATTGGCACATTAAAGCAACATTTCAGATGCCTTGATAGCTCAGAAAAGTATCTTTCAGTATAACCTAAACATAGGTACAAGTATTGTTGTGATGTATGCATTCTCTACAACCTCATTTTTTCAAGATGTATCTATGTGGAGCCCCCAAAGTAAGAGCTCTGTGAAGAGCAGGTGTGATCACTATGGAGCTCAGTAAGCATCTATTTGACAGGCTTTGGTGGGGGAACCATCTTCTAAGTATCCTTCTAAATACTTTACATTTAGAAACATAGAAAAAATACAGCACAGAAGGAGGCCATTCAGCCCATCGTGTCTGCGCCAGCCGAATAAGCTACCCACCCAAAGTAATCCCACCTTCCAGCACCTGGTCCATAGCCCGCAGGTTACAGCACCTTAGGTGCATGTCCAGGTACCTTTTAAAAGAATTGAGTGCCTTCATCACTGATCCTGGCAGTGAATTCTAGACAACCACCACTCTCTGGGTGAAAAAGTTTCTTCTCATGTCCCCTCTAATCTTTCTACCAATCACCTTAAATCTATGTCTCCTGGTAACCAATCTCCCTGCCAGGAGAAACAGGTCCTTTCTGTCTACTCTATCTAGGGCCCTCATAATTTTGTACATCTCAATCAAGTCACCCTCAGCCTCCTCAATTCCAGAGAAAACAACCCCAGCCTATCCAATCTTTCCTCATCGCTGCAACCTTCAAGCCCTGGCAACATTCTTGTAAATCTCCTCTGCACTCTCTCCAGAGCAATTATGTCCTTTCTGTAATGTGGTGACCAGAACCGCATGCAATACTCCAGCTGTGGCCTAACCAGTGCTCTATACAGCTCTATCTATCTGTCCTGCCGCCTTCAGGGACCTGTGGACATGCATTCCAAGGTCTCTCACTTCTTCTACCCCTCTCAATATCCTCCCATTTATTGTATATTCCATCGCTTTATTTGCCCTCCCCAAATGCATCACCTCACACTTCTCTTGATTGGATTCCATTTGCCACTTTTCCGCCCACTCAACCAAACCATTGATATCATTCTGGAGTCTACGACTCTCCTCCTCACTATTAACTACACAGCCAATTTTTGTGTCATCAGCAAATTTCCCAATCATGCCTCCCACATTTAAGTCCAAATCATTAATATATACCACAAACAGCAGGGGACCCAAAACTGAGCCCTGTTGAATACCACTGTAAACCCCTTTCCATTTACAAAAACATCCGTCAACTACAACCCTTTGTTTCCTGTCACTGAGCCAATTCTGGATCCAACCTGCCACATTCCCCTGTATCCCATGGGCTTTCATTTTACTGACCAGTCTGGATGCGGTACCTTGTCAAATGCCTTACTAAAATCCATGTAAACCACATCCACTGCACTACCCTCATCAATCCTCCTTGCTACTTCCTCAAAAAACTCAATCAAGTTAGTAAGGCATGACCTTTCCTTAACAAATCCATGCTGACTATCCCTGATTAATCCATGCCTTTCTAAGTGATAGTTTATCCTGTCCCTCAGAATAGATTCTAACAATTTACCACCACCGAGGTCAGACTGACTGGCCCATAATTACCTGGCTTATCCCTCGCACCCTTTTTAAACAATGGCACAATGTTCGCAGACCTCCTATTATCTAGTACCTCTCCTGTATCTAGTGAGGACTTGAAGATGATCCTCAGCACATCTGTTATTTCCTCCCTACCTTCCTTTAACAGCCTGGGATGCAAAACATCCAGTCCTGGCGATTTATCCACTTTCAGGGATGTCAGACCCTCAAGCACTTCCTCTCAAGCATTTCTGGGCCTACCTACTGTCACGCTAGGCACCCACCTGCCAAGAATGAGGCACATTAATTTTGTTATGAACATTGATTTTAAACTGTTGTTGGAGTGAAGAAAGGACTTGTTAAATAGATCAGCTGTGGCTGGAAAAGACATTTACATATTAATAGATAGAGTTTGGAAGGACAAAGCATCCATTCCCTGACACATTCAACCCACAATGGAATTTTGATCACCAGATGTTGAAGGTGGGGGAGCTTGCATTCCAGGTTGACAGCTAAGATGGCCGAATACACATACAGGCATGGTCAAACCAGCTAGTCACACGAATATAATAAAAGCAAAATACTGCAGATTCTGGAAATCTGAAATAAAAACAGGAAATACTGGAAATGCTTAGCAGGTCTGGCAGCATCTGTTAAGAGAGACACAGAGTTAACGTTTCAGGTCAGTGGCCCTTCTGATGAGTATTTCCAGCATTTCTTATTTTTAGTCACATGACTAACCTGCTTGGCAATCTAAGTTTTTTTAATTTGTACGAACAGTTTGGGCAGAAAGTCTGTTTGCTCCTGGACTGAGCAGATCTGTCTCCTGTCTGCAACCATCTCTTTCTCACAAGCCTCTGAATCCACTGAAGACACAAGAACCCCAAGGGAGAAAAGTCTCCTGTAGCGAACAAGGTTCAAGAAGAATACTGGGCCCCAACGAAAAGCAAGATCTACCTACAATCAAGGACTCTAAAGTGAGCTTGAAGAACCGTAACACAAAAAAACCTCCTCAGATATTGCCTCAAACTTTTCCATTTTATTTCTTCTGTTTTCTTTCTGTCTCTATCTGCATGTGTGTATCGCGTGTGCATGCTAGCCGAATTAGAATTTAGGTTTAAGTTTAATAAATTTCAACTTTTCTTCTTTAAACCTAAGAAAGCCTGTTTGTGCTGGTTTATTTGCCTCATAATTGGAAAGCAGTGAACAAGGATTCACCAAGGGGGAGCTAAAAACAGTATGTTTAAAAATTAAACCCTGTTACGTTAAGACCAGGTGAAGGCTGAGAAGGATCCCAAGACACCTTTCTCATCTGGTCGTAACAATACATTTTTCCCTTTGTTCTTCAAAAGTAAATATTCGCTGCACTCCCAAAACCACCTTTTCTATCATCAATCTCCTGCAATGCACATCTTGTTTTCCAGGCAACATAAACGGTGCCAGAAGGCTACAAGTCCAAACCAACTTATTTTACTTTTTGTACTGACTCTTGTCTCACTGTCTGCTACTTATAGTGCTTTGCCCTCTGAATAACGCATGTGTGTCCTGAAGTAGAATGTACACTGGTGCTTCCATGAAGTGCTGGCCCTATGCATGGACCCTGTGAAGGGGCCATCAGCTGTGTTTCTATGAGAAACTTCTGCGATTCAGTTAGCCTCTGATCTCTGTGCGCGTGAGTACTAGATGAATTCTGTCTCAATCTGTTACACTTTCAAGGCTGCAGTGCCAAACTGGCCCTGGTTGCTTTCTGCCACATGGAAAGTCATTGAAGATAGGGACCACATGATATTATTGGAGAGAGAGAAAACACCATTATCTTGCGGCACTTCAATTTTGCTCCTGTGCCTACTGGTCACTCGAGAGCTGAGATAAAGGGAACATTTTCTGATTGATGGAATGTGACAAATGCTGTTCCCCAAGAATCTGGACGCAGGCCTCAACTTTTCACTATAAATATTAATGACTTGGATAAAGAAATAGAGTTATGTATCCAAATGTATAGACAACATTGAGTTAGGAGGCTCATTAAGTTGTACAGTTGGGGGTCATGAGGTTACAAAGGAATACAGAGTAAGTGAGGGGGCAGAACTATGATAAAGTTCAATGTGGGGAAGTACATAGATAACGACTTTGAAGCCAACAAAGACAAATCAGAATATTTTCTTAATGGTGAGAGAATAGGATCTGTGACCGAGCAAAGGGATATAGGTGTCCAGGTACAAATCACTAAATGTTAGCAAAGAGGTATTAAATTTTTTTTTTAAAAGGCTGATGGAATGTTGGCCTTTAACTCAAGGGAGTTTGAATTCCAAAGTGAGGAAGTGATGCTTCAGGTGTACAGAGGCTTCGTTAGTGTATTGCATTCAGCTTTGGGCAGCCAACCTCAGGAAAAATATATTGGCCTTGAAGACGATACAGGATAGATTCACCAGAATAATATTAGAGCTTAAATGATTCAATTATGAGGACAGTTTGCATAAACTTGATTTGTATTTCATTGAGTTTAGTAGGTTGAGGGGTAATCTAATGAAGGCCTTAAAAATGATAAAGGGATTTGATAGGGTAGTTACAGAGAAACTATTTCTTCTAGTGGGGAATCCAGAATAAGGGAGCTTAATCTTAAAATTAGGAGTGAAATCAGAAAGGATATTTTCACATAATGGTTAGTGGAAATCTGGAACTTGCTTTCCCAAATGACTGTGGATGGTGGGTCAATTGACATTTTCAAGGTATGAGCGATAGATTTTTGTTTGTAAGGAATATGGAGTAATTGCAGGTAAATGGAGTTAAGGTGGAGACCAGCCATGATTTAATTGAATGGTGGAACAGGCTCTAGGGGCTGAATGGCCTATTCCTGTTCCTATGGTGCTTGTAATTGCCCTGTCCTGTGTTGCCCTGTCTGAAGATACCAATCTGGACAGCTCCCCACCCCATCTCCCACCATAGCAACAGAAAGAAGATGCAGCACGCTAAGGTAATAATGCCACTGCTTAGATTGACAACGAGGTGCTGCTGTACAGCCCAGCCAAGGACAGGCAAGATCTTCATCATGTGCTACATGCTTCATGGATAGATAATCTGATAAAATGTCAATATACAGGTGGAAGAGAATTAGTGCCCTCCCTACTCCCAGAATAGAAGCAAGAGGAAAAGCCTGCCTGCATTGAAGGAGATGATGTTCAGGGAGGCCAAGAGGAGCAAATCTCCCTGATTGACAATTACTTTCAGTGAGGGACAGCTTTTGCCATTGTGCAGCTGTGGATCAACAATGAAAATAGAAACATTGTAACCCCAATAAGAATGGTACATATTCCACTCAACTGGAGCACGCAGAAGCCAAGTACAGGCAGTGGAAGACGCGAACAGCCCCCCAAGTAACTCACCTATCCAATTCTTCAAACACCACCTGCCCCACATGTGATAGAGTCTGCAGTTCTTGCATTGGACTTGTTAGCCATGATAAACCACACTGAACCAGAGTGGAAGCAAGTCATCCTTGGTGCCGAGGGACTGCTTAAGAAGAAGAAGAACCTGAATGCACCAGATTCAGGGAGGTCAACTAATTAAAATGATTTCTGGATTCTTCTGGCACAATATTCACAAATGTGCTTTGGCTGCATATGAACTGGGGCTGGGGAGTGCAGTAGCTCTTCTCTAAGAACGCTACTTACTTTTGCCTGATTGCTGATGGGAAACTTGTCAGTGGGCAATGTCAGATAGCTAACTCAGCAAATTACAACCTGTGGGCCATATATAATACACAAGCCCTAGAAATGTGGCAAAACATGTTGTATGTAGGGCATATATACTGTGAAGACCAAAAGATTTTCATGCAAGGCCACATTTACAGAATTTGAAAGAATATCCTATGAATCAATGATTGGTACACTATTCTTCATGACTGCACATTATCCTTGTGCATTTCATCTTCCTCCTTCTTCTTCTCTTTGCTAAACCTGCAGGCTGACTGTCTTGGTCCTTTGGTTGAAAGGTTTTGCCCTCTGCATTGCAAAATTATGCAGGATACAGCAGACACCTTGTCAGAACTGCAGAACAATACCTCATGTGACCAGGCAGCAGACTCTCTGAGCCGAATTGTCCAATAGCCCAATTTGGGAGACAGCACATCCCTGTGACATGGGTGTATTGGTGTCTGAGGTGTATACTGCATGCAATGATATTAAGTAGGCTATGTATGCTTAATTAGTGTAGTGTAGTGTCTGTATGCTTAATCTTATTAAATTATTTTGTCAAATGCTCCATATGTAGTTCCTTACCGTTTATTCTGGCTTTCTCCAATTGCCTTTCTCAGCCCAGTTGTCAGACCTAAAATGCAAGCATCGTTTAATGAATTTTCATTATAGAGACATATACAAGTATAGATTTTCCTCCCCTATTTTGACCAAAATCATCAGAATAATGGTGCAGAAGGAGGCAAAATTAGGTGGTGGGGTCTGCTACGGACTCACCGACCTGAACTTTTGACCATTAACAAGACCATCGCTGGCCGCTCCATCCCTGCCTACTGCATGCAACCCTGGTCCCAGATTCCCAGTCCATTTCCTTGCTATTCACCCCATTCCGGCTGCTCCCTGTGACCACCCTGTAAATCATGAAGGTAGGTGTGGGGTAGCAGCGGGAATGGCTCCACATATGGCAAATAGACGGATAAGGCCTATCCCTCCAATTACTTATCTTCTGAAGTCTTTGGTTAATGTCAAAGCCTTCAGACCATATCCTGATCAAGTCTTTGAGGCTCAGTAACCCCTTTCATATTGCCTTCTACCTCTTCAGTTGCTGTAATGGCTTATTGACATACTCCTGCTTGCTGGTAAGAATTCTTACATGAATATCTAATTATCCCCAAACAAAAAGCTGGACTGGGGTAATACCAAGGAAAGGTGGCGAGCATAAGTTCCTCCCAAATCCAGCTGGACCAGGGTCAGAAAAATCCAGCCCCCGGTAACTTGTCCTTCTTTCTGTCCAACATGACAAAGCCGACAAGGGCAGATAAAGAAATAGATTCAAACTTGAATCTCCTTAGTTAAGAATCCAGTGCTGCAACATTGCCACTATTCTCTGAATATGTGTTAAATACTTTTCTTGCTTGCATAGTTCAGCTCTGTTAATTCCAGTCATTCATTTAACTACATGTCTTTAAAGTTATTCATAGGATGGCTGGATAGCGTATTTACGATAGGTAAAATTCATGTTTGGAGGATGAAAAATTAATGGAAAGGAAATTGAGAATGTCATTGCTTTACGGCCAGGTGATAAAGATGAAAATCTACTCCACAAACTGAGACAACAAGGTTGTCCAATAGGCTGAAAATGGTGCAAGTACAAGAGACCAGCTTTTATACAATTAAATAGTTGTATAATTAAAAGAGTTGGTTAGAAAACTATAAATGCCTGTGGTGCAGTAGTAAATAATTTTCCAATCACGTTAGCTGTAAGTTAAGTGAATATGTGGGTTAACATATAAGTGACAACTTTGCTGAAGAATATAATTGCTCATTGTCTATTAGATGATTCAGCTCAAGGCCTCATGCAACAATATGTAAAACAGCCCTCAGATTATTCTGTCGTGATTCACACTGTTATTCAAAAATGATTTACTTGTCAGTATTTCTATTCATCGTGCCCCAGACTTCTCTGCAGAGAACTCTTTATATGACTGATGTACATGACAACCATATTGTGGTGTGTCATATTTAAACAGAGTATTACTGCTTTAGATCTCGTTCACAGTCCCAATAAAAATAATCAAAATCTTAGTATTAAAAAAAAATCTGTAAATCGTGCAATAATTACTGCAGTCTCTGGAGCTAACCAGGTTCTCCTGGGCCAAGCATAAGCTCCTAGGAAAATAAATCTCATCCTTCTAAGGCTACCATGGCCTCCTGGAGCTAACTACAATTACCTGGAGCTAACAACTATTTTATGTACCTAATTGTAGTCTGATTTAGCTAACCGCAGTCTCATTGAGCTAACCACAGACTCGTGAAGCCAACTGTCATCTCCTGGAGGTTAACTCAGTTTCTTGGAACTAACTGCAGTCTCCTGTAGGTAATCACTGTCTTCTAGAGCTTATCTCAGTCTTCTGGAGCTAACCACAGTCTCCTGCAGTGAACTGCAGTTGCCTGGAGCTGACCACAGTGTCCTGGAGCTAACCTCAGTCTCTTGGAACTAACCACAGTCTTCTAGATCCAACTTCCATTTCCTAGAGATAACCACAGTCTCCTGAGTGTGCCACAGTGTTCTGAAGCTAACCACAGTCTCCTAGAGCTAACTGCATTCACTTGGAGCTAACCATGTGTTCTGGAGCTAACCACAGTCTTCTTCAGCTAACCACAGTGTCCTGGAACTAACCATGGTTAGCTGGAGATAACTTGATTGCCCAATGGAGTAGGAGAGGAATTCCTAAGGATTTTTCCTGAAAGTGCCATACATTTATTTCCTTTTTTTTGTCTCAACCAGGAAATGGAAGGGGTGGAGTGTGTTGACTGACGTTAACCATCTACTAGATGTGACGAGCTTGTTGAGTGTAATGGTAGATAAATGGAAAGATTTAGTAAGTGAATTCAAGTGTTTAGGGCCTAGGCATCTGAAAGCACAGCTACCAATGGTGGAGCGATTAAAATCGGGGATGCTCAAGAGGCCAGAGGAGCGCAGATATCTCGAAGAGTTCAGGGGCTGAAAGAGATTACAGAGATAGGGAGGGGCGAGAACATGGAAACAAAGATGAGAATTTTAAAATCGAGGTGTTGCTTAACCGGGAGCCAATGTAGGTCAGCAAGCACAGGGTGATGGGTGAATGGGACTTGATGTGAATTAGGACACAGGCAGCAGAGTTTTGGATGATGGCAAGTTTACGGCTCATCTAAAATTTCTCTGAAAATTATTTCTAGTACTTGGCAACACCTTATCAATTGTTGATGTGGACGCAATCATCATGAAGTGTCACTGTGGCTGTGTGACTGAGGTCAGCGGGATATCTAGATCATGGTGTAACTAAGTTAAAGTATATGGAAGTGAAGTATTGCCAATTATTTGAAGAGAATGATGAAAAAGACTCGTGCCATGCATGTATATTATTTTAAATTAACAGGTACTCTTGAAAGTTTAGGGAATTAAGTTCAACAAACTTGCCCCATTTTGGTTCTCCATTCCTTTATTCCAGCCACCTCCCTCAATTGCCCCTCTCTCAAGAAATAGCTATTTGCCTCCTGAACTAGCTTACGCTGTCTGTTTCAATGGCCTTCCTTAGCAGCTTTTTCCATGACTCTGAATTCCCCCAAATTAACTCTGATGGGAGTTGGTCAGAATCAGCCAAAAAAGGCAGGGACCTGATTATGTTGCAGGATTTCCTGATTGGTCCAAGAACTTCTGTCCACCCTAACAAGTCCAATGACACCAAGAAGAAGAAACAGGATTTAAAGCCTCTATGCTACGACTGTGTTGTCCAACACATTAGCCACGAGCTACATGTGGCTAATTGAGAATCCAGATGTGACTAATTTTATTCCTGAATAGTAAATAAAAATGAGTAATAGACCCTGTTGTTGGACATGTGATCCTATTACCCATATTTGCACAACATATACATGTGTACTTGAATCTTTTTGTGTGTTTGTTGGTAGAATGTTAAGATCAAAAGCAGAGTGTGAATGTATTTTGATCATTGTGTGTACTTTACTTTCTTGATTACTGCTTATTGGTTATTTGATATATTGATGTGTAACAACAAAACATCCAAATTTAACACCATGGAAACACCAGCGCTGTCACTTTGGCCAACTTGACCAATCAAAACAACTGCACCAGGTCATCAGAAGAAAGTACTTACAACCGATAATGAGCAGCTCCAACTGAACAGGTCATGGCAAAGGGCAAGCAGCATCCAGTTGAGTTCCGGACAGAGAACAGGGAGTTAGGGGTGTGTGCAGTTATCTGGCCTGTCTCGTCATGCAAGTCAACATTCTCAGTGATCACTCTGATGAAGTCAGAGTACTGCGTGTAATTGCTGGACAAAGTAAAAACTTAAAAGTTCGTAGCGTCTTACAGCACAGAAACAGGCCTTTCGACCCATCGTGTCTGTGCCGACCATCACCACCTACCTATTCTAACCCCATTTTCCAGCACTAGGCCCGTAGCCTCGTATGCTATGGCATTTCAAGTGCTCATCTAAATACTTCTTAAATGTTGTGAGGGTTCCTGCCTCTATCACCTCTTCAACCAGTGTGTTCCAGATTCCAACCATCCTCTGGGTGAAATTTTTTTTCCTCAAATTCCCTCTAAACCTCCTTCCCCTTACCTTAAATGTATGGCCCCTAGTTATTGACCCCTCCGCTAAGGGAAAAAGTTTCTTCCTATCTAATCTATTAATGCCCCTCCTAATTTTGTATACAAAAAAGTTGCAATGAGATGTGCTTTGTCTGATAAATTCAGGTCAGAAGACCAAACGTTGGTGAAAGAGAAAGGTTGCAAGGTTTCACACTGACTGGTGGTAGATGTTTGTTCAGTAAATATACACAAGTGAAGTACTTTTGGCTGTATTATGCGTAAGGTGTTTTCTACTAAAATTAGTACATGTGGCTAAAATGGTGTTGCTGTAGCCACCCACATGGCCAGTCAGCGATTTCTTTGGATAACGCACTGCTAGGAGCTCCAACTTCCTGGGTATGGATGAGACCAGGGTCAGCCCTGCAGGATAGGAATCAAGGGAAATGAGGTGTACCAGCCTCCAGAGAGGTGTAAGTGGGCTCCACCCAGAGTGGGTGGCACAAGAGTCAGTCAAGAACTGCTGGATTCCTGAACTACAGGTAAGTGTTGTTTAAAAAATAAAAATTGGATTAGCCAAGTCGTAGCTGGATGGGCTTGGGAAAGTCAGGGGATTCTCCCCAGTTGCCAGAGTTTTCAGCAACATGGGACAGGCAGGCACCAGAGATGTGGATATTGTGGTGCAGGCCCCCTCAGGCCTATGCTATTGAGGTGCTCTGTGACTGAACCTGTAAAATTTGGCAGTGTCAATGGATGGATTTTCAGGGCCCATGTGAATTTTGTGTGAAATAGTTTTACCTGAATCCCGAAATAGGAAAGATTGCAGGGCTATGGGGAAAGACCAGGCAAGTGGGACTAATTGGATCGCCCTTTTAAAGATCCAGCACAAGCACAATGGGCTGAATGGACACTTTCTGTGCGATAAGATTTCATGGCCTGGATTTTGCAGTTAGCGGAGAAGCCTACAGGCTCGCCGCTGACCATGAAGCAAGTCGATCTCTCTGCCAAGAACTTCATCTCTATTGCCGTGCAGTGGTACTGCAACCAATTACAGCGTTCTTTACCGGGCATTCACAAAGTGGAGTTGGAGTGTTGTCATCACTACGTCCAAGCAGCCAATCACATTAAAGGATTTTAACAGACACCCGAACACGAAACTAAAATCTCAAAAATGAAATCATTTTTGAAAATTTTTACATACAGCAAATTAAAGATTGGGGCATACACATGGGGTGAAGGTAAAAGCTAAAATATTCTGAGAAATCTTTTTAAACAAAGTCATTATTTAAAAATTAGCTTAAATATCTACTAATTAATTATTTAACAGCACTCCATGATTATAACATTATTTTTTTCAGGGTCAGTTCTGCTGTTCATCAAATTTTATTAATCACATTTCTTTTAAAAACCCAGTTACACCTGACTGAAAAAGGTGTAACTTTTTGAGGGGTTTCAAACGCCAATGTGGGAGCGGGAAAGTTGATGTTCTCGCTGATTTCAGTTACTGCCAACACACAGTGAGTGGTAATGAGTAGGAACTAGCTGCCCATGACGGTAGTGAAAGCTGGGATGATAAACGATTTCAAAAGGAAATTGGATGGGCACTTGAGGGAAACAAACTTGCAAGGCTAGGGGGATAGAGTGGGGGGAATGGGAATGATTGCTTTGCTCCACAGAAAGATGACATGGACTCAATGGCTTCCTTCTGCGTCGATGACTCTATGGGCTGAATCTATGGGCCTCCACAGAACGAGAATCGAGGCGGGTGCCCATAGGATTGCATTGGAAGGCAGGAAGTGGAGTACCTGTTGCCTTCCCAACGACTACCAATTTTGTCCAGGGTGGGGAAGGCCAAGGACGGCTTTCCCGGCCCAGACCAATTAATGGCCACTCAAGGGTCTCTTCCCATCACTACCTCAACTTAATAGAAGGAAAAGGGCCCACCGCCACTACAGGGAGATGCCTCCTAGCGGGGCTGGTGGTCCCTGCTTTGGGGACAATCCACCTCGCAGCAGTGATCGCCAACCCACTCGGGAAGAGTCCCCTCACCCTCACTAATCCCCTCCACCCCATCTCTGGGGCCTGTCTGAATGGCCCCGGTGACCCCAAACCCATTTATCTCACCCAGTGTCTCCAGACTCTTTGATACTGCAGGGCCTCCAGCTCCCAGTGGCACTGCCAGTACTGCAAAGCTGCCAGCCTTCCGACTGACCAGCAGCTCCTGGAGGCGGGAGCTCGCCTCTTAAAAGGACAGCATACTGGACAGCACGCAGTTTATTGCCTGCCCACCGTGGATGCAATGGTGGTCCAATGGAGGGCCAAGGTGGGGTCTCCCCTCACCTTCTGGCCTGCCGCATGGACCCCTATCTTCAAAGCAAATTCCAGCCCCATGACTCTATTCTAGATTAACATAAAAGCCCTGTTTTATGTTTTTATGTTGGTAGAGCCAAACAATGGCTCGAATCTTTTTGTGCAGTTTACGTAATTTCATTAGAAAAGTAATGAAGTATTTAAATGCCTTCAGTGCCTGTAAAGGGTATTAACTGCGCTCTTTGTTTGGCTTATCAAAGAAATGGGTCTTGCATTCTGAAGACGTTATTTAGTTGCTTTATGGGTGTTCCAGAGATTAGAAACTGAGCAACGACAGCCAATTAAAACTTAACAAAACAGCTTTTTCCCCTAACAAAGAATTATCTTGGAAGGCCAGATGAAAAGGAGACGAGATGTACCTACGTCCTTTAACATTACTGCTACACACATGACAAAAGAAACATAGGCTGATTCATTACTTTATAACATTCACAATATGACACAACAGTTGCCTGCCTTTTGCACAACATCTCCAAGCCATATGATTAAGAACCCCGATAATATGGCAAATGTTGGATTTGAATGTTAATTCTACTAACCTTGAAAAGGGTGCAGAGATTTACTAGAATGATACCAGGGATGTGGGACTTCAGTTATATGGAGAGACTAGAGAAGCTGAGATTGCTCTACATAGAGCAGAGGTGGTTAAGGGGAGATTTAATACATATGTTCAAAATTATGAAGAGTTTTCAGGGAGTTTGATAGAAAAGCAGCTACCAATATTCTGAAGAAGGGTCACTGACCTGAAACGTTAACTGTGCTTCTCTCTCCACAGATGCTGCCAGACCTGCTGAGTATTTCCAGCGTTTCTTGTTTTTATTACTAATATTCTAGATTTTTAATGCCAGGGTTGGGGTCGACCATGACTCATGGCCCTCCTGCCTTGGGAGCTATGGCGTTTGAAGGATGAATGAGAATGGACAGAGACTGCTTGAGTTGTGTACCTATCATAAGCTCTGCATCACCAACTCGTTCTTTCACACTAAACCATGTCACCAGGTTTCATGGAGGCACCCAAGATTGCATCGTTGGCACCAGCTAGACCTCATCATCACAAGGCGAGCCTCCTTAAACAGTGTTCAAATCACACGCAGCTTCCACAGTGTGGACTACGACACCGACCACTCCCTGATGTGCAGCAAGGTTAGAATCAGACCAAAGAAGTTGCATCATTCCAAGCAGAAGGGCCACCCGCGCATCAACACGAGCAGAATTTCTCATCCACAGCTGTTACAAAAATTTCTAAATTCACTTGTCACAGCCCTTCAAAACACTCCCACAGGGGATGCTGAGACCAAATGGGCCCACATCAGAGACGCCATCTATGAGTCAGCTTTGACCACCTACGGCAAACGTGCGAAGAAGAATGCAGACTGGTTTCAATATCATATTGAAGAGCTGGAACCTGTCATAGCCGCTAAGCGCATTGCACTGTTGGACTACAAGAAAGCCCCCAGCGAGTTAACATCCATAGCATTGAAAGCAGCCCGAAGCACTGCACAAAGAACAGCCAGCCGCTGCGCAAATGACTACTGGCAACACCTATGCAGTCATATTCAGCTGGCCTCTGACACCGGAAACATCAGAGAAATGTATGATGGCATTAAGAGAGCTTTTGGGCCAACCATCAAGAAGATCGCCCCCCTCAAATCTAGATCAGGGGACATAATCACTGACCAACGCAAGCAAATGGACCGCTGGGTTGAGCACTACCTAGAACTGTACTCCAGGGAGAATGTTGTCACTGAGACTGCCCTCAATGCAGCCCAGCCTCTACCAGTCATGGATGAGCTGGACGTACAGCCAACAAAATCGGAACTCAGTGATGCCATTGATTCTCTAGCCAGCGGAAAAGCCCCTGGGAAGGATAGCATTACCCCTGAAATAATCAAGAGTGCCAAGCCTGCTATACTCTCAGCACTACATGAACTGCTTTGCCTGTGCTGGGATGAGGGAGCAGTACCTCAGGACATGCGCGATGCCAATATCATCAGCCTCTATAAAAACAAAGGTGACCGCGGTGACTGCAACAACTACCGTGGAATCTTTCTGCTCAGCATAGTGGGGAAAGTCTTTGCTCGAGTCGCTTTAAACAGGCTCCAGAAGCTGGCCGAGCGTGTCTATCCTAAGGCACAGTGTGGCTTTCGTGCAGAGAGATCGACCATTGACATGCTGTTCTCCCTTCGTCAGATACAGGAGAAATGCCGCAAACAACAGATGCCTCTCTACATTGCTTTCATTGATCTCACCAAAGCCTTTGACCTCGTCAGCAGACGTGGTCTCTTCAGACTACTAGAAAAGATCGGATGTCCACCAAAGCTACTAAGTATCATCACCTCATTCCATGACAATATGAAAGGCACAATTCAACATAGCGGCACCTCATCAGACCCCTTTCCTATCCTGAGTGGCGTGAAACAAGGCTGTGTTCTCGCACCCACACTTTTTGGGATTTTTTTCTCCCTGCTGCTCTCACATGCGTTCAAATCTTTAGAAGAAGGAATTTTCCTCCACACAAGATCAGGGGGCAGGTTGTTCAACCTTGCCCGTCTAAGAGCGAAGTCCAAAGTACAGAAAGCCCTCATCAGGGAACTCCTCTTTGCTGACAATGCTGCTTTAACATCTCACACTGAAGAGTGCCTGCAGAGTCTCATCGACAGGTTTGCGGCTGCCTGCAATGAATTTGGCCTAACCATCAGCCTCAAGAAAACGAACATAATGGGACAAAACGTCAGAAATGCTCCATCCATCAATATTGGCGACCACACTCTGGAAGTGGTTCAAGAGTTCACCTACCTAGGCTCAACTATCACCAGTAACCTGTCTCTAGATGCAGAAATCAACAAGCGCATGGGAAAGGCTTCCACTGCTATGTCCAGACTGGCCAAGAGAGTGTGGGAAAATGGCGCACTGACACGGAACACAAAAGTCCGAGTGTATCAAGCCTGTGTCCTCAGTACCTTGCTCTATGGCAGCGAGGCCTGGACAACGTGTGTCAGCCAAGAGCGACGTCTCAATTCATTCCATCTTCGCTGCCTCCGGAGAATTCTTGGCATCTTTATGTCGTCATTGAAAGGCTGAGGGACTTGAGGTTGTTTTCGTTGGAGAGAAGGAGGAGGAGAGGTGACTTAATAGAGACATATAAGATAATCAGAGGGTTAGATAGGGTGGATAGTGAGAGTCTTTTTCCTCGGATGGTGATGGCAAACACGAGGGGACATAGCTTTAAGTTGAGAGGTGATAGATATAGGACAGATGTCAGAGGTAGTTTCTTTACTCAGAGAGTAGTAGGGGTGTGGAACGCCCTGCCTGCAACAGTAGTAGACTCGCCAACATTAAGGGCATTTAAGTGGTCATTGGATAGACATATGGATGAAAATGGAATAGTGTAGGTCAGATGGTTTCACAGGTCGGCGCAACATCGAGGGCCGAAGGGCCTGTACTGCGCTGTAATGTTCTAAAAAAAGGTGGCAGAACCGTATCTCCAGCACAGAAGTCCTCGAGGTGGCCAACATCCCCAGCTTATACACACTACTGAGTCAGTGGCGCTTGAGATGGCTTGGCCATGTAAGCCGCATGGAAGATGGCAGGATCCCCAAAGACACATTGTACAGCGAGCTCGCCACTGGTATCAGACCCACCGGCCGTCCATGTCTCCACTTTAAAGATGTCTGCAAACGCGACATGAAGTCCTGTGACCTTGATCACAAGTCGTGGGAGTCAGTTGCCAGCGTTCGCCAAAACTGGTGGGCAGCCATAAAGGCGGGGCTAAAGTGTGGCGAGTTGAAGAGACTTAGCAGTTGGCAGGAAAAAAGACAGAAGCGCAAGGGGAGAGCCAACTGTGTAACAGCCCCGACAAACAAATTTTTCTGCAGCACCTGTGGAAGAGTCTGTCACTCTAGAATTGGCCTTTATAGCCACTCCAGGCGCTGTTCCACACACCACTGACCACCTCCAGGCGCTTACCCATTGTCTCTCGAGATAAGGAGGCCAAAGAAGAAGAAGATTCTAGATTTGGGGAAAGGTTGACTTCAGTGGGTTCAGACGGAGCCTGTCCACTGTAAACTGGACATATCTGTTCATGGGTAAAACAACAGAAGATCAGTGGGAGGTGTTAATAAAGAAATTAATGTGATACAGAATCAATTTATACCCCTAAGGGGCAAGAGCTCTACTTGCCAAAAAAGACAGCTATGGACAACTGAAAAGGTAAGAGGCAACATAAAATTAAAATAAAAAGAATGCTAAAATACAAATAATAACACAGATTCCAGAGAATGGTAAAGATACGAAGAACAGCAAAGGTGATAAAAGAGATACTAAGAGCTATGAAAAGGGAGAATGAAAAGAAACTTTCAAGGGATATCAAAATCAACACAAACAATTATTACAATTATTTTAGGAAAGAGAATGGTCAGGAGCAATATGAGCTCCTTGAAAACTGATAATGGAGATTTTGTCAATTAAAATAAGAAAATGACGTACATGCTGAATAATTATTTTGTGTCATATTTACAGTACAGGAAGAGGTCAGCATGCCTTCATCCCAAGGAAATGAATATGAATCAGGGATAGGGATTCACCAAAATTAATGTAAGAAAAATAATAGTAATGAATAAAATAATGGCACTAACCTGATTCTGTACGACAAATTCTTTTTTGAACACATCCACTGATCTTCAGTTGTTTTACCCATTAACAGATATGCCCATTTTATAGTGGACAGTCTCTGTCTCACAAATCTTCAGGACCGGATGGTTTCTGTCCCAGGGCTTAAAGGAAGTAGGTGAAAACGTTGCTGATGCCCTAACTATAACTTTCAAAAGTTCTCTTGATTCAGGAACCACTTCTTTAGATATGTGCATATCATGTGCTTGTGCATATCACTCCACTATTTAAGAAAGGTGATGCAGGGAAACCAGGGAATTATAGACCAGTTAACCTAACATCTGTTGTTTGGAAATTACTAGAGTCTATTATTAAGGGTAGGATGACGGAACATCTTGAACATTTTCAGCTGATCAGAGGGAGCCAGCATACATTTGTGAAAGGTAGGTCATGCCTGAGGAACCTGACTGAACTTTTTGAAGTAGTAACTAAAGTAATGGACAGAGGAATGTCTATGGATGTGATTTATATGGACTTCCAGAAGGCATTTGATAAAGTTCCTCTTAAGAGGCTGTTAGTTAAAGTTGAAGTTCAATGAATTGAAGGCAAATTATTGGCCTGGTTAGGAAATTGGCTTAGTGACAGCCGACAGAGAGTAGGAATAATGGAAAGGTACTCTAATTGGCAGTGACTGGTGGTATCCCGCAAGGATCTTTATTTGGACCTCGACTATTCACCGTATTTATTAATGACTTAGATGATGGAATAAAAAGCCACATATCCAAATTTGCTGATGATATAAAAAGAGGTAGCATTGCAAGCTACGTTTTAAATGATTACTTTTCATCTGTGTTCACTATGGCGAAGAACGATGTAGGTGTAGAGATCAAGGAAGGGGATGGTGATATACTCAAACAAATTAGCATTGAAAGGAAGGAAGTATTAGCAGTTTAAGCGGGCTTAAAAGTGGATAAATCCCCAGGCCCAGACGAGATGTACCCCAGGCTGTTATGTGAGGCAAGGGAGGAGATTGCAGGGGCTTTAATACAAATTTTCAAATCCTCTCTGGCTACAGGAGAGGTGCCAGAGAACTGGAGGACAGCTAATGTGGTACAATTATTCAAGAAGGGTAGGAGGGATAAACCAGGTAATTAGAGGCCGGTGAGTCTAACATCAGTGGTTGGGAAACTATTGGAAAAAGTTCTGAGGGACAGGATTAATCTCCACTTGGAGAGGCAGGGATTAATCAAGGATAGTCAGCATGGCTTTGTCAGAGGGAGATCATGTCTAACAAACTTGATTGAATTTTTCGAAGAGGTGACTAGATGAGGGTAAAGCAGTTGATGTAGTCTACATGGACTTCAGTGAGGCTTTTGATAAGGTCCTGCATGGGAGATTGGTTAAGAAGGTAAGAGCCCATGGGATCCAGGGCAATTTGGCAAATTTGATCCAAAATTGGCTTAGTGGCAGGAGACAGAGGGTGATGGTCGAAGGTTGTTTTTGTGATTGGAAGCCTGTGACCAGTGGTGTACCGCAGGGATCGGTGCTGGGACCCTTGCTATTTGTAGTGTACATTAATGATTTAGACGTGAATATAGGTGGTATGATCAGTAAGTTCGCAGATGACATGAAAATTGGTGGTGTCGTAAATAGTGAGGAGGAAAGCCTTAGATTACAGGACAATATAGATGGGCTGGTAAAATGGGTGGAGCAGTGGCAAATGGAATTTAATCCCAAGAAGTGTGAGGTGATGCATTTTGGGAGGACTAATAAGGCAAGGGAATATACAATGGATGGTAGGACCCTAGAAAGTACAGAAAGTCAGAGGGACCTTGGTGTACTTGTCCATAGATCACTGAAGGCAGCAGCATAGGTAGATAAGGTGGTTAGGAAGACATATGGGATACTTGCCTTTATTAATTGAGGCATTGAATATGAGCAGGGAGGTTATGTATAAAACGCTAGTTAGGCCACAGCTGGCGTACCATGTACAGTTCTGGTCGCCACAGTATAGGAAGGATGTGATTGCACTGGAGAGGGTGCAGAGGTGATGCACCAGGATGTTTCCTGGGCTGGAGCATTTCAGCTAGGATGAGAGACTGGATAGGCTAGGGTTGTTTTCCTTAGAGCCTACAAGGCTATGGGCCAAGTGCTGGAAAATGGGATTAGAATAGATAGGTGCTTGACAGCCAGCACAGACATGACACAGGGCCAAAGGGCCTGTTTCTGTGCTCTATAACTCTATGACTCAAGCAATGCCGATAGAAGCGTAAAATTATAAACAGATACTGGGCTGAATTTTATGGGTCCCCCTGAGACGAGTTCAGAAGCAGGAGGCTGCCCATAGAATTGCGCGAGGAGCCGAGGGGCACAGGGCCCCTTGCCTCCCCGTCCAAATGCAATTTTATCAGGGACGGGATAGGCCGATGACGGCCTTCCTGCCCAGAGGCCAATTATGGCCCTAAAATGGCTTTTATCGGCCACATTAGGGCCTCTTCCTGCTGCTTCTGGGATTTAACCAGCAGTGGGAGAAGGCCTCTGCCGTGCAGGCATGTCGCCCAGTAAAATGAGGTGACCTCCCTGCGGCCTTGGGCGGGGCAATCTATGGCCCATAGAGGACACACGCCAGGAAAATCTGCAGCAACCTGAACCACCCTCCCCCTGCACTAAACTCCCCCCCCCACCGCCTCAGTGGGGCCTGCAAGTCTGGCTCCGGCGACCCCACCTCACATCTTGGATCTGGGCTCCAGCGCAGAGCTGGGTCTAAGGCCTCTTGCAGTACCAGCAGTGGCCACTGCTTCCAGTGGCATAGGAACATAGGAACAGGAGTAAGCCAGTCAGCCCATCCAGCCTGCACTGCCATTCAATATGATCATGGCTGATCATCCATTTCAATGCCTTTTTCCCAGACTATCCCCATATCCCTTTCTGTCATTGGTATTTAGAAATCTGTCAATCTCCACTTAAACATACTCCATGGCTGAGCTCCCACAGCCCTCTGGGGTAGAGAATTCTAAAGATTCACAACCCTCTGAGTAAAGAAATTTCTCTTCATCACTGTCCTAAATAGCTTCCCCCTTATTTTGAAATTGTATCCCCTGGCTCTAGATTCCCCAACCGGGGGAAACATCTTACCTGCATTTACCCTGTCTATCCCTTTCAGTATTTTGTAGGTTTTAATGAGATCATCTCTCATTCTTCGAAACTCTAGAGAATACAGGCCCAGTTTCCCCAGACTCTCTTCATAGGACAATCCCACCATCCCAGGAACTAGTCTGGTGAACCTTTGTTGCACTCCCTCTATGGCAATAATATCCTTCCTATGGTAAGGGGACCAAAACTGCACACAGTACTCCAGGTGTGTTCTAACCAAGGTTCTATACAATTGAAGAGAGACTTCACTACTCCTGTACTTAAATCCTCTTGCGATAAAGGCTAACCTACCATTAACCTTCCTAATTGCTTGCTGCACCTGCATGTTAGCTTTCAGTGACTTATTGACGAGGACACCCAGGTCCTTTGGACATCTACACTTTTAATCTCTTACCATTTAAGAAATACTCTGCACATCTATTCCTCCTACCAAAATGGATAACCTCACATTTTTCCACATTATATTCCATCTGCCACGTTCTTGTCCACTCACTAAGTCTGTCCTAATCCCCTTGAAGCCACTTTGCATCTTCCTCACAGCACACATTCCCACCTAGTTTTGTGTCATCTGCAAACTTGGAAATATTACATTTGGTCCCCGCATCCAAATCATTGATATATATTGTGAACAGCTAGGGTCCCAAATACTGATCCTTGTGGTTTCCCACTAGACACAGCCTGCCAATGTGAGAATGACCCGTTTATTCTCTGTTTTCTGCCTGTTAACCAATCCTTAATCCATGCCAGTATATTACCTCCTATCCCATGTGCATTAATTTTGCTAACCAACCTCCTGTGGCAGACTTTATCAAAAGCCTTCTGAAAATCCAAGTTTTCTACGTCAACCGACTCCCCTTTATCGGCACTGCTGATACTACAGAACTGCTGGCCTCGTGATTGGCCGGCAACTCTTGGAAGCGGCATCCCTGTCTTTAAAGGGATGAGGATCTCAGCGCCACACTGTTAGTTGGCTCTGCACCGTAGAATTGCTCTGTGGGTGGCTCCAACTGGCCGAGGCGGGATTCCCTCTGCCATTTTGGCCCGGCACTGGGAGCTTCGCCATGGACACAAAATTCAGCCCATTGATACCAAACTTGGAGGAGTGGCAAACAGTGAGGATGATACAAACCACTTGGAACAGGACATTGATAGGCTAGCAGAGTGCGCAGACAAGTGGCAAATGGAATTTAATACAGACAAGTGTGAGGTGATGCAGTTTGACAGAAGGGATAGAGTGAGGCAATATAAACTTAATGGCGCTGTTCTAAAGAGTCTGCAGGAACAGAGAGACCTGGGGTGGGGGGGAGGGTGCATGGGCATCGAACTTTGTAGGTGGCAGGACCTAGTGCAAGACTGGTTAGCGAAGCATATGGAATCTTGGGCTTCATAAACAGAGACACAGGCCAGGATTTTATCCAGATGAAGGGGGTCACAACCACCAGCAAAAGCACTGGCGAGAGCATTACCTCCTCTGGGGAAGATCCGCCTGATCAAGTGCCAATTAGGCACTTAAGTGGACAGTGGTGAGTCTTCCACGGGATCAAGGATCCTGGCGGTGGAAGTCCCTCCAGCTGAGAGCTGTCAACCAATCAGAGGCCAGCAGCCCTTTAACTGAGCAGCGCCACCGCGGAGGCAGTAGCTGCTGCTGGTAGGGCACTCACCCTAGGCTCTGGACCCAGACCACAGGTATCTCAGCGGGAGGGGTTTCACGGGGTGGGAGTTGGGGGGAACGGGGTTGTAGGGGAGTCAGAAGCAAGGTCGGGGGGGTGGTGGTTCTCAGCAGGATCCTCCCCTTCCCAATGTTGGGTCCCTCATTCAGGCACTAAGTGCTTTTTAACGAGGGACCTCAACCCCAGAGTTTTCAAGCAACCCACACAGGTTGGGCAAGAGATGCAGGGGGAATGTGAGGAAGAACTTTTTTATGCAGTGAATGGTAATGACCTGAAACTCGCTGTCTGTGAGGATGGTGGAAATGGAGACAATGATTTCAAAAGGAAATTGGATGGGCACTTGAAGGAAATAAATTTGCAGGGCTATAGGGATAGAGCAGGTGAATGGGACTGACTGGATTGCTCTACAGAGAGTTGGCATGGACCCGATGCTTCGAATGGCCTCTTGCTATGCCGTAAATGATTCTCTGATAGATTAAGTGAATGGGCAAAACTTGGCATATAGATTTCACTTTAGGTAAATGTGAGGACTTAAAGAGGGTACGTTCTAAATGGTGAAAAGGTAAAAATAGCGGAGGTCCAAAGACACTTGGGGTTTGAGGTACGTAGATCATTAAAATTTCATGAACAGGTGCAGAAAATAATCAAAGATGCTAATGGAATGCTGGCCTTTCTATCTAGAGGAATAGAATATAAGGGGTAGAAGTCATGCTATACAAAGCCCTGGTTAGACCACAACTGGATTACTGTGAGTAGTTCTGGGCACTACACCTTAGGAAGGGTATATTGACCTTGGAGGAAGTACAGTGTAGGTTTAGCAGAATGATACCTGGATTCCAAGGGTTAAATTATGAGGCGAGATTACACAAACTAGGGTGTATTTCCTGAAATTTAGAAGGTTAACAGGCGATTTGATTGACGTTTTCAAGATATTAAGGGGGACAGGTAGGGTAGGTAGAAACTATTTTCCCTGGCTGGGGAGTCTAGGACTAGGGTGCATAGTTTAAAAATTAGCACCAGAACATTCAGGAGTGAAATTAGGAAACATGTCTATGTACAGAAGGTAATGGAAGTCTGGAAAACCCTTCCACAAATGGCAATTTATACTAGATCAGTTGTTAATTTTAAATCTGAGATTGATAGGTTTTTGTTAACCAAAGATATTAGGGAATATGGAGTTAGGTTGCAGACCAGCAGGATCTCATGGATTGGCAGAACAGACGAAGGGCTAAATGGCCTACTTTTGTTCCTATGTCTCAAATAGGGAGAAACTTTTCCACTGGCAGGAGAGTTGGTTACCAGAGGACACAGATTTAGGATAAATGGCAAAAGAACCAAAGGGGACCAAGGGGAAATATCTTTACACAGTGAGTTGTTATGATCTGGAATGCATTGCCTGAAAGGATGGTGGGAACAGATAGAATAGAAACTTTCAAAAGGAAATTATATATGTACCGAAAAAGAAAAAAATTGCAGGATCATTGAGCAGAACAGACTCAAAGTACTGAATGAATTTCTTCTGTTCTTATATTCCTATGAAAGAGTAGGGGAGTGGGAGTAATGGGATAGCTCTTTTAAAGAGGCGCCACTGGCCGAATGGCCTCCTTCTGCACTTAAATGGTTAAAAGCGATATCCCTTCTAAACAATGAACATTCTGGTCCTGAAAACAAGGAGGAAGAGGTCCAATAAATTAATGTTAATTCTTATCTCCAAAGAATAAAAGAGATGAAAGTCCGCGCAGGAAGTCTCAGCAGGTAAGATTAGTTAACAAAGAATGCATGCTGCAAAGATTTTCTCTGAACAGGGTTTGACTTTGGGTGGTAGTGTAAAATGGGGGATATCGATACAGGTGCGAGGAGCTCATTGATTTATGTCTTCATCAACTCAGCTGCCTCTGTCTCTTGCCTCACCATTTCTTACTCAGCCTGAGCTGCAGTCTTCTCTTTAAAGTAATCTTGACCCTAGAAAGTTTTGTTGCTTCTCCCTATATTCTCCTTATAAGGCAACTTATCACATGTTCCCTTAGGCTGCATTGTTCCACTTACCTGTAAGTCCTCCTGCCTGGGCTGAAAGAGGGAGGCAACCCCACTTTGGTCAGTGGTGGGACCTTGGGGCAGCCGCAATACTTAAAATACTTTGCTCCCCAGCTTCCCTTTACTCTCCTGCAATCACACTGACTCACACACTCACCACTATTCTAGCCCTCACTTATGCACAACCCACATCTGACACACTAGCTATTCTACCATAGAGTCATAGAGTCGTACAGCATAGAAACAGGCCCTTTGGCCCACCGCGTCCATGCCGACCATAATGCCTATCTATACTAATCCCACCTCCCGGCATTAATTCCATATCCCTCTATGCCTTGCTCATTCAAGTACCTGTCCAGATGCCTCTTGAATGTCACTACTGTTCCTGCCTCCATCACCTCCTCAGGCAGCTCATTCCAGATACCCACTATTCTTTGTGTGAAAAATTTACCCCTTTGATCCCCTTTAAACCTCCTCCCTCTCACCTTAAATCTATGCCCTCTATGCCTATCCAATCTCTCTTTAGAACTCAAGCCCTCCAAACCAGGCAGCATCCTTGTCAATCGTTTCTGCACCCTCTCTAGCTTAATCACATCATTCCTGTAGTGTGGCGACCAGAACTGCACACAGTACTCCAAATGCGGCCTAACCAACGTTATGTACAACTGTAACATGATGTCCTAACTCTTGCACTCAATGCCTCGGCCGATGAAGGCAAGGATGCCATACGCCTTCTTCACCACCCTGTCTACCTGTGTTGCCACTTTCAGGGAGCTATGTACTTGCACGCCAAGCTCTCTTTGCTCAAGCACACTCCCCAGGGCCCTGCCATTCACAGTATATGTCCTGCCCTGGTTTAACTTCCCAAAATGCATCACTTCACACTTGTTTGCATTAAATTCCATTTGCCACTCCCTTGCCCACTTTCCCAGTTGATGTATATCCTGTTGCAACCTTAGACAACCTCGTCACTGTCCACTATACCACCAATTTTGGTGTCATCTGCAAACTTACTAATCATGCCCCTTACATTCACATCCAAGTCATTAATATATATGACAAACAACAGAGGGCCCAGCACCAATCCCTGTGGCACACCACTCGTCTCCAGCCTCCAATCTGAAAAACAACCCTCCACTACCACCCTATGCCTCCTATCACCAAGCCAATTTTGCATCCAATTTGCTAGCTCACCCTGGATCCAACGTGTTCGAACCTTCTGGACCAGCCTACCATGCGGAACCTTGTCAAAGGCCTTGCTAAAGTCCATGTAGACAACGTCCATCGCCCTGCCCTCGTCAATCCTCTTGGTCACCTCCTCGAAAAACTCAATCAAATTCGTGAGACATGATTTCCCACGCACAAAGCCATGCACAATCAGACCATACCTTTCCAAATGCAAAAAATCCTGTCTCTCAGAATTCCTTCCAATAACTTTCCCACCACTGATATAAGGCTCACCGGCCTGAAGGCTTATCCCTGCTGCCCTTCTTAAATAAACGCACAACATTAGCTATCCTCCAGTCTTCTGGTACCTCACCCGTGGCTAACAATGATACAAAAGTCTCTGCCAGGGCCCCAGCAATCTCCTCCCTTGCTTCCCATAGCATCATAGGATACACCTGGTCAGGCCCTGGGGATTTATCCACCTTAATGCACTTCAAAATCTCCAACACCTCCTCCTTTGTAATTTTGATATGCTCCAGGATATCGGTGTTCCCTCCCTTGAACTCACTAGCGTCCATGACCTTCTCCACGGTAAATATGGACGAGAAATATTCATTTAAGACCTTGCCCATTTCCCGTGGCTCCACACATAGATTGCCACACTGATCCTTAAGGGGACCTACTCTCTCCCTAGCTACCCTTTCACTCTTAATATACTTATAGAATCTTTTAGGATTCTCCTTTATCTTATCTGCCAGGGAAATCTCATGGCCCCTTTTCACCGTCCTAATTTCCTTCTTAAGTGTAGTCCTACATCCCCTATACTCCTCGAGGGACTCGCTCGATCCCAGCTGCCTATACCTGACATATGCCTCTTTCTTTGTCCTGACCAGATCCTCAATATCCCTCGTTAACCAAGGTTCCCTAAACTTGCCAGCCTTGCCCTTCCATCTAACAGGAACATGCCGGCCCTGAACTCTTCTTATCTCACTTTTAAAAGCCTCCCACTTGCCAGACGTCTCTTTACCTGTAAACAGCCTCTCCCATTCAACTTTTGTGAGTCCCTGTCTGATGCCATCGAAATTAGCCTTCCCCCAATTTAGGACTTCAACCTGAGGACCGGTCCTATCCTTTTCCATAACTATCTTGAAGCTAATAGAGTTATGGTCACTGGTCGCAAAGTGCTCTCCCACTGACACATCAACCACCTGCCCATCCTCATTTCCTAAGAGGAGGTCGAGTGTAGCCCCTTCTCTAGTAGGGCCATCCACATACTGCTTCAGAAAACTATCCTGGACACACTTAATAAATTCTTCCCCATCTGATCCCTTAGCACTAAGCAGTCCCAGTCAATATTAGGGAAGTTAAAATCACCTACTATTACACCCCTATAATTCCTAGACCTATCTGTGATTTCCCTACATATATGCTCCTCCACTTCCCTCTGACTGTTGGGGGCCTATAGTATAATCCCATCAAAGTGATCACCTCTTTCTTATTTCTAACTTCTACCCATATGGCCCCGCTGGACATTCCCCCTGGGATAACCTCTCTAAGTACTGCCGTGATGTCCTCCCAATCAGTATGTAACTCCCCCTCCTCTCTTACCTCCACCTTTGTCATGCCGGAAGGATCGGTACCCCGGAACATTGAGCTGCCAGTCCTGCCCATCCCTCAACCATGTTTCCGTAATAGCTATAATATCACAATCCCATGTACCGATCCATGCTCTGAGTTCATCTGCCTTACCTGTAAGGCTTCTTACATTAAAGTAAATGCAGTTCAGCCCATACCTTCCACGCTCCCTGTCCTGCCCCTGCACGGCCTGCCTACTGGACTTGCTTGCTTTAACCTCCACATTTGCCTCAACTATCTCATCTGAGAGACTACTACTTTGGATCCCACACCCCTGCAAGACTAGTTTACACCCTCCCGAGTAGTACTAGCAAATCTCCTCGCAAGGATATTGGCCCCTTCCAGTTTAGATGCAACCCGTCCTTCTTGTACAGGTCTTGTACAGAAGAGATCCCAATAGTCCAAGTAGCTGAAACCCTCCCGCCTACACCAACTCTTCAGCCACACATTCATTTGACTAATCCTCCTATTCCTACCCTCACTAGCACGTGGCACAGGGAGTAATCCTGAGATTACAACCCCAGAAGTCCTGCTTTTTAACCTTCTGCCTAACTCCCTATATTCACTTTGCAGGACCTCATCTCTCTTCCTGCCTATGTCGTTAGTACCAATATGGACCACGACCTCTGGCTGCTCACCCTCCCCTTTCAGAATGTCCTGCAGCTGCTCCGAGACATCCTTGACCCTAGCACCAGGGAGGCAACATACCATCCTGGAGTCTCGTTTGTGGCCACAGAAACACCTATCTGCACCCCTTACGATAGAATCCCCTATCACTATAGCTCTTCCAACCCTTTTTCTCCCTTGCTGTGCAGCAGAGCCCTCCATGGTGCCACGAACTTGGCTGTTGCTGTTTTCCCCTGGGAGGTCACGCCCCCCAACAGTATCCAAAGCGGTATATCTGTTTGAGAGGGGGATGGCCACAGGGGACTCCTGCACTACCTGCCTGCGCTTACTACTCCATCTGGTGGTCACCCATCTCTTTTCTGCCTGTGCAGCCATTACCTGCGGTGTGACCACCTCACTAAATATGCTATCCACGACTTCCTCAGCATCGCGGGTGCTCCACAGTGAATCCACCCGCAGCTCCAGCTCCGTAATGCAGGTAGCCAGTAGCTGCGGATGGATACACTTCCTGCACACATGGTCGTCAGGGACACTGGAAGATATTTAGGGCGGCACAGTGGCGCAGTGGTTAGCACCGCAGCCTCACAGCTCCAGGGACCCGGGTTCGATTCCGGGTACTGCCTGTGTGGAGTTTGCAAAGTTCTCCCTGTGTCTGCGTGGGTTTTCTCCGGGTGCTCCGGTTTCCTCCCACAAGCCAAAAGACTTGCAGGTTGATAGGTAAATTGGCCATTATAAATTGTCACTAGGATAGGTAGGTGGTAGGGAAATTTAGGGACAGGTGGGGATGTTTGTTAGGAATGTAGGATTAGAATAAATGGGTGGTTGATGTTCGGCACAGACTCGGTGGGCCGAAGGGCCTGTTTCAGTGCTGTATCTCTAATCTAATCTGAGCTGCTACTCACCAACCAATCACCTTGCAGCTCTCCTCTGACGTCACTGTTTGCCTTTTTTTTCAAAACTCCAGAGCGCTGGAAGAGGTTCGACTGCTCTCACACAGGTCCGCTCTGGTCCTCTCCTCTCCGTTTCCGGAAGATGAGAGGATAGGCACATTCTCTAAACACTTCACAAAACTGTCACTGACACACTTTCTTGCGAAAGAAGGCCACGCACAAACTCTGTCAGGATGGTGCCTACATTCCCTTCTGCCACCAGTGTCACAGCTTTTAGTCACCATGGATCTGTACTCTGGAATACTCTCCATAAACCATTCGGTCTTGCTTCATCTTCAAAATATCCCACAAATTCTACCTCTTCAACCTTATCTGCAGACACCTTCCCTAACTCTCCTCCCAATTACCTCTTTTCTATCTCACAGGGAGTGCTCGAAAATATATTTCTATAGCATCTTTGATGTAAAAAAATCCCGCGGTTCTTCACAAATGGGTGTGTGAAAAACAGATGCCGTTAGTTCATAAAGGTGCTATGCAGATTTGCTGTTGAAAGAGAAAGATGTGTTAACACTTTTCCTATCAGAAATCATTCATCAGAACTTTGTTCATAATTAAACCATTTTCTGGTTGCCGTGCTGTGAATGTTCTGTTCTCATTTCAGATTTCCAGCATTCATGGCCGGTGTTTTACTGTCACACTGTGGGCCCCATTGCAGGGACAAAATGGGCGTCCAAAGCCCACCAATTAAGAGGTTGCCACTGGGACCTCCATCCAATTAAAGACGGCGGCCTGCCTCACCAAGCTGCTGGCACAGTCAGAGGACAAGCTGCTCAACAGCCTCGGCAGAGTCACCGATAGAGGTGGCCACTGCTGAGACTGCAAGGGGAAAAAGAGGGCACCTCCATATTGAGGTGCCCTCAAAGAGCGAGTAAGAAATTTTTTTACTGGGCCAAGGCCAGGCAGGCTGGCCACAGTGATCGGAGGGATGAACTCTCCAGCAGCAGCATCAGAGCTGCACGGGTGGCATTGCCGCCAGGGTCCCATCTTTGGGACATGGAGCCTCCAGGAAGGAAGGCCACCCCCCGGAAGCCACAGGGAGGCTGCTTTGATGTACCTGCCGGCCTCATCATGCAGCAAGGAACCATCCCAATGCCGGTAAAATGCCGGCGTGGGTGCAAAATGGTCATTAATAGGCCAGTTAATTGGATTAATGACTGCCCACCTCCAGTCAGTGGGCAGCTGAGCCACTGCCGTTACCACTTTTTGAAATATCCCATGGTGGTGGGAAGACATTGGGCTCCCCCTCCCAGCCTTCTCCAGAGGGCTGGTAAAATCCAGCCTATATTTTTTCATTTTTACCAAATATTTTTGCAACTCATTGTCAATTTCATGAGTCAGTACCTTACAATTCCATCTCATAATTCTATGTGTTCACTCACCTATTGTTGCAGTGTTCTTACAGAACCCAGAATAACTGAAGGCACAGAATCAATGAATTATATCCTGAGTTATAAATAAGAAATAAAAAAGACTCCCTGTTAGATTTTTTTAACTGTATTTTATTTTTTCAAAGGGTTTTAAATTTCACAGCTTTTGGTTTGCTGTTTGGTTCTTTTTTTTCTTCAGCTGCTTTGACACTGATGCTGTTTTAGTTCAGATTCTTGTGTGGGGGGGGGGGGGAAGAATTTGTGTAGGTCACGAATCTTGGCCATCGGCTGAAAGGCCAGCGAGAGCCCCAAATCGCCTCCTCTGGGGAAGGCCCACTGCATTACATAGAACAGTACAGCACAGTACAGGCCCTTCGGCCCACAATGTTGTGCCGACCCTTTAACCTATTCTGAGATCAAACTACCTACATACCCTTCATCCTACGATCATCCATGTACCTATCCAAGAGTCGCTTAAATGTCCCTAATGTATCTGCTTCTACTACCACCGCTGGCAGTGCATTCCACGCACCCACCACTCTCTGTGTAAAGAACCTACCTCTGACATCTCCCCTAAACCTTCCTCCAATCACCTTAAAATTATGCCCCCTGGTGATAGCCCTTTCCGCCCTGGGAAAAAGTCTCTGGCTATCCACTCTATCTATGCCTCTCATCATCTTGTACACCTCTATCAAGTCACCTCTCATCCTTCTTCGCTCCAATGAGAAAAGCCCTAGCTCCCTCAACCTTTCTTCATAAGACATGCCCTCCAGTCCAGGCAGCATCCTGGTAAATCTCCTCTGCACCCTCTCTAAAGCTTCCACATCCTTCCTATAATGAGGCGACCAGAACTGAACACAATATTCCAAGTGTGGTCGAACCAGGGCTTTATAGAGCTGCAGCATAACCTCGCGGCTCTTAAACTCAACCCCCCTGTTAATGAAAGCCAACACACCATACGCCTTCTTAACAACCCTATCAACTTGGGTGGCAACTTTGAGGGATCTATGGACGTGAACCCCAAGATCCCTCTGTTCCTCCACACTACCAAGAATCCTGTCTTTAAGCCTGTATTCTGCATTCAAATTCGACCTTCCAAAATGAATCAGTTCACACTTTTCCAGGTTGAACTCCATCTGCCACTTCTCAGCCCAGCTCTGCATCCTGTCAATGTCCCGTTGCAACCAACAACAGCCCTCCACACTATCCACAACTCCAGAACCTTTGTGTCGTCGGCAAACTTACTAACCCAGCCTTCCACTTCCACATCCAAGTGCCAATTAGGCACTTAAGTGCCTGCCAGTTGGTGCTTTTAACATTAAAAACAACATCAAGAGCTAATGGCTAAGGATGTAAACCCAATATAATCTGGAATGGAGTCCCATTAGGCAGTTGGTGTCTCCCTCGAGTTACCACCTTCCAACAACTCCTGAACCGAATAGGCCCCAATGCATAGGCTTTCGTCTTTCCTCGGGACACCAGCCTATGAGGTCGAGAGGAGGTTTTGTCAGATGCGAGGCAAGTCTACACCTCCTAAAACCATGCCTGGGCTTGGCTGCAAACAAAGAAAGGCACACTTTTGGCTTTGAAGCTGAAATGTGAGGACTATGTGCCCTGAAATGAACAACGAGCCACAATCCACAGATAGTTTATGCAAGACAGCCCTGATAGACTGTGAGCTTCACAAGCTTGGTGTCGACATTGCCGCTGTACAAAAAAACAGATTACCTGACACAGAATCTATCCGAGAGGCTAATTACATCTAGTACTGGTATGGAAAGAGTGCGAAAAATCACCGTGAGCATGGTGTAGGCTTTGCAGTGAGCAACCAGCTGACACAGTCAATTGAGCCATCAGTAGCAACCATGGAGCACCTCATCTCCCAGCAGTTATCATCCATTGGAGGCACAGCCAACACCATATGCGTCTACGCACCAACTCTGAAAGCCAGCATCTCTGATAAAGAGCATTTCTATGACTCCCTAGGTGATGTTCTGAGGAACATCACAAATGGCGAAAGTTTATTCATCCTGAGTGACATCAACGCACATGTTGGGGCAGACAGTGATTCATGGCCAACGTGCCTCGTCGTCATGGGGTGGGCAAGATCAATGATAATGGATTACGTCTTCTTGAGCTTTGTGCCCTGAATGAACTCTGCATCACCAACATCTTCTTCCAGGGCAGACATCGCCACAAGGTATCATGGTGTTACCCAAGTTTTGGATATTGGCACCAACTAGACCTAGTCATCACGAGGAGGCGCAATCTGTCCAGTGTTCTTCACACCCGCACCTACCACAGCACAGATTGCAACACAGACCTCTCTGTTATCGACAGCAGAAGGTGCAGCCCCAGAAGTTCTATAGCTCCAATCACGATGGCCCGCCACGCATAAACATTCCTTGCATAAGCAATAATGCCAAATACCAGCACTTCACACTGTCGCCAGAATGCTTGCTACCCACCAAAGCCTTAACGGGAAGCACCGATGCCAGCATTGATGAAGCCTGGGAGTCACTAAGCCCAATCATCTACGAAGCAGCAGAAGCATCATTTGGTAAAGGCAGAACCCGCAACAAGGGTTGGTTTGAGACCTACTCAGATGAGATGATATCTGTCATTGACGCAAAAAACAAAGTCTACATGATGCACAACATAAACCCAACAGCTAAGTCACTGCACAACCTGAAAGTGGCCAAGGCAGCTGTGCAAAGGAGAGGGAGATACTGTGCAAACAAAGACTGGATCAGCTTATGTCAAGAAATCCAAACCGAATGTGACAAAGGAAATCTACGAGCTACGTACGAAGGGATCAAGAGGGCACTTGGCTCTGCCATCACCAAAATTGCTCCTCTGAAGTCGTCAGATGCTGATGTACTCACTGACAGAAGTAAACAGATGTTCCGCTGGGCTGAACACTGCTGAGAGCTGTACTCCTGTGAGTTGGACATCTCCCAGTTTGTCTTGACGCCCTCCCGCAACTTCCTGCCATGGATGAGTCAGATGAAGAACCCTCATCACTGGAGTTCGAGAAGGCCATAGACCGCCTAGTGAACAGAAGGCACCAGACAAGGATGGAATCCCAGCCGAACTGCTCAAGCAAGGAAAGTCCCATCTGTTGCCACACCTTTATGACCTTCTCCTTCTCTGCTGGAAAGTAGGATCTGTTCCACAGGAGATGCATGATGCCAAAACCATCACACTATACAAAAACAAAGGTGACAAAGTAGACTGCAACAACTACAGGGGCATCTCACTTCTTAAAAATAACGGGGAAGGCCTTTGCTAGGGTCATATTTAAAAGACTCCATTTACTTGCAGGCCGATTGTACCCGAAAGCACAGTGCTGGCAGATCGACTGTGGACACGATCTTCTCCATACACCAGCTACAATAGAAGTTTAGGGAACAGAGGATACACCTTTACCTTACTTAGAATCACAGAATCATAGAAAGTTTAAGGCACAGAAAGAGGCCACTTGGCATCATGCCTGTGCAGGCCGAAAAACGATCCATCCATTCTGATCTCACCTTCCAGCATTTGGTCCGTAGTCCTGCAGATTACGGCACTTAAGGCGTGTATCTAGACTCCTTTTGAATGAGTTGAGGGTTTCTGCCTCAACTACCCTTTCAGGCAGTCAGTTCCAGACCCCTATCACCCTCTGGGTGAAAAATTTTTCCTCATCTCCCCTTCAATTTTTCTATCAATCACTTTAAATCTATGCCCCCTAGTCACTGACCCCTCTGCTAAGGTGAATAGGCCCTTCACCTCCACTCTATCCAGGCCCCTCAAAATTTTGTACATTTCAATCAGATCTCCCCTCAGCCTTCTCGGTTCCAAGGAGATCAACCCTAGCCTATTCAATCTTTCCTCATAGCTGCATTTTTCCAGTCCCAGCACTATCCTCGTCAATCTCTATATACCCTCTCTCGTGCAATTACATCCTTTCTGTAATGAGGTGACCAGAGCTGCACACAGTTCTCAAGTCGTGGCCTAACCAATGAGTTATACAGTTCCAGCATAACTTCCCTGCTCTTATATTCTATACCTCGTCTAATAAGGGAAAGGATTCCACATGTCTTCTTAACCACCTTATCGACCTGTCCTGAAACTTTCAGGGATCTGTGGACATTCACTCCAAGGTCCTTCACTTCCTCTACACGTCTCAGTATTTTTCCATTAATCGTGTATTCCTTTGCCTTGTTTGACCTCCCCAAATACATCACCTCACACTTCTCCGGGATGAATTCCATTTGTCACTTTTCTGCCCATCTGACCAGGCCATCAATATCTCCCTCCAGTCTACAGCTATCCTCCTCGTTATCCACCACACGGCCAATCTTTGTGTTGTCTGCAAATTTCTTCATTATGCCCCGTACATTTACGTCCAAGTCGTTAATATATACCACAAAATGCAGCAGACCCAGTACTGAGCCCTGCGGAATGCCACTAGAAATAGCCCTCCAGTCGTAAAAACATCCATCAACAATTACCCTTTGTTTCCTGCCACTGAGCCAATTTTGTATCCACCTTGCTGCATTTCTGCATTTCCCTGGATCCCATGGGATTTTATTTTTTTAACCAGTCTGCCATGTGGGACCTTGTCAAAAGCCTTGCTAAAATCCATGTAGACCACATCAACGGCACTATCTTCATCTATGTTCCTTGTTACTTCCTCAAAAAATTTGATCAAGTTGGTCAAACAAGATCTTCCCTTAACAAATCCACGCTGACTATCCTTGATTAACCTGTGCCTTTCTAAGTGACAGTTTATCCTATCTCAAAATAGATTCCAATAATTTGCCCACTACTGAGGTTAGACTGACTGGCCTGTAATTATTCGGCCTATCTCTCATTCCCTTTTTAAACAGAGGTACAACGTTAGCAGTTCTCCAATCCTCCGGCACCACACCTGTATCCAGTGAGGATTGGAAAATGATGGGCAGACCCTCTGCTATTTCCTCTTTTGCTTCTTTTAACAGCCTGGGGTACATTTCATTTTGCACTGGTGATTTATCAACTTTCAAGGATGCTAATCCCATTTATTCTTCCTCTCTCCGTTTGTTTATCACATCTAATACTTCACACCCCTCTTGCTTCACTACAATACCATCGTTCCCCTCTTTTGTGAAGATAGACGCCAAGTATTCATTCAGAACAATACGAACATCTTCCGCTCCTTCACATAGGTTACTTTTTTGGTCTTTTATGGGCCCTACTCTCTCCTTAGTCATCCTCTTACTCTTAATGTATTGATAAAACATCTTTGGGTTCACTTTGATTTTGTTTGCCAATATTCTTTCATGCCCTCTTTTTGCTTTCCTAATTTCCTTTTTGCTTTCACCCCTCCACTTTTTATATTCCTCTCGGCTTTCTGTAGTATTAAGTTCTTGGTGTCGGACATAAGCTTTCCTTTTCTGTCTTATCTTACCCTGTAACCTCCTTGACATCCATGGGGCTTTAGATTTGGCCGTCTCACCCATTTTCTTTGTGGGAAGATGTTTACACTGAATCCCTTGAATCGCCCCTTTGAATGCCTCCCACTGCTCTGACACTGATTTACCTTCAAGTAGCTGTTTCCAGTCCATTTTCGTGAAATCACTCCTCAGTTTATTTAAATTGGCCTTGCCCCAACTGAGAACTCTAACTCCTGTTCTATCTCTGTCCTTTTTCATAATTATGTTAAAACCGACTGAATTATGATCACTACCACCAAAATGCTCTCCCACTGTCACTCCTTCCTCCTGTCCAGCTTAATTTCCTAAAACTAAGTCTAAAACTACACCCTCTCTTGTTGGACTTGCTACATACTGGCCAAAATAGTTCTCCTGAATGCACCTCAAGAACTCTGCTCCTTCAATTCCTTTCACACTAAAACTATCCCAGTTAATATTGGGGTAGTTAAAATCCCCTACTATTACTGCCCTATTGTTCTTGCACTTAGAGTCATAGAGAGATACAGCACTGAAACAGGCCCTTCGGCCCACCGAGTCTGTGCCAACCAACAACCACCCATTTATACTAATCCTACATTAATCCCATATTCCCTTACATCCCCACCTTCCCTCAATTCTCCTACCAACACTAGGGGCAATTTACAATGGCCAATTTACCTATCAACCTGCAGGTCTTTGGCTGTGGGAGGAAACCAGAGCACCCAGCGGAAACCCATGCAGTCACAGGGAGAACTTGCAAACTCTGCATAGGTAGTACCCAGAACCGAACCCGGGTCACTGGAGTTGTGAGGCTGTGGTGCTAACCACTGCGCCACTGTGCCACACCTTTCAGAGATTTGCCTGCATATCTGCTCTTCTATCTCCCTCTGACTGTTTGGGGGTCTATAATACACTTCCAGCAGTGTAATTTCCCCTTTTTTGTTCCTTAGCTCAGTCCATTTGGCCTCATTTGCTGAACCTTCCAACATATCGTCCCTCCTTGCAGCTGTAACAGTTTCTTTGACCAAAATTGCCACTCTCCCTCCTTTCTTATCTCTCTCCCTAGAACGTCTGAAAACCCTACAACCTGGAACGTTGAGCTGCCATTCCTGTCCCTCCTTCAGCCATATTTTTGTAATAGCTATGATGATATATTGCCACGTGTCTATCTGTGCCCTCAGCTCATCTGTGTTATTTGCTATACTCCCATGCATTGAAATAGATACCCTTACACCACCAGACTCTTTTAAAAATTTTCTAACCTTTGTTTCCTCTGTCTTCCAGACTCATCCATTAATTTTCTGCCTTCCATTTTTATTTTTGATTTCTTCCCAACTGAGTCTACCCTCAGGTCCCCAACCCCCTACTAAACTAGTTTAAACCCTCTCCAATAGCACTAGCAAAACGTCCCGCAAGGAACTCAGTACTGGCTCTGTTCAGGTGCAACCCATCTGGCCTGTACAGGTCCCATCTCCCCCAGAGCCAGTCCCAATGTCCCAGGAATCTAAAGCCCTCCCTCCTGCACCATCTTCCCAGCCACATATTCATCTGTCTTATCCTTCTATTTCTATACTCACCTGCGTGTAGCACTGGGAATTATCTGGAGATGACTACTTTTGAGGTCCTGCTTGCTAATTTCTTACCTAGCTCCCTAAATTCTGACTGCAGGACCACATCCCTCTTTTTGCCCACGTCGTTGGTTCCGATGTGGACTACGACTGCTGGCTGTACACCATCCCCCTTCAGGATGCTTTGCAGCTGTTCAGTGACATCCTTTACCCTGACACCATCCTAAATTCATATCTGTGGCCACAGGAACGTCTGTCTGTTGCCCTGACTATTGAATCACCTATTACTATGGCTCCTCTAGTCTTCCCTGTACCCCACTGTGCAAATGAGCCATCCGAGGTGCCATGGACTTTGCCCTGGCATTTAGTGCTGATGTGATTTCCCTGACCGAGAACAATGAACTCCACCAAGGTGAGGTAATCTGGACTCCAAAGCTAATATCTATGAAAGAGGTTTCTCTCCAGTCTTGACAGGAGTGAATGCTGTGATCTGGGGCCAGTTAGTTGTAACAATGGCCTCCACAATCACTTAACATGATGGCAGTTATGCTGTGTCACTGTTATCATAATGTCCCAAATCCCAGTCCTTTAACAGTATCAGTTCTGTTGTGATGTTGGGATGTTTGAAAATTGACTCATCAGAATGCAGCCTGCCTCTGTGTGCTTTGTGTTGAGGTTTGGCTCTTATTCAAAGTACCTGTGTCCATGGGGGTTGGGGTTCTTTCCCCATACTCCTCAAAGTCCATTTTTAAAGTCCAGTTGGTGGGGGGAGGAATTCCGATCCCACAATGGCCTGGCATATCCCCCACTCTATCATTACCATCAAGCTGGTGGGGGGGCAACCCAAGTTCAATGAAGAGTGCAGGAGGGCATGCCAGGAGCAGCACCAGATATACCTAAAAATGAGATGTCATCCTGATGAAGCTACTACACAGGATGACTTGCATGCCAAACAGCATAAGCAGCATGCAATATACAGAGTTAAGTGATCCCACAACCAATGGATCAGATCTAAGCTCTGCAGTCCTGCCACATCCAGTCGTGAATGGTGGTGGACAATAAATAACTGACAGGAAGCAAGGCTCCACACATCAGTGCAAAAGAGAATGCTAAAGCATTTGCATCCATCTTCAGCCAGATGTGCCCAGTGGATGATCCATCTCAGCTTCCTCCTGAGGTCCTCAGCATCATAGATGCCAGTCTTCAGCCAATCCAATTCAGTCCATCACATCACATCTGTGATGCTTGGGACTTCAGGAGGAGGCCGAGATGAATCATCAACTCGGCACTTCTGACTGAAGATTGTTGCAAATGCTTCAGCCTTATCTTTCGCACTGATGTTTGAAATCTATCCCATTTAGCACAGTGGTAGTGCCACACAACACAATGGAGGGTATCTTCAATGTGAAGGCGGGACTTCATCTCCACAAGGACTGTGCAGTGGTCACTCCTACCAATACTGTGATGGACAGATGCATCTGTAGCAGACAGATTGGTAAGGACGAGGTCAAGTATGTTTTTCCCTCTTGTTGGTTCCCTTACCACCTGCTGCAGACCCAGTCTAGCAGCTATGTCCTTTAGGACTCGGCCAGCAGTGGTGCTAACGAGCCACTCTTGGTGATGGACATTGAAGTCCCCCACCCAGAGTACATTCTATGCCCTTGCCACCCTCAGTGCTTCCTCCAAATGGTGTTCAACATGGAGGAATACTGACTCATCAGCTAAGGGAGGGCAGTAGGTGGTAATCAGCAGGTTTCCTTCCCCATGTTTGACCTGATGCCATGAAACTTCATGGAGTCTAGAGTCAATGTTGAGGACTCCCAGGGCAACTCCCTCCCGACTGAATACCACTGTGCCGCCACCTCTGTTGGGTCTGTCCTGCTGGTGGGATAGGACATACCCGGGGATGGTGATGGCAGTGTCTGGGACATTGTCTGTCAGGTATGATTCCCTAAGTATGACTATGTCAGGCTGTTACTTGACTAGTCTGTGGGACAGCTCTCCAAACTTTGGCACAAGCCCCCAGATGTTAGTAAGGAGGACTTTGCAGAGTCAACAGGACTGGGTTTGCCGTTGTCGTTTCCGGTGCCTAGGTTGATCTGTCTGATTTCATTCTTTTTTATTGACTTCATAGCGGTTAGATACAACTGAGTGACTTGCTAGGCCGTTTCAGAGGGCATGTAAGAGTCAATCACATTGCTGTGGGTCTGGAGTCACACGTAGGCCAGACTAGGTAAGGACAGCAGATTTCCTTCCCTAAGGGGCATTAATGAACCAGCTGGGTTTTTACGACAATCGACAATGGTTTCATGGTTGTCATTAAACTAGCTTTTAATTCCAGATTTATTAATTAAATTCAAATTTCACCTTCTGCTGTCGTAGGATTCAAACCCATGTCCCCAGAGCAATAGCTGGGTCTCTGGGTTAATAATCCAGTGAGAATACCACTATGCCACCACCTCCCCCAATAGTAGTGAAGACTTGTGCTCCAGAACTAGCTGCGCCCCTAGCCAAGCTGTTCCAGTACAGCTACAACACTGGCATCTACCTGGCAATGTGGAAAATTGCCCAAGTATGTTCTGTACACAAAAAGCAGAATAAATCCAACCCGGCCAACTACTGCCCTATCAGTCTACACTCGATCATGAGCAAAGTGATGGAAGGGGTCGTCGACAATGCTATCAAGCAGCACTTGCTCAGCAACAACCTGCTCACTGATGCTCAGTTTGGGTTCTGCCAGGGCCACTCAGCTGCTGACCTCATTACAACCTTGGTCCAAACATGGACAAAAGAGCGGAATTCCTGAGGTGAGATGGGAGTGACTGCCCTTGACATCAAGTTAACATTTGACTGAGTATGGCATCAGAGAGCCCTAGCAAAACTGGAGTCAGTGGGAATCAGGGGGAAAACTCTCCACTGGTTTGAGTCATAACTAGCACAAATGTAATGGTTGTGGTTGTCGGAGGTCAATCATCTCATTCCCAGGACATCACTGCAGGAGTTCCTCAGGGTAGTGTCCTAGGCCCAATCATCTTCAGCTGCTTCATCAATAACCTTACCTCCATCTTAAGATCAGAAGTGGGAATGTTCATGATGATTGCACAATGTTCAGCACCATTCGTAACATCTCAGATAATGCAGCCGCCCATGTCCAGCTGCAGCAAGACCTGGACAACTCAAAGTCTTGAGCTGATAAGTGGCAAGTATCATTCATGCCACACAAGTGCCAGAGAATGACCATTGTCAAAAGAGTTTTGTTTTTTTTAAAACTAAGAGGTCTGTGTGCCTTTAAAACCTGGGAGAAGGAGGTTTTCTGCGTGCACAGAATGCTGACTGTTTGAAGTGCAGGCTGTAAAACTTGTATCCGAGCAACCAGAAAGACTTATGACTGTTTTGTGACTTGGTTGTTGAAAGTTTAGTTTCACTTTTGGGTTGAAAAGCCAGTTGCTGCTGGAGACCTGTGCTTGCAGAACAGGAAAAGACCTTTCTCTGAAAGGAAGTCTTGTCTCTCTTGTAACAAAGCAATCTCACATTTGGGATGGGGCTGTGTTCTGCCTGAAGAGAGAGAAAAGATCCAGGAAAAGAGAAGTTGCTACACTGTGGAGGAACACTGCTATGGAGAAAGGAAGCCTTGTGTTTTGGGTGTGTCAGATTGCTGTTGCCTCCATTCTCAAGAATCTCTGCCTCAAGAGTGAGTCCTGTTGCATTTTGTGTCTTTGCAAGTTACTGAAATCTCAAGAAAGTCTGTACTGTTAGACTGCTACTTTAAAATTTAAGTAGACCTGTTGCTACAAACTTTTGCTGAAAGATCTATGTGACGCCTGCTGCAGATGAATTGCCTTGAATGCCTACCCATCACAGACGGTTCATTAATCTCATCCGGAGAGACTTTGAATGGCATCTGACTATTTGACTCTAGGACACCTCACCATTCCCGAAACATCCTACCAGACTGTAACAACTAATCATTTTATTATTCCTAAGAAACCATTGCAACTTAAAACAACCTTTTGAAACCAGTTAACTATTGATTTTTGAATGTATGTATGTGTTCATGAGGGTTAGGAAAAATAAGAAGTTATAAAATCTTTCCATATATATAGATTTACCTCATTATCATTTAAAACGTGGTTTATTAATAAATAGTTAATTTTATTGTTGTTTAAAGAAACCCGTTTTGGTGTGCTTTATTCCGGGGAATAAATAGTGTTTAATTTTGTTATTTTCCAGTAGGTGGGAAACTTTACTAACATGCTATGACCTGTGAAGTGTGGGACTGAATTAACAGTGCATTACTCCCGCCTTGGTCGTAACACCATATCAAACAAGAGAGAATTTAACCATCTCCCCTTAATGCTCAATGGCATTACCATTGTGGAATCCCCCACTATCAACATCCTGGGGGTTACTATTGACCAAAAACTGAACTGGACCAGCCACATAAATATTGTTGCTCCAACAGCAGGTGAGAGGCTGGGAATTCTGCAGTGAGTAACTCATCTCCTGACTCCCCAATGCCTGTCCATCATCTACAAGGCACAGGTCAGGAGTGTGATGGAATACTCTCCACTTGCCTGGATGGGTGCAGCTCCAACAACACTCAAGAAGCTCGACACCATCCAGGACAAATCAGCCCGCTTGATTGACACCCCATGCACAACCTTCAACGTTCATTCCCTTCACCACCAACGCACACTGGCAGCAGTGTGTACCATCTACAAGATGCACTGCAGCAACTCACCAAGGCTCCATCAACAGCAGCTTCCAAACTCGCAAGCTCTATCAACTAGAAGCACAAGGGCAGCAGATGCATGGGAACATCACCACCTGCAAGTTCCCCTCTAAGCTGCACACCATCCTGACTTATCGAAGTTTCGTCACTGTCGCTGGGACAATACCCGGGAACTCCCTTCCTAACAGTACTGGGGGCGTACCTAAACCTCAAGGACTGCAGCGGTTCAAGATGGCAGCTCACCACCACCTTCTCAAGGGCAATTAGGGATAGGAAATAAATGCTGTCCTAGCCAACAACGCCCACAACCCAATAACGAATAAAAAAAAGTGGATTTATGATCAAATGGGCAAATGTCCTTTTGCTTTTCCTAAAATTTCTTCTATTCCCAGATGGTAATTTCCAAATTCCCCCTTTCCAACAAGTGTGGAGTGTGGACTGCAGGCAAGCAAATTTCCCAAGTGGGGGTGGGGTGAAACTTATTGGGAATATTGTGCATTATTGCACAGCTGCTGTACTGAACATCATTGGCAAAGGCCTGTGAGAAGAATGCCTGCCTGTCATGCTGGAAATGTGGGTATAGAGAGAGACCAAAAGAAGGAGGGAATATCCTTTATAAACAGTAATATAAAGAACAAAACAGTCAACATTATTTTATTTTTTTAGAGATACAGCACTGAAACAGGTCCTTCGGCCCACCGAGTCTGTGCCGACCAACAACCACCCATTTATACTAACCCTGCAGTAATCCCATATTCCCTATCACCTCCCTACACTAGGGGCAATTTACAACAGCCAATTTACCTATCACCTGCAAGTCTTTGGATGTGGGAGGAAACCGGAGCATCCGGCGAAAACCCACGCAGACATAGGGAGAACTTGCAAGCTCCGCACAGGCAGTACCCAGAATCGAACCCGGGTCACTGGAACTGTGAGGCTGTGGTGCTAACCACTGCGCCTAATATCAGAAATAAATGATTTTCTCTCCAATACTTATTTGGTGCTTTGTATTTGTAGTCTACATTTTGTATGATGGAAGATGTTTTACAAAATTCCCCTTAATTCATACATCCATTATAAATTTTTTAGGGTAAGAAACATATACAGTCAGTGGAGATCTCTCTGGAACAGATATTCATTAGATGGAGTGATGTGAGTCACTCTCAAAACATTGATTTGGAAGCACTTTTCATTCCGGGACACTGTTAAAATTGTCCCAAGTACATTTAATCACATTTTATTTCTGACCGTGACTACTGTAAGTGATATATTTGTACAATGCCAGCTGCATAGTTCTGAGAAAGACTATTCCCATTATTAGTTTTCATCACCCTGTCATTGCTAGACCACACCTGTTGTCCTAGTTTGCACTGTACACAGTACAACTTGTTCAAGTCAATGAACCTCAGCTAATTGAAAGTGTTAAAAGTGGGGGAGAGGGGTTGGTGATTAAACTTCTAGCACAGCCTAATATTTTCAGTACCAAAATGTATGGAACTCATTTATTCAATATTTTCTGTATGAGACTTTGTCTTCTCATTGAGCATCTTTCAAAAAAAGTTTAAGAATTCATTTAACATTTCCATAAAAGTTCTTAGGTAGGAGATGGGGATGATGTTTGATGCACATGTAGTTGAACAGCTGATGACTGTAGAAAATACATTTGATATTTGAGAGAGGGTAGAGAGAGAATAGGAAAAAGTACCTATTTGTGTTCCTGGAATGTCCCAGAGCTATGAAGTGCTTGTGCATTTTGAACGTGTTTAGTTTGAGTTATTACATGGCCTGTCTCACTGTTTGGCTGTACACTGCATCAGTTTCATGAAAATGTTCTTCATTAAAGATGAACCATGTCAGAGTAAATAATCTAACACACCCCAACACCACTTCTATAAAGACATTAATATTATGTGATCGAAAGATTCAAACATTTCTAATTTTATTTTTATGGGGGTTTTGGGTAAGTTTCCTCTTATGTTTTTGTAGGCTCACCATCATTGCATGCAATATGAAGTATAAACTGCTGAGTTTTATTTATTGATACAGCACTGAAACAGGCCCTTCGGCCCACCGAGTCTGTGCCGACCAACAACCACCCATTTATACTAACCCTACAGTAATCCCATATTCCCTACCACCTACCTACACTAGGGGCAATTTACAACAGCCAAGTTACCTATCACCTGCAAGTCTTTTAGATGTGGGAGGAAACCGGAGCACCCGGCGAAAACCTACACAGACACAGGGAGAACTTGCAAACTCCGCACAGGCAGTACCCAGAATCGAACCCAGGTCCCTGGAGCTGTGAGGCTGCGGTGCTAACCACTGCGCCACTGTGCCGCTTTGGAAGTATCAAATGTCAACCAAAAATAAAACTCTTCAATATGAAGAAATTCCTATGTATATTTCAAAAGGAAATTCAGAAAAACACAAATGGAGAACATATAATTTTAATCTAATTATGTTCTTATGTAAAACAGACCTAAAAAAAAAAGTGGCAATGTATTTAGCAAGATATGTGATTGGCATGCTTCCATCTATGAAAGATAATAGACACACAACAAACAATCCATTTAAGTGGGCTGTCTCCACTTTGTGCATCTTTGCTGATGTCTGTGAAGGCCAATCCTTAACAGACAGTTTCTACCACAAGTGCCACAAATGAAGCTACCAAGTGATGCTGTGAGTTGTTGTTTTTGACATTGGCACCTATTGCTAAGCTGCTGTAGCAACTGATCATCGTGGTACTGCACACTAGACCACAGGATGTGTCGCCATATCCCTCTTTCACCAGCTAGTGACTCCCAGGTGCGATAGTCAATGTTTAGGGCCTTTATGTCATGCTTGCAAGCATCCTTGAAGCGGAACTTTGGGCGCCCCACTTGTCGTCTGGTCCTAAGGGTCAGTTTGGTGTTACCCCATGCGCGTTTCGTGAATCGGCCAAAGGTATATACTGTAAGAAAAATAATTCTAATCATATACATAAGAACATATATACATGCAAATTAGGAGCAGGAGTGGGCCATTCAGTCCCTCAAACCTGTTCTGCAATCTGATAAGATAATGGCTGATCTGAGTGTGGCCTCAACTCTACTTTCCTGTCTACCTCCTTTATCCTTTGACTCCCTTATCAATCAAGAATCTATCTAACAGCCTTAAAAATATTCAATAACCCTGCCTCCACTGTTCTCTGGGGAAGCGATTTCCACAAACTAACAACCCTCTGAGAGAAAAATTTCTCCTCATCTCCGTCTTTAAACTGTATCCCCTGGCTCTAGTCTCTCCCATAAGGGGAAACATCCTCTCAGCAAGCACCCTGTCAAGTTCCCTCAAGATCTTAGATGTTTCAATTAGATCACCTCTCATTCTTCTAAACTCCAATGGATACAGGCCCAACCTGTTCAACCTTTCCTCATAAGATAACCCCTCCATCCCAGGAATCAGTCGAGTGAACCTTCTCTGAACTGCTTCTAATGCAATTATATCCTTTCTTGAATAAGGAGACCAATACTGTATGTAGTACTCCAGATGTGATCTTACCAACGCCCTGTGCAACTGTAGTAATACTTCCCTACTTTTATATTCCATTCCTGTTGCAATAAACAACAACATTCCATTTGCCTTCCTAATCACTTGCTGTACCTGCATACTAACTTTTTGTGATTCATGTACCAGGACATCCAGAACCCTCTATACTGCAGAGTTCTGCAATCACTCTCCATTTAAATAATATGCTGGCTTTCTATTCTTCCTACCAAACTGGACAAATTCAAATTTTTCCACATTATACTCCATCTGCCAAATGTTTGACCACTCACTTAACCTATCTAAATCCCTTTGCAGACTACTTATATCCTCCTCACAACTTATTCTCCGACCTATCTTTGTGTCATCAGTAAACCTAGCAACCATACATTCGGTCCCTTCAACCAAGTCATTGATATAGATTGTAAATAGTTGAGACCCCAGCACTGATCCCTGTGGCACTCCACTAGTTACAGTTTGCCAAACAAAAAATGCCCCATTTATCCCTACTCTCTGCTTCCTGTTAGCTAACTAATTGTCTATCCATACTAATGTGTTACCCTTACACCATGAGCTCTTATTCTGTATAATAACCTTTGATGTGGCAGCTTATCAAATGCCTTTTAGAAATCCAAGTACATCACATCTTCAGGTTCCCCTTTCGCCACGTTGCCTGTTAATTCCTCAAAGAACTCTAATAAATTAGTCAAACATGATTTCCCTTTTGCAAAACCATGTTGACTCTGTCTGATTACATTAAGATTTTCTAAGTGCCCTGCTATAACCTCCTAATAATAGATTCTGGCATTTTCCTTAGAAACATTGAACCATAGAAAATTATGCACAGAAGGAGGCCATTCAGCCCATCGTGTCTGTGCCGACTGAAAAAACTAGCCACCCAATCAAATCCCACCTTCCAGACCCTGGTTCATAACCTTGCAGGTTACAGCACTTCAGGTTCTATGAGAGAAGTTAGGATAACAGGCCTGTAGTTTCTTACTTTCTGTCTCCCTCCTTTCTTGAATAGAGGAGTTACATTTGCTATTTTCCAATCTGATGAGACCTTTCCAGAATCTAGGGAATTTTGGAAAATTACAACCAACTATCTCTGCAGCCACTTCTTTTAAGACCCTAGGATGAATTCTATCAGGTCCTGGAAACTTGTCAGCTTTTAGTTCTAATAGTTTTCTCAGTACTCTTTCCCTGTTTTAAGTTCCTCCATCCCTTTCACCTTTTGACTTACAAGTATTTTTGGGATGTTATGTGTGTCTTCTACAGTGAAGACTGAACAAAAATCTGTTCAACACTTCCACCATTTCTGTATTTCCCATTATTAATTCCCCAGACTCACTCTCAAGAGGACCCATGCTCACATTTCCTTTTTAAATACTTGTAGAAACACTTAGGCCAGAATTTTACGTTGGACGGGAGGCCACGCCCACCTACCAAAAGGTGAGGCCTGGGAGCCAAGTCAGGATTTTATGTGGCTCAGGCCCTTAATTGGACTTGGGCTGGACTTCCACCTCTCTGCTGGTTTTTAAATTCTGTCCAATCTTCTGACCTATCACTAACTTTTGCAGAATTGTACACTTGTTCTTTCAATTTGATAATTTCTTTAACTGCCTTCGTTAGCCATGGATGATGCATTATTTTCCTAGAGTCTTTCTTTCTCACTGGAATGTGTCTTGGCTGAGTGTTATGAAATATCTCCTTAAATGTCTGCCACTGCATCTCTACTGACCTACCCCCTTAACCTAATTTCCCAGTTCACTTTAGCCAGCTCTGTCTTCATACCCTTGTAATTGGCTTGTAATTGCCTTTATGTAAATTTAAAACTCTAGTCTTAGACCCATTCCGCTCCCTCAAACTGAATGTGAAATTCAATCATGTTAGTATCACTGCTACCTAGAGGCTCCTTTACTATGAGACCATTAATTAATCCTGCCTCATTGCACACTTCCAGGCCTAGAAGAGCCTGCTGTCTGGTTGGCTCTAGAACGTACTGCTTTAAGAAATTGTCCCAAAAACACCATATGAACTCATCTTCCAGTCTACCTTTGCCAATCTGGCTTGTCCATTTATGTTTACATTAAAATCACCAATAATTGATACCATACTTTTATTACGAGCCCCCCATTATTTCTTCCTGTATACACTGTCCTACAGCGTAGTTACTGTTGGGGGATGCCTATAAACTACTCCCACAAGTGACTTCTTACATTTGCTATTTCTCATCTCTACCCAAACTGATTCTATTTCTTGATCTTTAGAACTAAGGTCATCTCTCACTATTGTCCTAATGTCATCCTTAATTAACAGAGCTACCCCACCATCTTTTCCTAGCTTCCTGTCCTTCTGAAATGTCAAGTACCCTTGAATATTCAGGTCTCAGACTTGGTCACTCTGCAACCATGTCTCTGCAATGGCTATCAGGTCATACTTATTTATTTCTATTTGAGATGACAATTGATCCGTTTTGTTACAAATGCTACGGACATTCAGATAAACAGCATTTAGTTCTGTCTTTTTACTATTTTTGCAAACTCTTGCCTTATCTGCTGGCACACTCTTAAGTTTGTATGCTCAGTCCCTTCCTGCCATGCTCTGATTATCATTACTCTTATTGCTACCCTGCTCTATTGCCTTGTCCTTTCCCTTTAATTTACCACATCATCCCTCTCGTGATCCCTCAACCCCCTGCAAATGGTATATTAGCCTTTATTGCAAGGGGGTTAGAGTATAACAGTAAGGAAGCTTTGCTGTAATTGTACAGAGCTTTGGTGAGACCACACCTGGAATACCAAGCGCAGTTTTGGTCTTTGCACCTAAGGAAGAACATACTTGCCTTGGAGGCGGTGTAACAAAGGTTCACTCAGTTGGTTCCTGGGATCAGAGGATTGTCCTGAGAGGAGAGATTGTGTAGACTAGGCCTATACTCCCTAGAATTTGGAAGAATGAGAGGTGATCTAATCGAATGATATTACATTTTGAGAGGGTTTGAATCTAGAACATGGGGTCACAGGCTCAAATAAGGGGTCTGCTATTTAGTACTGAGATGAGGAGAAATTTCTTCACTCAAAGGGTTGTGAATCTTTGGAACACTTTACCCCAGAGAGCTGTGAATGCTCAGTCATTGAGCATATTCAAGTCAGAGATTGATAGATTTTTGGCTACAAAGGGAATTAAGGAATATGGGGATAGTGCGGGAAGGTGGAGTTGAGGTAGAAGATCAGCCATGCTGTTATTGAATGGCGAAGCAGGCTCAAAGGATTGAAAAGCCTAATTCTGCTCCTTGTTTTATGCCTGAGAGAAAACTTGATGTCACTTTCAAGGAGGATGTTGGAGTCCAGCTCTAACTTGGCACAGGGCTTTGTACAGAGCTTGGAGTCCATCCTTTCCAGAATGGAAGTGGTGATCAACTCCATGAGAACATTTGCAGACCCAACTGCGATGCAGTGTCTGATGGTCGATGTCTCAGACCCTATTACTGCATAAGCAGAAGCCATCCAACAATTGGGTGCTGCAGTGGAAGCTCAGTCTGAAGTCATGAATTCTCAGCTTTCTGCCATGCAGGTTCAGACTGCTGTCCTCATGGCTGCGGATACCAGTGCTCAAAGGGGTTTACAGGGTCTCACAGCAGTTCAACAATCTGTGGTACAGTATGATTACTAGGATAGCTACGGTGCCATCCAGAGGTGTGGTAGCGTCTCCATGGAGCACGAACCTACTTCCCTGTCTCAGGTGACAGCATTTGTGCTCCCACCACTGCCACATTGCTGGTGCTCCGACTGTTGTCTGTCAGCCAGTCAGCCCAGACTGCTGCTGCCTATGCAGAGATGGTGCAGTCCGAAGCTGGGCCTTCCAGGCCCACAGCTGCTTGAGAGTGTCCAGCAAGGCCATCTACAGTTCCCCCACTAAACATCAGCAGCCTTTCCTCAACTGTCCACAGCCATTGGATTAGCACTGCGTAGGAGCACTAGGCCAGGCAAAGGCACCCGCAAGACATTTTCTTTTCTTTTGGGCCTCCTTATCTCGAGAGACAATGGATACGCGCCTGGAGGTGGTCAGTGGTTTGTGAAGCAGCGCCTGGAGTGGCTATAAAGGCCAATTCTGGAGTGACAGGCTCTTCCACAGGTGCTGCAGAGAAATTTGTTTGTTGGGGCTGTTGCACAGTTGGCTCTCCCCTTGCGCCTCTGTCTTTTTTCCTGCCAACTACTAAGTCTCTTCGACTCGCCACAATTTAGCCCTGTCTTTATGGCTGCCCGCCAGCTCTGGCGAATGCTGGCAACTGACTCCCACGACTTGTGATCAATGTCACACGATTTCATGTCGCGTTTGCAGACGTCTTTATAACGGAGACATGGACGGCCGGTGGGTCTGATACCAGTGGCGAGCTCGCTGTACAATGTGTCTTTGGGGATCCTGCCATCTTCCATGCGGCTCACATGGCCAAGCCATCTCAAGCGCCGCTGACTCAGTAGTGTGTATAAGCTGGGGGTGTTGGCCGCTTCAAGGACTTCTGTGTTGGAGATATAGTCCTGCCACCTGATGCCGTATTCTCCGAAGGCAGCGAAGATGGAATGAATTGAGACGTCGCTCTTGGCTGGCATACGTTGTCCAGGCCTCGCTGCCGTAGAGCAAGGTACTGAGGACACAGGCCTGATACACTCGGACTTTTGTGTTCCATGTCAGTGCGCCATTTTCCCACACTCTCTTGGCCAGTCTGGACATAGCAGTGGAAGCCTTACCCATGCGCTTGTTGATTTCTGCATCTAGAGACAGGTTACTGGTGATAGTTGAGCCTAGGTAGGTGAACTCTTGAACCACTTCCAGAGCGTGGTCGCCAATATTGATGGATGGAGCATTTCTGACATCCTGCCCCATGATGTTCGTTTTCTTGAGGCTGATGGTTAGGCCAAATTCATTGCAGGCAGACGCAAACCTGTCGATGAGACTCTGCAGGCATTCTTCAGTGTGAGATGTTAAAGCAGCATCGTCAGCAAAGAAGAGTTCTCTGATGAGGACTTTCCGTACTTTGGACTTCGCTCTTAGACGGGCAAGGTTGAACAACCTGCCCCCTGATCTTGTGTGGAGGAAAATTCCTTCTTCAGAGGATTTGAACGCATGTGAAAGCAGCAGGGAGAAGAAAATCCCAAAAAGTGTGGGTGCGAGAACACAGCCCTGTTTCACACCACTCAGGATAGGAAAGGGCTCTGATGAGGAGCCACCATGTTGAATTGTGCCTTTCATATTGTCATGGAATGAGGTGATGATACTTAGTAGCTTTGGTGGACATCCGATCTTTTCTAGTAGTCTGAAGAGACCACGTCTGCTGACGAGGTCAAAGGCTTTGGTGAGATCAATGAAAGCAATGTAGAGGGGCATCTGTTGTTCACGGCATTTCTCCTGTATCTGACGAAGGGAGAACAGCATGTCAATAGTCGATCTCTCTGCACGAAAGCCACACTGTGCCTCAGGGTAGACGCGCTCGGCCAGCTTCTGGAGCCTGTTCAGAGCGACTCGAGCAAAGACTTTCCCCACTATGCTGAGCAGGGAGATTCCACGGTAGTTGTTGCAGTCACCGCGGTCACCTTTGTTTTTATAGAGGGTGATGATGTTGGCATCGCGCATGTCCTGGGGTACTGCTCCCTCGTCCCAGCACAGGCATAGCAGTTCATGTAGTGCTGAGAGTATAGCAGGCTTGGCACTCTTGATTATTTCAGGGGTAATGCTGTCCTTCCCAGGGGCTTTTCCGCTGGCTAGGGAATCAATGGCATCACTGAGTTCCGATTTGGTTGGCTGTATGTCCAGCTCATCCATGACTGGTAGAGGCTGGGCTGCATTGAGGGCAGTCTCAGTGACAGCATTCTCCCTGGAGTACAGTTCTAGGTAGTGCTCAACCCAGCGGTCCATCTGTTTGCGTTGGTCAGTGATTATGTCCCCCGATTTAGATTTGAGGGGGGTGATCTTCTTGATGGTTGGCCCAAGAGCTCTCTTCATGCCATCATACATTCCTCTGATGTTTCCGGTGTCTGAGGCCAGCTGAATATGACTGCATAGGTGTTGCCAGTAGTCGTTTGCGCAACGCCTAGCTGTTCTTTGTGCAGTACTTCTGGCTGCTTTAAGTGCTGCGGATGTTAAATCGCTGGGGGCTTTCTTGTAGTTCAAAAGTGCAATGCGCTTAGCGGCTATGACAGGTTCCAGCTCTTCATTATGAGATTGAAACCAGTCTGCATTTCTCTTCGCACTTTTGCCGTAGGTGGTCAAAGCTGACTCATAGATGGCGTCTCTGATGTGGGCCCACTTGGTCTCAGCATCCCCTGTGGGAGTGTTTTGAAGGGCTGTTACAAGTGAATTTAGAAATTTTTGTAACAGCTGTGGGTGAGAAATTCTGCTCGTGTTGATGCGCGGGCGGCCCTTCTGCTTGGAATGATGCAACTTCTTTGGTCTGAGTCTAACCTTGCTGCACACCAGGGAGTGGTCGGTGTCGCAGTCCGCACTGTGGAAGCTGCGTGTGATTTGAACACTGTTTAAGGCGGCTCGCCTTGTGACAATGAGGTCTAGCTGGTGCCAACGACGTGATCTTGGGTGCCTCCATGAAACCTGGTGACAGGGTTTAGTGTGAAAGAACGATTTGGTGATGCAGAGGTTATGATAGGTACACAACTCAAGCAGTCTCTGCCCGTTCTCATTCATCCTTCCAACGCCATAGCGCCCAAGGAAGGAGGGCCATGAGTCATGGTCGGCCCCAACCCTGGCATTAAAGTCCCCCAGCAGGAATAGGTGTTCGGTGTTGGGGATGCTGCTAATGATGTTATGGAGTTGTTCATAGAACTGGTCTTTAGCTTCAGGTGCGGAACAGAGTGTTGGAGCATAGATGCTGAGTAGGTGTACTGGACCAGAGGTGGTGAGCAGTCGGATGGACAGTATGCGTTCCGAGCCATTTGAGGGAGGCTCTATCATGCTGAGCAAGGAGTTTCTGATGGCGAAGCCCACTCCATGCTGTCTTGGTTCTTCAGGATCCCTGCCCTGCCAGAAGAAGGTGTAGTCTTGCTCTGCTAGAGAGCCACTCGCGGGGAGGCGAGTCTCCTGAAGTGCTGCAATGTCCACATTGAGTCTACTGAGCTCGTTGTTAATGATGGCGGTCTTCCGAGAATCGTTGATTTGTGTAAGGTCTTCCGACAGGCCAGGACACATAGTTCTGACGTTCCAGCTTGCAAAGCGAAGGGCTGGTACCTTCTTTCCTTTTTTCATGTTGTTTGGTGCGGTGTATCAGTCCACCTTTCGGGCAATGACCCTGAGCTCCAAGCACCCATTGAAGCAGGCAGACTGTGGCGGGACAGAACCTTATTGACGGGGGCTGCCCGGTTTGAGGCGGGCGGTAGCTGTCCAGTGAGGTGCAATGACCTCTCCCACCGACAAAGGCAACCCGTGGCGCCCAGTTTCTACGCCAATTTATCTGGACTTATAACCCGTAACTGCTGCCTTCCTTGTTGTTTCAGTCGCTGTGAGGCAACTATGGAGTGACCTCTCCATGGCGCATGCCTGGGCAAATTTATGGAGGTTGAGAGTTGCCCAGTCGTCAAAACCCCCCTCTCGGCCTTTCTGGTGGGGTCCAAAGGAGTGCAGGACACGACGTTTGGCACCAGTATGGCTGCAGGAACTGCCGGAAACATGCCAAAGGTGACACATGACCGCCTACGGGGTTCCGCTCCGGATTTTCTGTTAGGGTTTACTCCCTTAGCCTTGGTCTCTCCCGAGACGCCCACAAGGCAGTGGGGTTGTTGGGGCCCCTACACAGGTGTAGGATGGTGCCGGTGGGAGGAGGGGATGCAAGGGGGAGGGGTAGAGGGAGGGGGTGGGGGGGGGTGCAGGGGAAGGGGGTGCGGGGTGAAGATGGTGCGAGGGGGGGGCGGGCTGGGACGGGGTTGTGAGGGGGTGAGCTGAGAGGGTGGAGCAGGGAAGGGGACGGGGGTGGGGGGGGGGTGGAAGGGGGGTAAAGGGGGGGGGAGGGGGGTGGAATCTGGTGCAGGTAATAAGCCATTTCCTCAGTGCCCACCATCGACGTCCGGAAAGCTCATCCACGTCCTTCGGGAGGTGAAGCATCATTTGGCAGACTTAGAGGTGATTACATTTGCTAAGGGTTTTTTTTTTGCAGTGGTTTAAATAAAGGCATGCAGCATTGCCGACAGTGCGCTGCAGATGCTCTCCGAGCCATCTCCCGCGGGCGCTTTGAAGTTGCGGCCGGGGGGGCCGTTCGTGGATGTTTTGGGTGTTCGGGGCACCTTTTCTCAGGACTTCTCTCGGGTCCCGCAGCTCCTTCTTCACCTCAATGGACTTACCGCATGCCGTGGCTGCAGACACTCTGGACTGTGAAGACAGCAGGATCGGAGATTGAAGTATCGGCAGCTGTGCTCGTCAGTTTCATCCGGATCAATTTCATTGAGAAAACAAAGAGCAGGTGTGGCTGGGGGAGGGCAGTGGGCCCAGGTAACATACACTAAACTAACTGTTAACTTTTAGATAGGGCTAAAATGAACTGATTTAAAGAGCCAGGGGAATTTAAACAGTTTAAGAGGGCAGATTGGGGGAGAAAACGTTAGGGATGGGAGCAGATGGCCATGGATAGAGTTGAACAGCAAGGGAGCTTCCTAGGGAGCTTCCAGCACAGGAGCCATCTTGAACCCGCAAGACATGCATGAAGGGAATGCACAGGGATAAATAGTTGACTTTTGTATGGAATATTGGACATTTTATTGGATAAAGATGTATGGAATGGTTGTTTTTGGGTGGCTTTTATTTCAGCATTATAGCCATGAGGACGCTGTGATGGTTTGTATCAGAGGTATGATATGGTATGGGACTGTTGTACAATACAGATTTGTGGGTTGTGTTCACAGGAGCTGTAGTCGAATGAGGTAATCATGGACAGCATGGCAGAAAGGGCCTCTGCCAGCTGTCTCCTCCCTTCCTCCTCCTCCTCCTCTTCTTGTTCCTCCTCCTGAGGTGCTCCCTGGTAGCAATGGCTGTGCTTCCATGATATCCAGGTTGTGGATGATACCACAGACAAATCAGGACACACGATCCATCAAGTACTGCAGGGCTCCTCCAGAGGAGTCCAGATAGTGGAACCATTGCTTCAGCTCCCAAGTGGTCTGCTCGATGATGTTTCTCATGGCAGCATGGATGTCATTGTACACATGCTAGTCACATGTGGTTGGAGTGTGGAGTTGTATTTGGAGTGTTTGCAGTACCAGATTCACAGAAGCGGCTGAAGAAAGTCATTAAATATGTTAGGGCTTTAAAAATGAGGACAAGGATTTGAACGACAGTGGCATTTGGGGATAGTCAACACGCTACTAAGAATGACTCTTTGGCCTCCTTATCTCGAGAGACAATGGGTAAGCGCCTGGAGGTGGTCAGTGGTTTGTGGAGCAGCGCCTGGAGTGGCTATAAAGGCCAATTCTAGAGTGACAGACTCTTCCACAGGTGCTGCAGAAAATTCTTTTTGTCGGGGCTGTTACACAGTTGGCTCTTCCCTTGCGCTTCTGTCTTTTTTCCTGCCAACTGCTAAGTCTCTTCGACTTGCCACACTTTAGCCCCGCCTTTATGGCTGCCCGCCAGCTCTGGCGATCGCTGGCAACTGACTCCCACGACTTGTGATCAATGTCACAGGATTTCATGTTGCTTTGCAGACGTCTTTAAAGCGGAGACATGGACGGCCGATGGGTCTGATACCAGTGACGAGCTCGCTGTACAATGTGTCTTTGGGGATCCTGCCATCTTCCATGCGGCTCACATGGCCAAGCCATCTCAAGCGCCACTGACTCAGTAGTGTGTATAAGCTGGGGATGTTGGCTGCCTCGAGGACTTCTGTGTTGGAGATACGGTCCTGCCACCTGATGCCAAATATTTTCCGGAGGCAGCGAAGATGGAAAGAATTGAGACGTCGCTCTTGGCTGACATACGTTGTCCAGGCCTCGCTGCCATAGAGCAATGTACTGAGGACACAGAGGACACTAAGAATGAAGTGAAAAATTAATTGCATACAGTTGGGGCTATGATGCATTATAATGAAAGCATAAGTGAGAAACCAATCATGTCAAACCCCATAATAATGTTGCTGAATCAATGATTAACCTGCTTTATAAGCATGTAATTGGAAGAAAGGGTTCCATTTGAAGAAAAGTGTCATGGTAATAAGCAATGAGGATTTACTGTGAATTATCTCGTTCTTTGACACTCTTTAGTCAGGCTTCCACCCTGTTTACAGGACAGTCAAAGTCTGTGTGACTGCAACTATTGGCTGACTATCCCCTTGCATCCACCTGGCCTCTCTATTGCATCATAACAATATTTCACCTGCGACCACTTTTACTCCTGTGGTTACCATGGTTACCACTGTACCAAGGTTCTCTTCCTATTCATTATTTATGAGTATCACTTGCAATAGCTTCTCTTCCCATTCCCGTGCTGTTAACTCTGGTGTCCCACAAGGATCTGCCCTTGGCCCCCCTCCTATTTCTCATGTACATGCTGCCCCTCGGCGACATCATCCGAAAACACAGCGTTAGTTTTCACATGCACTCAGACGACACCCGGACATACCTCCCCACTGCCTATCACAATTCCTCCACTGTTGCTAAATTACCAGACTGCTTGTCTGACATACAGGATATATTAATCTTGGAAGGAGTGCAGCGTAGATTTACCAAAATGATACCTGGACTCCAAGAGTTAAATTACAAGGAGCGATTACACAAACTAGGGTTGTATTCCTTGGAATTTAGAAAGTTGAGGTTTGATTTGATCAAAGTTTTCAAGATATTAAGATGAACAGTTAGATAGCGATAAACTATTTCTGCTGGTTGGGCAGTGTAAAACTAGGGGGCATAGTCAAAATATTAGAGCCACTCCTTTTAAGAGTGAAATTTGGAAGCACTGCTACTTGCAAACGGCAGTAGAATTTTGGAACTCCCTTCTGCAAATGACAATTGGTGCTAGATCAATTGTTAATTTAAAAACTGAGATTCATAGCTTTTTGTTAACCAGAGGGATTAAAGGATACGGGGCAAAGGCGGGTCTATGGAGTTAGTTCATAAATTAGTCATGATCTCATTGAATGGTGGCACAGGCTGGAGGGGGTTAATGGCTTACCCCTGTTCTTATGTTCCTAGGAGATTGGTGGAAACACTTTCAATAACTGTTTTCATTGGCCCAGAATTTGCTGCTAAAATAATGACAAGTTCAATCTACTAGATGTTACTAATGTATAAATCATCCACCAACTTGCACTGCAGAAGAGATACCCCATGAATTGTGAATTGCCACAAGTTGGTGGTCAATTTCCATCACTCTGCCATTTGCCTCATGAAAATACAATTTGCCCTCAGCTTCCTTGTGAGTTTCATGAAGCTGTTGCATTTGCATATTAATTAATCATTAAGCTTGTGGGAGAAAGTTGGAACTGGTACTTAACTATGTAACACCTTTTTAATGAGAAGATTTATGTTCCTGTAACACCCTTTAACCTCTCCAGCCCAGAAAGGGAAGAATTTAAAATATACATGCCGTATAAGGGTCTGAAAGAGTTAATGTTTGAGACAGTAAGAGTAATCCATCCCACTGTAGTGATGATGACATAGTAGTCACATGGGTATTAAGCTTGGAAGAAGCTAGAAACGTCATGAGAGGTGCTACTGGACAGGCTTAATGAGAGTGTAAATAGTTTTGTATATAAAATAAATGAGTTACTATTTAATCATACCAAGACTCCGAGACATCTGTAAACAATGGTCGAACTATGCTAACAACAATACACAACAATGGAGTATCATTCTTACAGGCAGTCAATTGTTATTAGAAACAGTTAAACTGTAAAATTTAAAAGGTTTTATTTATTTTTTACTTTTCTTTCTCTCTTAATCCAATCTTTCTTTCTGTCTCCTTGGGGGAATTTTAACCTAAAAAATGGTCAGGTTTGCGTCGGATGGGAGAGGGGGTAAAGTCTTAAAAATCAGATTCCCAACTCAAACCCTTCTCTAACTCACCCACTTCCAGTTTAACTGAGGATGAAGGGTGGGTGGGCAGTCAACCTGTTCCAAGGAGGTGGGTTGGTATTTTAAATATAAGACTGTGATCCTCATTGTCATTCAGTTTTTTAACTTTCACTCTGGTTGGCAAGATTTCCTGAGGGTCGGGGAAGCCGGCAGTTACACCCAGGCGAGGACCTTGTAGATCCAGAAAGTGAGTGCCTTTATACCCACTTGCTGCATCCAGCATACCTGCCTGAAGAACCGCCACAATCAGGCACCCCTAACCTCCCCCACAAGGCCTTGATACCCCCACCAAGCTTCCAAACTCCACCCACCTCCAATGTTTCCCACCAGCCCTCTGATTCCCTCCCCTCAGACCCCCAACCTCATCCACTAAGGTCCCAGGTTCCTCTTTGCCCTCACTGTGCTGTTATCAGCTCACACTTCCAGCAACTTACAGTCAAAAATGTTTTGACCTGAAGGGTGCTAGAAAAAGGTATAACTAACCGGGCAGTTGCCTCGCTCCAGCAAGATCTGAGCCTTTATTCCTCTTGAGTTTCTGTCACAGTTATGGTGGAAGATCGAGAGAACTCCCAGCAGAAATTCTCCCCCCGATAATTTGATTGTAACAGGGCTTTGGTCCAACTACCTTCTCTGACATGCTCCAAGTTAAATTTTGGGTGATGGCAGGAAACCTTCACTTTAATTATAGGTATTTAGAAAAGTGAAATTAAGATGCAAATTTGCTCATCTGTGACAAGGTAAAATCTCTGCTTTCATCACACCTTTCATAAAAGAGAAATAATTAAAATGCTTCAACAGGCAAGAAAATAAAATGTTAGTCATAGCTGAGAAAGATTGTTGATGATTCTCATGCACAAATAGAATAGATTACAAAGACCTCTTTGCTTTGTATTTCTATCTTCAACCCCCAAGGTATTTTATATTTTCCTCTACTAGACCTGGCTATATATACACTGTGTAGCAACTGTTGCCTCTCTTTGCCAAATTTCATCTCAAGCAATGCATGCTGTTCTTTTCTTTAACCTGGCCAATATTTATCTCTCAACCAACATTATTAAAACAGAGTAACTGCTCATTTATCTCATTGCTGTATGTGGGACCCTGTTGTGTGTAAATTAGCTGCTGTATCTCCTACATTACAACAGTGACTACACTTCAAAGGTGAGTAATTGTCTGTGAAGTATCTTGGAACAACTTGAGGATGTGAAAGATGCTATATGAATACAAATTACTTTCTTTCTTCTTGCTTTCCTTCTTTCTATCCTTTCAGTCTCTATCTCTTTTTCTCTCTCTGCTAGAAAAGGTGACCCTCAACAGATGAGAGGGAAGGGTGGAATGGCATGGGATCGGGATGGCATGGGAGCAGGCATGGGTGAAGATGAGATGATGGTTAAGTGTGGCAAAATGACGAGGACATTTACTTTAATGCAACTTATTATTCAAAAGCTATCTTTGTGCTAAAAATAAAAATTCCCTAGATTTGAATGGAAAAGTTTGAGAAAAGCTGTCAGGTGAATTAAAAGAATACATCAGCATTGATTCTATAGATGAAGATGATGACAATAGTCTAAACCCTCCAGAGTTTCTATACATTCTAACTCCAATGGGCATGTCACCGTACAAACTTAGACTCAAGTAAGGAGCAGTTGTAATGTTGCTATGAAACTTGGGCAGATTTCAAGGATAATATTGAGCCCATCAGATATAAACATGCTTTTTCAAATCAGGAGAAAACAATCCTCAATTAGACTTTTATATTCTATGACTATAAACAGGTCCGAAGTCTTTGCTACCAATCTTCTTTGCAAAATTTGTATTTCTATTCCGAGGCCTGTTTTTACACATGTACAGCTTTCTGTAGCTTTTTCCAGAGTGAGAGGTTTTGATTCTGTTAAAGTCTTTGGTAAAAGAATAACTAGAAATCCTATATTTAAAGAAGTACTGTTGCCATCAAGAATCAAATTTGTCAACAAATGTTTTGTGGGTCTCTGCTACTATCTAATATTTAGAAACTTGGTACTGCATGCATGCAGCAGATTTCAGCAAGAGTCCTTTCTCAATTAACATGCCTATCTCGGTTCATCATGCAAACTCTGCCAGCTCTCTCTGGTACTTTAATGTAAGGCTCAAATAAGGAAATGAACTTGGCACAGGGAAACAAACTATGCACATTAATACAAAAACAAAATACTGCGGATGCTGGAAATCTGGAATAAAAACAGAAAATGCTGGAAATGCAGGTCTGGCAGCATCTGTGGAGGGAGAAACAGAGTTACCATTTCAGGTCTGACCTTTCAACATTTAACAAACAGAAAACCTGTTCGTAGCCAGTCAATTGTATTGTCCATACACTATTAGCATGTGCTAGCTTTAATGTGTAAAGCGAATTAAACCCTAACAATATAAGAATAAAATACACCATGTGGCAAATAATCTTTTTGTATCAAGAAAGCATTGATAGGTTTGTAATGTCATTGTTTTGACTACTCATACAGTGCTAAATACATCTGCAGTACTTCAGTACAATACAGTAATTACAAATTGAAATTGTAACTAATTGTTGCTAACTTATTTTTATTAGAGACAATGGGCTGAGTTTAGTGAGCTGACTTGGAACGGGAATGGAGGCATGAGGGGCCAGAGAATAGCACCGGACGAGTCTGCCTGGAAATCTGATGTCATGACGTCGGTGCAGACGGGATGGAAGCACAATTTAAATTGTAGAACAGTTATTTTTAATACATTGGCATGTAATTGAACATGATTCAAAGGGAGCTTGGAATTAAGTGAATGACGGGAGGCCCTCATATGTCCTTGGATCCCTGGCCGTTGAAAGCTGATGGCACCGAGGCAAGGCCTCAGTGTTGTGATGGGTAGGCAGCCATGACCAGCACTGGATAGCTGAAAAGGGGGGAGCGTAGACCACTGTTGGCCTACAGTGTTGTGCACTCGGCAGGGGTGGGCTTGGTCTCAGGTGGCAGTACTGAGAAGGCCTGGTTTCGGGTGGCAGTACCAGGTGCCCATACTATTGACTGAGAGGGTCAGCTATCAGCAAGGGTGGGCACTGAGGGTCATTAGAGAGACAGCCAAGAGGAGTAGCAAAGGAAAAGATGCCAAGGCAAGTTTGTCTCTGCAAGGACAGCACTCTGGAGGCCTCCTGATCACCACCTGGCATACACCGTGTCTTTTTGGATCCCCACTGCGTGATGCAGCACCTCTGACTGAGGGATGGACGGGAGGCAGCTGCGCCTGCCCATGAAACTTTGTGATGAGAATGACAGCAGCTGACAGAAGGGCCCACCTGCGACAGAGAGTATACCAGAGTCGAATCAGCTACCTCCAAATGCCCAAGCAGCATTGTCAGTGAAGACTATGCCTCTCCAGGGAGGCCGTTGCTAACTTATGCACCCTGCATTTTTTTTATTTGTTCATGGAATGTGGGTGTCACTAGCTAAGCCAGCATTAATTGCCCATCCCTAATTGCCCTTGAGAAGATGGTGGTGAGCTGCCTTCTTGAACTGCTGCAGTCCTTGGGGTGTAAGTACACTAACAGTGCTATTAGGAAGCGAGTTCTAGGATTTTGACCCAGTGACAGTGAAGGAATGGCGATATAGTTCCAAGTCAGGATGGTGTGTGGCTTGGAGGGGAACTTGCAGGTGGTGGTATTCCCATGCACCTGCTACCCTTGTCCTTCTAATTGGTAGAAATCGTGGGTGTGGAAGGTGCTATCGAAGGAGCCTTGTTGAGTTTCTGCAGTGCATACTGCTGCCACTGTGCGTCAGTGGTGGAGGGTGTGAATGTTGAAGCTGGTGGATGGGGTGCCAATCAAGTGGATTGCTTTGTCCTGGATGGTGTCGAGCTTCTTGAGTGTCGTTGTCCTGACTTGTGCCTTGTAGATAGTGGACAGGCATTGGGAAGTCAGGAGGTGAGTTACTCGCTGCAGAATTCCCAGCCTCTGACCTGCTCTTGTAGCCATAGCATTTATGTGGCTGGTCCAGTTCAGTTTCTGGTCAATGGTAACCCCCAGGATATGGATAGTGGGGAATTCAGTGATGGTAATGCCATTGAACATCAAGGGAAGATGGTTATATTCTCTCTTGTTTGAGATGGTCATTGCCTGGCACTTGTGTGGCACAAATGTTACTTGCCACTTATCAGCCCAAGCCTGTATGTTGTCCAGGTCTTGCTCCATCTAGATACGGGCTGCTTCAGTATCTGAGGAGTCGCAAATGGTGCTGAACATTGTGCAATTGTTAGCGAATATCCCCACTTCTGACCTTATGATGGAGGGAAGGTCATTGATGAAGCAGCTGAAGATGGTTGGGCCTCGGACACTACCTTGAGGAAGTCCTGCAGTGATGTCCTGGAACTGAGATGATTGACCTCCAACAACCACACCCATCTTCCTTTGTGCTAGATAAGACTCCAAACAGTGGAGAATTTTCCCTCTGATTCCCATTGACTCCAGTTTTTCTAGGACTCCTTGATGCCATACTCGGTCAAATGCTGCCTTGATGTCAAGAGCAGTCAGTCTCACCTCACCTCTTGAGTTCAGCCAAGGCTGTAATTAGATCAGGAAGTGCGTGGCCCTGGTGAAACCCAAACTGAGCGTCACTGAGCAGGTTATTGCTGAGCAACTGCCGCTTGATAGCACTGTTGACGATCCCTTCCATCACTTTGCTGATGATTGAGAGAAGACTGATCGGGCTGGGTTGGATTTATCCTGATTTTGTGTGGACAGGACATAACCTGGGCAATTTTCCACATTGCCGGGTAGATGCCAGTGTTGTAACTGTCCTGGAACAACTTAGCTTGGGGCATGGCTAGTTCTGGAGCACGTCTTCAGTACTATTCCTGGAATGTTGTAAGGGTCTAGCTTTTGCAGTATCCAGTGCCTTCTGCCGTTTCTTGATATCATGTGGAGTGAATTGGATTGGCTGAAGACTGGAATCTCTAATGGTGGGGACCTCAGGAGGAGGCCGAGATGGATCATCCACTCTGCACTTCTGGCTGAAGATGGATGCAAATGCTTCAGCCTTGTCTTTTGCACTGATGTGCTGGGCTCCGCCATCATTGGCGATGGGGTATTTGTGGAGCCTCCTCTTCTGTTAGTTGTTTAATTATCCACCACCATTCATGATTGGATGTGGCAGGACTGCAGGATGAATTTGCGACATATGAGAGTTGGTGGTCATTCTCTGCCCTTGGCCTTGAAGAGCATTATTGTACTTAATGTTAACACGTCTGGATCATTCCAAAGATCCACCAGGCACATGTGTGGTATCTTCCAGGCAGCAGCCCACCACTGCATCAAGGAGGTGACCAATGCCTTGTTCAAGAGGGCCGGCGAAAATTTGCGCTACCAGACCGACCCTGACAGTTAGGCAGAGAGGAGTATCTGAATTGGGGCCATCGTTGGATTCCCCCAGGTGCAACGTGTGGTAGATTGCACGCATGTGGCCATCAAAGCTCCAATGCACCAGCCAGCCGTCTTCATCAACAGGAAGGGCTTTCATTCCATCAACATTCAGTCTGTTTGTGGCCACCAGAAGTATTTCTGCAGGTGTGTGCCCACTTCCCAGGAAGCAGTCACGACACCTACATATTTCGACTCAGGTGTCACAACTTTTCAGGCCCCCCCCCCGCTCGCCTTCAGGGATGATTCTTGGGGACAAGGACTACCCATTGAAGACATAGCTACTCACACCTCTGAGGAACCCTCACACTGCAGCAGAGGAAAGGTACAACACTTGCCACGGCTCCATCCAAGCGACCATCAAGCTGACCATTGGGCTGCTGAAGATGAGATTCTGGTGCCTGGATCGATCTGGTAGAGCCCTGCAGTATGCCCCAGCGAGGGTCTCGCATATCGTGGTGGTCTGCTGTGCTCTGCACAATCTGGCACTGTAGGAGGGGGTGGCCTTACATAACAAGGACCTGATTTAATGCCACTCCTCCATCGATGAGGAGGATGCAGAGGAGGGTGATGATCAGGCAGCACTGGATTCTGAAACCCTTACACTGGAGGCCAGGCACATTGAGCGATGGGCCAAGGAGGCAAAAGACAGTCTTCTACTTATTGGCTTTCAGCCACCGTGATGGCCTTTCAGAGTAAAATCAATAAAGACTCACCTCAATGCATTCAGTCCATCACCTCCTTTCTACTTGTCCTCCCTGCCTAGCGCCCAGCTTAACCAGGCACGATGATCCATGGGAGACGCTAATCAAATGAGGATTGTGCCTACATTGGCAGCCATTAAGGAGAAAGGGGGAAGTCAGCAGCTCACAATTAAGGCATGAAAGAATAAGCATTTTCCACCATGAAAGTTAATTTCAAAATCAAAAAAACTTTATAGGACAAAACAAATGGGAAATTTCAAACAACCATGAAATCCCAAGTGTATCTAGGTGTTTTTCTTTTTATGTTTATGAGTGCTTCTATGAGATGTGACCCCTGTACTAGCAGCTGGGCTGGAGGCAGGCTGCTGATCAGGCTGCCCCTTGGCTGGTGATTACTTCGGCAACAGTCCTCTGAATACCTGAGACCTGGAGGGTGTCGGCTGCCTGAGAGTTTCCTGCACTGATGCAGGACTCTCCTCAGGCGTTGTGGCTACTGCAGCTGACTGACTGACAGAGGGGCTGAGGAGCTGTGTCCACACTTGAGTGCCCTGAGGGGAGCCCTTGCTGTAGAGGTCAACCTTTCCTCCTCCCTTTCAAGGCTCACTTGAATCTCCCTACTGACCAGAGAAGGATGAGGTGCTGGAGAAGACTCCAGGGGCCTTGTCCTTCTCTCGCCTTGCCACTGCTGCATTGAGCTCATGGCCAAAGCGATAATGTGCAGGTCTGCGCGTATTTGTGGGATCTGTCTCTCCTGTAGGGTCGCCAACCTCTCGATGGAGGAGGCAATGTGCTCACATGCCTGAGACATGGCAGCCCTCCTCCATCGTCTGCTCATGGCTGCGCATTGACTCTGACATCTCCGCCAGATGTTGCTCTGCATTTCCAGCATGCCCTGTGCTGTTAACACCAGAGACTCATCATCATCCTGGGGCTCAGCATGGGCCTGGCCACCCACAGTCCTCCGACTGTCAGAGGCTTCGGCTGTCTCAGCCTCAGCCAGCTGCTTGGGTGCATCTGTGGTGCTCTCACCAGATCATGACCCTGATTCTAAACCTGAGCGGAAACTCACCAAGGTTCTGATGAAAGGTCACAGACCTGAAATGTTAACTCTGCATCTCTCTCCACAGATACTGCCTGACCTGCTGTGTATTTCCAGCACATTCTGTTTTCATTTCAGATTTCCAGCATCAGCAGTATTTTGTTTTTATTATGGCAGTTCTGTTAGTGGCAGCCCCTTGTCCCCTACTGGGATATCCGAAACAGTTTCTCCTCCCTTCAGCTCTCAGGGGAGTTAATGGGAGTGGGGGTGAGCAGTGAAAGGTGGTGCCCTGTGGCCGAGATGCAGCATGCATCTGTCAGGATGAGGTGAAGCTTAACACCCTCTGCCATTGCCATTGAGGTGCCTCCCTCAATGTCCCACTTCCTCCAGCATAGCCACATACAATCCCTAAAAAGAAGTGAGTTATAGAGCACTCACCTTGGCAGAACGAAGGAGGTCGTTGACCCTGTTGCCACATTGTACCCATGTTCGGGGAGTGACCCCATGGCTGCTGACCTCCTTTGCGATCAGGCTGGAGGACTTCTTCTTGCCATTGCTGGGAAAGAGGACCTCATGCCTTTCCCTTGCAGCCTGTAGGTGAATCTTGAAGGAGTCATCGCTAAAGCGTGGGGCCACCCTGTGTCTTGGCTCAGCCATTCTGCAGCCTTCTTTTCAGGAGCAATTGAATCCAAAGCATCAATGCTAGCAGAGCTTTAAATATGATGCCAGCACCTGCTCAGGAGTCAGCTGAGGCCGTATTCTGCGCTTCGACTCCTACTGCCCCGTTGCGTAATTGGCCGGACTCCACGCCTCCATTATGCTAATTGGCTGCCTGCATGTGATCGTGGTGGGCTGACTGCACACGTGATGAGTGGGGACAGCGCCCACTTCTGGGTTGACTACTGTGACCTGCGACAGGTTCACTAAATTCAGTCTAATATTTCAAGGATGAACTGGTCTAAGGTTTTGAAATGTGATCCGACACTACTGAGGTATAATTTCAGAAAGCTGTGTATTTTTGGACCCTATTATACAACATTTACAAAAGGTCAATCATGACTATGTGATGTTCATAGGAAAGGATCGCATAGAAATCTAGGCTATCACCAGAGGGATTTAATGTGATACGAATGTTCTTATTCTAGTTCTCAAACCAGCTGAAGCCAGATTTTGAGTTGGCATATAGACCAAAGACAGACAACTCATGATTTCTATTAGTGTCAGGCAGGGAAGTAAGTGATATTCATGTGCAAAACCACATGTAGAAATCTCAGCAATATCTTCCTTGGGAAATCACTTGATTCAATCTGTATCACTCAGATTGGTTATATTTTTTTAACCTATTCTCCATATATTTAAATCAGTTTGTGTCATCCTCTCTTTTTGATCACAAATCTAATTTCTAACAATCTCTGATATTGATAGAAATTAGAATCTTCTAAATAAAGGCAAATGAAATCAGAACAAGATTATTAAACTTTAAATTCAGGCACTCCATTGGGGAGAGGAGGAGGGAGCTTTTAGTGTCTCTTCTCAAGTGTCTCATCTTTGTCGCAAAACATTTAGAGTAACTATAGATTATAGTTTGTTCCTTATTAAATCTCATTATTTATTTAGAGATACAGCACTGAAACAGGCCCTTTGGCCCACTGAGTCTATGCTGACCATCAACCACCCATGTATACTTCTTTGGCCTCCTTGTCTCGAGAGACAATGGGTAAGCGCCTGGAGGTGGTCAGTGGTTTGTGGAGCAGCGCCTGGAGTGGCTATAAAGGCCAATTCTAGAGTGACAGACTCTTCCACAGGTGCTGCAGAAAAATTTGTTTGTCGGGGCTGTTACACAATTGACTCTCCCCTTGCGCTTCTGTCTTTTTTCCTGCCAACTGCTAAGTCTCTTCGACTCGCCACATTTTAGCCCCGCCTTTATGGCTGCCCGCCAGCTCTGGCGATCGCTGGCAACTGACTCCCACGACTTGTGATCAATGTCACAGGACTTCATGTCGCGTTTGCAGACGTCTTTATAGCGGAGACATGGACGGCCGGTGGGTCTGATACCAGTGGCGAGCTCGCTGTACAATGTGTCTTTGGGGATCCTGCCATCGTCCATGCGGCTCACATGGCCAAGCCATCTCAAGCGCCGCTGACTCAGTAGTGTGTATAAGCTGGGGATGTTGGCCGTCTCGAGGACTTCTGTGTTGGAGATACGGTCCTGCCACCTGATGCCAAGTATTCTCCGGAGGCAGCGAAGATGGAATGAATTGAGACGTCGCTCTTGGCTGACATACGTTGTCCAGGCCTCACTGCCATAGAGCAATGTACTGAGGACACCGGCTTGATACACTTGGACTTTTGTGTTCCGTGTCAGTGCGCCATTTTCCCACACTCTCTTGGCCAGTCGGGACATAGCAGTGGAAGCCTTTCCCATGCGCTTGTTGATTTCTGCATCTAGAGACAGGTTACTGGTGATAGTTGAGCCTAGGTAGGTGAACTCTTGAACCACTTCCAGAGCGTGGTCGCCGATATTGATGGATGGAGCATTTCTGACATCCTGTCCCATGATGTTCGTTTTCTTGAGGCTGATGTTTAGGCCAAATTAGTTGCAGGCAACCGCAAACCTGTCGATGAGACTCTGCAGACACTCTTCAGTGTGAGATGTTAAAGCAGCATCGTCAGCAAAGAGGAGTTCCCTGATGAGGACTTTCCGTACTTTGGTCTTCGCTCTTAGATGGGCAAGGTTGAACAATCTGCCCCCTGATCTTGTGTGGAGGAAAATTCCTTCTTCTAAAGATTTGAACGCATGTGAGAGCAGCAGGGAGAAGAAAATCCCAAACAGCGTGGGTGCGAGAACACAACCCTGTTTCACGCCACTCAGGATAGGAAAGGGGTCTGATGAGGTGCCGCTATTGTGCTGAATTGTGCCTTTCATATTGTCATGGAATAAGGTGATGATACTTAGTAGCTTTGGTGGACATCCGATCTTTTCTAGTAGTCTGAAGAGACCACGTCTGCTGACGAGGTCAAAGGCTTTGGTGAGATCAATGAAAGCAACGTAGAGGGGCATCTGTTGTTTGCGGCATTTCTCCTGTATCTGATGAAGGGAGAACAGCATGTCAATGGTCGATCTCTCTGTACAAAAGCCACACTGTGCCTCAGGGACGCGCTCAGCCAGCTTCTGGAGCCTGCTTAAAGCGACTTGAGCAAAGACTTTCCCCACTATGCTGAGCAGGGAGATTCCACGGTAGTTGTTGCAGTCACCACGGTCACCTTTGTTTTTATAGAGGGTGATGATATTGGCATCGCGCATGTCCTGAGGTACTGCTATGCTATACTAATCCTACATTAATCCCATATTCCTACCACATCCCCACTTTTCCTCAATTCCCCTACCACCTACCTATACGAGGGGCAATTTATAATGGCCAATTTACCCTATCAACCTGCAAGTCTTTGGCTGTGGAAGGAAACTGGAGCACCCGGTGAAAACCCACATGATCACAGGGAGAACTTGCAAACTCTGCACAGGCAGTACCCAGAATCAAACCCAGGTTGCTGGAGCTGTGAATCTGTGGTGCTAACCACTGCGCCACTGTGCTGCCCCTTGGGCTTCTGTCCTTCCTTGGCTGTGCATTCAGGCTGAAACTGCAGGTGCACAACCGAGGTGCCCTGTCGAACCCCGAGCTGAGCTCCAAACCATCTTTAAGACCACTTACATTCACCTCCAGAATATCACCTGCTTTTGCGCTTACCACAATTCCACTACCAATGAAACCTTGTCTGCACCTAAGTCATGTCAATGCTTTCCTAGCCCAGCTTCCCCAGCTCCACCCCATACAGGCTCCAACTCATCCAGAGCAAAGCAAACTGTATCCCATCTGGCACAACATCCTTCTCACCATCACACCCATCCTTGTGAAGCTCCAGTGACTGCTTGTCCCCAAGGCAATCAACTTCAAAAACATGGCCATGCCCTACCCTTCCTCTGCAATCACGTCCAGCCCTGCACCCCAACACATAGCCTCAGGTCCTCCCATTCTGCTTCCTGATCCCCCTTCCCTTCAAGGATTTGGCAATGAAACCCCCAAAACAGAAGGGTTTGGGTCAGATGGACTTTTAAAATGTTAAAAATCTGATTCCCAAATCCAACTCGCCTTCAACACATTCATGTCTGGTTTCAATGGAAGCAGGACAGGGATTGAGCAACCAACCTGTTCCCAGGAGGCAAGTTGGCAATTTAAATATTATAATGAGGCTGCATGCCTGATATGAACAACCATTTTAAATTTAACCCTGGCCAGCCGAGTTTTCCGACCCTCGAGACACCCGACGGTTAAAGGGAGGTAAGGCCAACTGGATTCAGGAGGTAATTGCCTTTCCACTTACCTGCAGGATTCAGTTTACTTGCTTTACCAACCTGCCTGTGCCCCCCACAATCAGACAACCCAAGACCAGTCCAATTTTTCCCACAGCCTACATCCCCCCCACAACCTTTCATTTTATTTATTTATAGAATGTGTGCATCTCTGGCAAGGCTAACATTTATTGCCCATCACTACTGTATTCTAATGTAGTGTATGTAATGTATTCCACCACAATCTGTAACCTCATGGTCTGGCATAGCCATCACTCTACCATTACCATCAAACACGGGATCATCCACTCCGCACTTCTGGCTGAAGATGGATGCAAATGCTTCAGCATTCTCTTTCGCACACATTATCGAGGATGGGGATATTTGTGGAGCCTCCTCTTCATGTTAGTTGTTTAATTGTCCCCCACCATTCATGACTGGATGTGACAGGACTGCAGAGCTTAGCTCTGATCCGTTGGTTCCGGAATCGCTTAGCTCTGTCTATTGCAATTTGCTGTTTGGCATGCATGTAGTCCCGTGTTGCAGATTCACCAGGCTGACACCTCATTTTGAGGTATGCCTGGTGCTGCTCCTAGCATGCCCTCCCACACTCTTCATTGAACCAGGGTTGGTCTCCCAGCTTGATGGTAATGGTAGAGCGAGGGATATGCAGGGCTATGAGGTTACAGATTGTGGTTGAGTACAATTCTGCTGCTGCTGATGGCCCACAGCACCTCATGGATGCCCAGTTTTGAGTTTTATGATCTGTTCGAAATCTATCCCATTTAGCACGGTAGTAGTGCCACACAACACGATGATGGGGTATCCTCAATGTGAAGACCAGACTCCGTCTCCACAAGGACTTTGTGGTGGTCACTCCTACCAATACTGTCATGGACAGATGCATCTGCAACAGGTAGATTGGTGAGGACGAGGTCAAGTATGTTTTTCCCTCTTGTTGGTTCCCTCACCACCTGCCGCATACCCAGTCTAGCAGCTATGTCCTTTCGGACTCGGCCAGCTCGGTCTGCAGTGGTGCTACTGAGCCACTCTTGGTGATGGGCATTGAAGTCCCCCACCCAGAGTACATCCTGTGCCCTTGCTACCCTCAGTGCTTCCTCTAATTGGTGTTCAATGTGGAGAAGCACTGATTCATCAGCTGAGGGGGGGTGGTAGGTGGTAATCAGCAGGTGGTTTCCTTGCCCATGTTTGGTCTGATGCCATGAAACTTCACGGGGTCCGGAGTCAATGTTGAGGATGCCCAGGGAAACTCCCTCCCGGTTGTATACCACTGTCCTGCCGGTGGGACAGGACATACCCAGGGATGGTGATGGTGGTGTCTGGGACATTGTATGTAAGGTATGATTCTGTGAGTATGACTATGTCAGGCTGTTGCTTGAATCGTCTGTCGGACAGCTCTCCCAGTTTTGGCACAAGCCCCCAGATGTTAGTAAGGAAGACTTTGAAGGGTCGACAGGGCTGGGTTTGCCGTTGTTGTTTCCAATGCCTGGGTCAGTGCCGGTGGTCTGTCCAGTTTCATTCCTTTTCTTAGACACTCTCCGTTCAAAGAGAGCTGAATACATTTTATTCTCTCGTGCAGAGAGAAGTGGGCACAGCAAGCAGGTAGCTTGGATAGGATTGAAGGCTTCCCCATGGTGCAGGGTGCCATTGACTGCATGACATCACTTTGCAGGCACTTCATGTCAACTCTGCCCTATACTAGATCCAAAAGGGATTCCCTCAACATCCAACTGGTGTGTGACCATGCTGGTAAATGCTCAGTACGCTGGCAAGAGGCATAATGCCCTCATTCTGCAGCAGTCTGCTGCGCCAGTTGCATCTGAACTACTGCAGCAAACCAGGGGGTGGCAATTGGATGACAAGGAATATCTGCTGAAAACATGGCTGATGGCTGAGGTGAGCAACCCATGCATACATGTGCAGTATGCATACAATAAAAGCCATGCTGTCACATGAATGATGTGCTAAAACAACACTTGCATTGTTTGGACCACCCTGGAGGAGCCCTACAGTACTCAGCAGAACTGGTGTCAAGCTTTGTGGTGGCTTGCTGCATTTTGCACAACCTCATCACGAGGGACACCCCTTGCCACCAGCTATGCGCTGAGAAGCTGAAAAGCAGGAGCATGAGGAGGAGGAGGAGGAAGAGGAAGAAAGGAAGCAACTGAGACATCCACTTTCTGCCCGGGCTGTCCATGAAAAACTCATCCGAGTGACGTACCAGTAACTGCAACCCCAATTCCATATTCAGCAACAGTCCGAACCTTAACTTCCCTCTGTCACTACCCATCACAGTGCCTGCTTATTACAAATGCAAAAATAAAAACCATTGTAAAAAAAATTCCAAACTAAACTTATAAATTAAAATTTTAACTGAAATGCCATATTACATACAAAAGTCAACAACTCACCCTTGTGCCTTCCCTTAATGCCTGTCTTCTGTGTGCCTTTGTCAGTCTGTGTGCTCCTGCACAGTGCTGCCCCAGTAGTACAGCATGGGTGTTGGAAGGTTGATGACCTTCAACTGAGGAGACTGATGATGATCTTGGAGGAGGACCTTCAGCAGCTCTGGCCCTAGAATGCCTGGCTGTGGACTGCAACATTTTGGAATGGGCAGTTGCAGTGTGAGCTGGCTGGTGGACAGGTAACAGCAGGGGCATTGGCGGAGTGTCAGGGGTGGTAGGACAAATGCTGTCTTCCTGAGACATGACAGCAGCTTCATGCTCCGTGGAGCTATTGCCACTGCCCTGAAGCAGCATCTCAGCAATCTCAGTAATTTGTTGGAGGACAAATTTCTGGCCTGCTGTGATACCATGCAAGCCTCTTTGCACACTGTAATACACAGCACAATGGTAGCAGTTTGAGCTTGTTGGCAGCACTCAGACAATGGATGGCTTCTGCTTGTGCAGCAATGGAAGCTGAGACATTAGCCATCAGATACTACTTCATAGTTGGGTCCACAAATGTGTGAATACAGCTGGCAAAGCACTTCCATGTTGGAAAGGATGGGCTCCAAGCTCTGTGCAAAGCCCTTTGCCAAGTTGTTGCTGGATTCCTCCATGCATCTTGACATTGACTGCAGTCTTTCTGTTAGGCTTTCCAACCTACCAAACATCTTGTTGTGCACACCCATCAGTGTTCTTCTGTAGGCTACCTCATCAAAGTTCTCATCAGTGTCCTCTTCAGTGGAACCCATGTGTGACTTCACCCTCCAGCAAGCTGGCACCTGCACTATCCCTGCTGCTAGAACTGACAGCAGCCAATTTATGCCCAGTGTCTCACCATGTGAGAACTGGTGGTTTTGGAAGATGCATTCATTGACTTTGACCGCTCGTGAGAGGCCATAGAGCACGTTGCATCCATGTCCTCAAACTTGACTCCAAGTATTCACCTCTACAGCTATCTGCTCCCACTGCCTTTCCACCATATTTCTAGAGGGACTCCTTCCCCACTGCGGATACAGAGCAGCTGTACTCCTTTCCTTTACCAAGATCTCTACTGTAGTGTCTGAAAATCTTGGAGCCCATGCTGTCCCCTGTTTTGCCAATCCTCACTGTTTACCAGGTCAAATTCTCTTCAACGATGATTTCCAGCACCTGCTGGCTCCTGGCTAGCTTTAAGCACTGCAGACTACCTTTAAGTGGTGCTAGCCACTTATGATATCGGCCCCTGCTGAAGCGTCCATCCAATGAACAGCACAGTTAGTGCTGGTTGGAAGCAGAAATCATTCAAATGAGCAGGCAGCATGAAGTTGGCATGTTGCTTACACTGTAATCAACAAGCATGGGTCAATTATGCATCATGATCCCTGCACCCATTTTCAGAGGCTATCCAATTTAGACCCTTCTGATTCAAATAATACTAGTCTAGGTTCTGATTACATTCATTGTACCAGCCCAAACTCTGATTAATTGAAATAAGAGTTCTCGGCTTCAATGTACTTTGGTTAGTTTAAAATCAAACTTTTCTTGAGTGGTTTGGCTCACGATTCAAATCGCTATAAACCTAAGGACTGGAATACTTATTAATTTGTAGGAGGTAGTGAGCGTGATAGGTCATACCGACTGATGTCAAGAAATAACCTCCACCAGGTACATACAGCAGCTTTAACACCTTGGAAAGACAACATCCAGCCTCAACTGCAGTATGCCTAAGAGCCCATTTATACTAAACAGATTATTCTAAGGATAAATTGCATATAGATTCAATAAAATAGTGACTATAATATCCAGTCAAAGCTCTGTTGATGTGGGTATTTTTACTGTCAAGAATGTGGAATCTTCCAATATTGCAATGAATGAACAATCTATATTTTTAGCATTTTCAGTTGCCTGGCAACACAGAAACAAACTAGCCATCATTACACTTTAGTATTGTGCCACACATTTAAGTCGTGATGCTCAAGTTTGTTGTCGTGACTAACCTTGCAAACATTTATTACTCGCAATGTTTAGAACTGAGCTAATAGAGAACCAGTTTGGGATCCTTTTTGACAAAATCTTTTTGAATAATGCCTGATGATCATGTCTTTAGTATAAGAGAGAAAATGTGCACTAATAACAAAGAATTGAGCTTGTTCACTGCTCTCCAGTTTTAGCACAGATCAGTACACAGCTTTGTGTATCATTTTTTAACTGCCTGTTGATAGCTTCTCTTTCTCATATTTCTGCCACTTTGTTGAGTGCTGACAAATCTCATAACATTATAGAATATTACAATGCAGGAACAGACCATTCAGCCCATGGACCCCAGTGTTTTTCTTCATGAATCACTCAACAACAATGATATAATAAATAAAATCAAAATACTGCAGATGCTGGAAATCTGAAACAAAAACAAGAAATGCTGGAAATACTCAACATCTGTGGAGAGAGAAGCAGAGTTAATATTTCAGGTCAGTGACCCTTCATCAGGGATTGAATTTCCATGGGGGAAGCTCCCAATCTTCCACCTCAACTTTGGTGGATGATCAGCAGAAACCATGGAAAAGCAGTATAAATGCCCTTTTAAGCACTTTCTCCAAGGTTTTTGTCAACCTCCCACAAAAAATGTGATAGGACATCAGGAGAAGCTCCCCAGAAATTCCAGATGAGTTTCTTTAAAAATGTCGCAAGCATTCCTCAATGAAAATAGATAGAGAAATGGATGTTAGGTCATGGAGGAAGAAATTGGGAAGGAAGGTGACTGAGAGTTTGGTTGAAATCATAGGTTTTGAGAATATTTTTAAAGGTGGCAAAAAAAGTGGAGAGGTAGAGGGGAGAGGTTAGGAAAGGAGTGCCAGACAGAAAGGGTGAAGGGTGCAATGTAAAGACAGAAATGGTGGGAAGTGGGGGAGCAGGGTGAGGGGGTGGAGTGGGGTTTGGGGGCAGTGCTCAAGGCCAGAATAAGAGGATTTAATGGTTTGTAAGGGGATGTAAGACTATATTCTAAATTTAATACATGAAGGACACATACCCAATGTCGATTAACAAGAACAGAGGCATTTGGCGAGTGAGAGTTAGGATATGGTAAGGGCTGCTATATTTTTGACAAGTTGGAGTTTATGGAGGGTGGAGAGTAAGAGGTCAGCAAGAAAGCATTGGAATAATATAATCTAGAGGTGACAAAAGCATGGATTTGGGTGTCATTGGTGGAGCAGCTGAGGTTTGAGTGGAGATGCGATATGTTTCCGAAATGAAAGTAAACAGATTTATTACGGTTGTCAGATCTGGTTGGATGTATTCCTAGAGAATTTGTCACATGACCTCTTGCCTCTAACCGACCCAGCCAGTTGTACGGCCTTTATTTTTCATCTCCAATATTTTTATAACTAATAAATTTAAGTATTAAAAGAAAATAGAAAATACAGTGTTTTAATGTCCATATGATTGTTCTCCCATTTTGATCGTAGCAGTGTCCAGATCAGTCTTTAATTTCTGGAGATTCCAGGACAATCCTGGAGTGTTGCTAACCCTAAGATTTAGTGATGAACAAAGTATAGGCTTGGAAGCTCAGCTGAGTTAAACAGAATGCCAAGGTTTAGTAAGTGGTAGAGAGGTAGAGTTGGATGTCACCAGCTGACCCCATGCCTCAGCTGATGTCACTGAAAGTAGCATATACACAAGGAAAAGAAAAGGGGCAAGAACAGTACCTTGAACAACACCAGTAGTGTCACCTGACTTGAATTAGGTCATTGCTTTACTGAACACCTCCATTCTGTACACAAGTGCAGTGCTGAACTGTCTATGACTCAACACTTTAACTCCTCTTCACTGTTCCAATTAAGGCCAATGCAAGCTTCAGGGACAGTGTATAATCTTTCTTTTCAGTACCCTGCAACCTACAAGTCAGCACTAATGCTGTGGAAGATGAATTCCTGGAGTGTGTACAAGATGGGTTTCTGGAGCAGTACGTTGAAGTACCAACTAGTGGCTTATAAGGCTGCCAGAAAAAGTGGTAAGCCTGAGGATTGGGAGCAATTTAGAATTCAGCAAAGGATGACCAAGAAACTGATAAAGAAAGGGAAAAGAGAATATGAATGCAAGCTAGCGAGAAACATAAGACAGGACTGTAAAAGCTTCTTTGTGAAAAGAAAAAGAATAGCAAGGACAAATGTGGGTCCATTACAGGCAGAGGCAGGAGAATTTATAATGGAGAAATGGGAAATGGCGGAGAAACTAAACAATTACTTTGTGTCTGTCTTCACGGAGGAAGATACAGAAAATCTCCCAGAAATACTAGGGAACCAAGTGAATGTGAAAATGAGGAACTGAAAGAAATTAGTATTAATAAAGAGGTAGTACTCGAAAAATTAATTGGATTGAAGGTTGATAAATCCCCTGGACCAGCTGAGCTACATCCCAGAGTGTTGAAAGAGGTGACTACAGAGATAGTGCATGCATTGGTGGTTATCTTCCAAAATTCAATAGATTCTGGAAAGGTTCCTGCAGAGGAGAAAGTAGCAAATGTAACCTCACTATTTAAGAAAAGTGGGAGAGAGAAAACGGGGAACTACAGACCTGTTAGTTTGATGGCAGTAATAGGGAAAATGTTAGAATATATTATAAAGGATGTGATAACTAGACACGTAGAAAATAATGATATGATGGGGCAGAGGCAACATGGATTTATGAAAGGGAATTCGTGTTTGACAAACCTGTTGGAGTTTTTAGAGGACGTTACTTGTATAGATAAAGGAGAACAAGCAGATGTGGTGTATTTGGATTTTCAAAGGCTTTTGATAAGTTCCCACACAGGAGGTTAGTCAACAAAATTAGAGCACATGGGATTGGGGGTAATATACTGGTATGGATTGAGAATTGGTTAACAGACAGAAAGCAGAGAGTAGCAATAAACAGGTCATTCTCAGGATGGCAGGCTATTACTAGTGGGGTACCGTAAGGATCAGTGCTAGGGCCATAGCTGTTCATTATCTATATTAATGATTTGGATTTGGGGACCAAATGTAATATTTCCAAGTTTGCTGATAACATAAAACTGGGTGCGAATGTAAGTTTTGAGGAGGATGCAAGGAGGCTTCAGCGGGACTAAGTGAATGGGTGAGAACATGGCAGATGGAATATAATGTGAAAAAGTGTGAAGTTATCCACTTTGGTAGAAAAAAAGAGAAATGCAGACAATTTCTTAAATGGTGAGAGGTTGGGAAGTGTTGATGTCCAAAGGGTCCTGAGTGTCTTGGTACATGAGCCACTAAAAGCTAGCATGCAGGTGCAGCAAGCAATTAAGAAGGCAACTAGTATGTTAGCCTTCATTGCAAGGGGATTTGAGCACAGGAGTAAAGAAGTCTTGCTGAAATTGTATGTAGCCTTGGTGAGATCACAACTGGAGTATTGTATACATTTTTGGTCTCCTTATCTAAGGAAGGATATATTGCCATAGAGGGAGTGCAATGGAGGTTCACCAGACTAATCCCAGGATGGTGGGATTGTCTTATGAGGAGAGATTGAGAAAACCGGGCCTGTATTCTCTAGAGTTTCGAAGAATGAGAGGTGATATCATTGAAACTTACAAAATTCTTACAGGGTGGGACAGGGTTGATGCAAATAGGATGTTTCTCCTGGCTGGTGAGTTTAGAACCAGGAGACATAATATCAGAATAAGGGGTAGGCCATTTAAGACTGAGATGAGGAGGAATTTCTTCACTCAGAAGGTGGTGAATCTTTGGAATTCCGAAGAAGGGTATCTGACCCGAAACGTTAACTCTGCTTCTCTTTCGACAGATGCTGCCAGACCTGCTGAGTGGTTCCAACATTTCTTGTTTTTATCCCATGAGGTTTATTCCCTGTTGCCAGATGAGAGTTCATCAAATTATGAACTGACAAAAAATGCTATCCTTGGGGCATATGAATTAGTATCCGAAGCCTATCGCCAAAAGTTTAGAACCCTCAAGAAGCAAGCTAATCAAACTTATCTGGGGTTTGAAAGAAGTAAGCAGCTGGCTTCTGACCAGTGGCTGAGGGCTCTTAAAGTACAGCACAACTGTGAGAATCTCAGAAAAGTAATTCTGTTAGAGGAATTTAAACACTCTCTCCCACTCTCCATAAAGACCCATGTAGAGGAGCAAAGGGTCCAGAGAGCCCGGCAAGTGGCTGTTCTGGCCGATGAGTTTACTTTAATTTATAAGTCGGTCTCCCAGGGGAGAACCTTTCGTAATCACCCTCACAAATCCGAAAAGGACAAAGGGTGGGAAGGTGCTAAGAGCCCAAGCAGTCCTGGGGGAGAAAGAAAAGCAGGAGACACAGGCGGCCCTCCTCTAGCCAAGCAGGAAAGTGTTGGGAGCAGGAATGAGACCCGGAGACCTGTGTGCTTCCATTGTAATAAAGCAGGGCATTTAAAAGCTGACTGCTGGAAACTAAAGGGAAACCCTGTAGGATTAATCAGGGCACACCCGCTCAGTGAAGAAGTGAACCTGATGGAAAGCACAGCAGAACAAGCTGTGGCTTTAACTGCAGTAAGAGTGCAACCCAGGAAGCTTACTATGCTAAGTGCAGAAAAAGCTAATAGGATTTCTGAAGATTATCAGGGTTTTGTGTCTGAAGGGAAAGTAACCCCATACCCCTCGAGTGGGGCAAGCAAGCCCATAGTGATTCTCAGGGACACAGGGGCCACTCGATCCCTTTTACTGGGAAAAGGCCTGACCTTTCCCCCAGAGAGTGCAGTGAACACCAGAATGGTGGTGAATGATGTTGGAGGGCAGTGTATGCCTGTACCTGTACACTGGGTGCACCTGGAGTGTGACCTAGTTTCGGGATCGGTGACCATCAGGATTGTCCCTAGTTTGCCTGTGGACAGGATTGACCTGCTCCTAGGTAATGATCTGGCAGGGGTGAAGATGGTAGCCCCCCCCCCCCCCCCCCACTCCAGTAGTGAAAGAAAGACTGCAGGAGGTCAGGGAGACAAGGCAATGAAAGGAGACGGACCTCTACAGTTTCCCCGAATGTGTAGTTGATCAAATCAGCTCCCCTAGAGGAGACTGCATTGACACTGCAGGCAAATGACCATAAGGTCTGCTGTCCAAGACCTTCTTGGGAAAGTTAGGAGACCCAGGGAATGAATTAAAATGGATTTTCCCTAGCACAATCTGCCCAATCTGAACGTGAAGCAGAGGGCGTCCCTGACTGCTACTATTTAAAGAATGAGGTACTAATCAGGAAATGGAGTTCTCCTCACAGACCTGAGGGCAAAGAGTGGACACTAGTTCACCAGTTAGTGGTGCCACAGAGGTACCAGGGAAAAATATTAAGAAGGGCCCACGAGACTACAAACTGTACATGCTGGTATACGAAAGACCAAAGCCTGCACAAGACAGCAGTTTGACTGGCCAAAACGCCACAAAAATGTGGTGGAGTACTGCAGGAGTTGCCACATGTGCCAGGTTGAGGGGAAACACCATACAGTGAAACCTGCACCCCTAAGTCCTGTACCGGTGTTTGGAGGACCCTCCAGCAGAAGACTGGTGAACTGTAAGGACGCCCACTGAGAACAGAAGGGGACAGACAGGCACAAGGCTGGAAAAAGGTTAGAAAGGGAAGTTAAAAAGCGACCAAGAGGGCAAGTTAAAGGAAGTCCGGGAGGAATCCCAGATGTAAACCGCTGCTGTCCGGTAAGCCAAACCCGAAAAATTTGGAAAGTTAGACCCCACATCTTCCTATGTAAATGCAGACACTAGAGGTACCCCACCAGAGTTGCTAACAGCATTTACAGGAACCTGCAGAAACAAAGAAAGACCTCTAGGGGGCACAGATACCATGAGGATGATGCCTCACCTAGTTGAAATGCCACAGGTGAGTGCAGTAGACTCTGCACAAATACCTGCAGGCAGAAGTGTCCCAGAGGACAAAGGGGAGATTAGCAAAGAATCCTCCCTTGCAGTCAGAAAAAAGAAAATCACCCATCCCCTAAAGTCAAAAGCCTTTGCATGACTCAGCAAAGTACTGAAGGAGACTTCAGGGTAGACCTGCCCACCAGTGTCTCTCCTGAAAAAAAAATTACCTCAGCAGGAATCAGAGACCCTAGGCAGCCATGGAAATGGGCAAACGGAAGAGAAACCTCCCCAAAAAAGAACCACATGTTTATTAGGATACCGAAAAGGGGCAATTTTAATAACTTTTAGGATTTATGAATGAATGGGAATGAATGAGAGAAATCCATTTTTTTTGTATCTTATATTTTCTCTTGACCCTTTTAATGAAATGCGCTTTTCTCAAATCGCATTTCATTCTGCTGGGTGTGGACGTGTTATGCTAGGCCCCCACCTGCCAAGAATGAGGCACATTAATTTTGTCAAGAACATTGATTTTAAACTGTTACTGGAATGAAGAAAGGACTCGTTACACAGATCAGCCGTGGCTAGAAAAGACATTTTCATATTAACAGACAGTGATTGGAAGGACAAAGGACCATTCCCTTACACATTCAACCCACAATGGACCTTGACCACCAAGTATTGTGTGTAAGAAGAACATTTCAGAGACTGCTAAGGCGATGCAATCCAAGACATGGTCAGACCAGTTAATCACATGACTAACCTGCTTGGCAACCTGGGGTTTTTCTGAATTGTACAAACAGTTTGAACTGAGAGTGTCTGTTTGCTCCTGGACTGAGAAGATCTCTTCTGTCTGCTCCCATCTCTTTCTCACAAGCCTCTGAATCCACATGAACCCCAAGATAGAAAAGTCTCCTAGAGTGAACAAGATTTAAGAAGAATACTGGGGCTCAACGAAAAGCAAGATCTACCTACAATCAAGGACTCTGCAGTGAGCTCGAAGAACCGCAATAAAAACTCTTCAGATTTTGCCTCAAACTTTTCATGTTATTTTTCTTCTGCTCTTTTCTGTCTCTATTTTCATGTATGTATCACGTATGCAAGCTAGCGTGGGCCATCGTGTATCCATAGGTGTCAACCGAATTAGAGTTTAAGTTCGTTTAATAAATTTTCACTTTTCTTCTTTAAACCTAAATAAACTTGTTTGTGCTGGTTTCTTTGCCTTATAATTGGAAAGCAGTGAACAAGGATTCATCAAGGGGGAGTTGAAAACACTGTGTGTTTAAAATTAAACCCTGCTACGGTAAGACCAGATGAAGGCGGAGAGGGACCCCTAGACGCCTTTCTCACCTGGTCGTAACATACTATATACACTCTCATCAAGCTTCCTAAGGTAGCATCCTTGGTGTTGCTCTCTCCTCTCTCCAGCCTATCTTCATGTGACTGTGACATCATCACTCTTACTGTGGGAGGGTAACTCTCACTGACTTCAGCATTAACCTTGTGTTCCGAAGAAGGGTCACTGACCCGAAACGTTAACTCTGCTTCTCTTTCCACAGATGCTGCCAGACCTGCTGAGTGAATCCAGCATTTCTTGTTTTTGTTAACCTTTTACATCCTGTTACAGTCAAGTGAGGAGGAGTCGAAGAGCTTCCCTTTTTTTCCCTCTCCCTGTATGACCACAACAGGTTTAATTCTTTCTTAAAGTGGACATACTGGCCAATTCAGTAGGTGTTTGATTACTTGCTATGATCATAACAAGAAAAAATTGGACAGATTTTCTTGAGTTTAACAAAGAGGTTACCATTATTGTACCTAAACTGAAATAATGAAAATAATAAGCTACACGCCAACTTTCATTCACACATACACTAGAGGTTTACACACACACAAATAGGTTACAGAGTGGGGAAAGGTAGATTGGTTGAGTTAGAGTCCATAGAAAAAAGGGACATTTGGTGATTCAACTGGCTTCTAGCTGAATTTGATGGTCCTGAGGTTTTTAGTTTGAAGAGGCAGATTACTGGTTCGGTGGATCTCTTGGAGACAGCGATGCAGATGATTTCCTCCAACGGGGTTTCTGATTGTAGACTGAGTATGCAAAGGTGGTCAGTCAACAGGCAGAGTTCAAAAAAATATAAATTCAGAACTCCAGTCAGTGGATTAAAGAAAATTCTCATTCAACAGAGCAAGTTGGCGTGACAATCCTGATATTACATTTCCCCCCCAAGTCTTTATCCAACATTTTATCAAACATATTTACATGTTTGACTTATCTACTATCCTTTCTCCTCCCAAGTCTCTGACTTCACAGATTTAGTTGGTTAGGAGGTTTGACATCTCTCCCCAATCTGGTTGTAATCTGACTGGGCGATCAGTAGACGTCCTTGTAAGTCTGGATGGTTCACTTGGTTACTTTTTACTATAGATTGTAGCTTTCTGTTCGGATTGGGTTCGTTCCTCTTCCTCTGGATGTTCCAAATGGCTGTTGCCTTTTGAGGAATAGGGATGATAGTTCTCCTATTTCTTCTTAAGTTTCCTTCAGTTGTGTGTATAACATACGATTGCTGGTAGTTCTCGTGTCTATGGATCACTGTACCTTGTCTTTCTACACTCTTTGACCATTTTTTAGTTCAAATAAGTTTCTTGCTCAAAATCTTCTCTTATAATTCCAGGTTTGTTGCCTTCTGTAAGAGTTCTCCCTGTCTCTTACTTTTTCGTAGTCCTGGACATTCAATCTGGCAAGCAAGTTCTTCGGCAATATAGGAAGCGGTGTTCTTATCTTCCTTCCCATCAGCAGGATAATCCACACATCAGCGGCATAGATCTATAAATTAAAAGTGAAATTGGAAGATCTTTGTTCTTTTTTAAGAATGACTTAATGGTTTTACACCTCTTTCTGCATTGCTGTTCGACTGTGGGTATCTTGGCGTACTCGTGAGATGTCGAAATCCCATCTTCGTCGCAAAGTGCGAAAAATATTCATTCGTGAATTGTGGTCCATTGTAAGACAATATTTCACCAGGGATACCATGTGTCGCAAAGATGTCTTGAAGAGTTCTGAATACTGTTTCTGTCATCGTAGAATGCAGTCTTCTGACTTCTATCCACCTTGAGAAGTAATCGATGATGATCATGTATGACTTCCTGCTGAAAATAAATAAATCCATACCTAGCTTTTTCCACAGTCTGGTTGGAAACTGGTTGGTTAGCAGGGGTTCACTTTGTTCTGGACTCTTTACTACGCATGTCTGAGAGTTTGGATCACGTTCTCGATATCCTTAAATATCCCAGGCCACCACACTGAAGATTATGCACTTGCTTATACCCAAATGGCCTTGGTGTAAATGATCCAAGATCTCTGATCTCAGTGGACAAGGAATGACTAGTCTATTGTTGTGTAATAACAAGTCATCTATAATGGTGACGTATCTCTGATACTCAAAACATTTTCATTGTTCTCCCACCTGGACATTTCTGTGGCCTCCCTTGTATGCAAAGCTGCATTATGCAACTACAGTCCTCATCACTTTTTTGGGAATATGATTCTATCAAAATTCACATCCTGCTGAGTTGGATGGTCTACTGTCACTCTAAAAAGCGCATCGGCTGACGATTGAAACTTCCCTTGGACGTATACTGTCTCATATGTATACCGCATCAACCTTAGACAGAATCTTTGTATTCATGCAGGCATTTTTGCAATCTCCTTCTCGTCTAACAAAGATACCAAAGGTTTATGGTCTGTCATGATGATGACACTCAATTCAATGATGTAAACTTTTTCACATACTAGCGCTTCTTTTTCTATAATCCTAATCTACTCAACCTCTCTTCATAGCTAGCGCCCTGGTATGGAGGGCGCTAGCTATGAAGAGAGGTTGAGTAGATTAGGATTATTTTCATTAGAAAGACGGAGGTTGAGGGGGGACCTGATTGAGGTGTACAAAATCATGAGAGGTATAGACAGGGTGGATAGCAAGAAGCTTTTTCCCAGAGTGGGGGATTCAATTACTAGGGGTCACGAGTTCAAAGTGAGAGGGGAAAGGTTTAGGGGGGATATGCGTGGAAAGTTCTTTACGCAGAGGGTGGTGGGTGCCTGGAACGCGTTGCCAGCGGAGGTGGTAGACGCGGGCACGATAGCGTCTTTTAAGATGCATCGAGACAGATACATGAATGGGCAGGAAGCAAAGAGATACAGACCCTTAGAAAATAGGCGACATGTTTAGATAGAGGATCTGGATCGGCGCAGGCTTGGAGGGCCGAAGGGCCTGTTCCTGTGCTGTAATTTTCTTTGTTCTTTGTATTACTGCATACCATGTCTCTGTGTCTGATAAAGCTCTTGACACGTAGAATATCAGTTTACAGGAACCATCAGGCTAGTCCCGAAAAAGAACAGCCCCTCATACAGTTGAGGAGGCATCTGCCGCTATTGTCATAGGTAGTGTCGGGCTGTAGTGTGCCAAGATGTCTGGTGATGTAAGCATCTCCTTTATTCTCCTGAAGGCTTGCTTTTGTGGGAATTCCAACACCACGCTTGCTGTTTTCTGAGGAGTTATCTCAGTGGATCAGTTATCTGTGCTAACTGAGGTAAAAAAAAACTTTGCTAGTTAGTTTACCATTCCCAGGAATCTCTAGAGCTGCTGAACAGTACTAGGGGTATAAAATTCTGTAATGGCCCATGTCTTTTGTGGATCTGCCATTATGCCTTCTCTGCTCATAGTGTGTCCCAAGAAATGAATTGAGGTCTTGGAAAATTCGGACTTCTCGTTCAGAGTTAGTCGTGTGTCTTGAAGTCTCTGTAGAACATGTCGGACTCTTTGGTCGTGTTCCTGTACTGACTGCCATGTATCAGGATGTCAATCATGTGACAAACAACTCCTTTAAGCCCTTCTAAGATGTTAGACATAGACCTTTGAAAGATCTCTGGTGAAGAAGTTATTCTGAACGGTAACCTATTAAAACAAAATCTCCTGATAGGCGTTATAAAAGCAGTCACTAATCTTGAGGTCTCATCTAGGGGTACCTGCCAAAACCCACTATTGGCATCGAGTTGTATAAACATGGTGCTCTGACATCAACTGTGGACATTGGGTAAATTTCATGTGCTACTGCTTTGTTGAGCTGTGTTAAATCCATGCAAATACGTAGAGTTCCATTCTGTTTTGGGACAGGAACCATAGCCGAACACCTTTCCATTGGTTGTGTTACAGGAAAGATAATGCCCATTCTTGCCATCTCCTCCAATTGATCTTGAACTCGGATTAATAATGGATGAGGTATCTTTCTGGGTAAAGACACACACTGGCCTGGCCCCTTCCTTGAGTGTGATTCTGTATTCCATCTTGAGTCTTCCGAGCCCTGTAAACAGCTTTGGGTATTCTGCTTGGAAGCGATTCTTTACTCCGTTTGCTTGACTTCATCTATCTTCTTGATCAAATGCAAGTCTAAGCATGCTTTCTACTCAGTAAGGAAAATTTTGGATTATGCAAGACATATAAGGTCTCCACTATTTGTCTCCCTCTGTGTTGTAGAGTTCCTTGCAGCTTACCTTTTACTCTCAGTTCTGTCCCAGCTGGACCATACAACTGTGTATCCGCTGGTTGTAGGCAATGTCTCATCAACCATGGCTCTTGGTCTGACAGAACTGTGACACTAGCACCTGTGTCCAATTTAAAGTTCATGAGGTGTCCATTTACGTAGATGTCAGCCATCCAGAATCCTTGATTTGGGTCATTTATTTCTCCTAGGAAATCTCCTGGTGTTTTATCTTCTGGATACTGATGCACTTGATTCACTGCTCTCTGTGTGAAAGTCTTCTGCTTTGCACTCTTGAGTGAAGAAGTTTTGCTCTGACACATTTTTCCATAATGTCCAACCTTTTTATAAGTGAAGCGTTGGACACTGTTCCCTTCTGTGGGTCTTCCTAGCTCCACAGCGTTAGCACAGTTTTCCAGTGTCATGCACCTCACCGGTGCATCTTCTTTTCCACAAAGTGTTTCTCAGACCTCGCCTTCACAAACTGTACCATCATTGGACTTCTTCTCATCGACAGCTTGTCTTCAGCCCACAGAATGGCCCTATTTTGTTTGCGAACTTGAACCTGTCTTACAATCTGAATGGTCTTTTCAAGTTTAAGATCCTCCTTCGACTGGAAAAGGTCTGAAAAGATTCATCAGCTATGCCGACAACTATTGGGTCTCTGATTAGTTCTGCCTTTAATTCATCGTATTCGCATCCCTCTCTTCTGCGGCCGTTTATTAAATTTGGCCCTTTCCATGATTTTATTGCTGTGAAAATTAAAATATTTAGCAAAAGCTTGAAGGATGTTTAAATTTATCAGAAGCCTCATTTACCCCTTGCCTCACAATTACATCGTCCGCAAATGTAAAAAGATTAGACATTATGGGAAAATGTGCCAGAGCAAAACTGAATATAAAAGGGTGTTGACCTCTTCAACTTCTGACTTTGCGTGGAGTTGGGAAACAGTCCTAAACCTTAGAAATCTCTTCTTCCAATTTTGACCAATTTTGAACTGGCTTGGGTCCTTCTAGATCCTGAAAACTTTCTGGCATTTCAAATTTTGAATCCATATTACTTTCTTCGTTTAGTAAAGCTTTCTAGAGTGCTCCCCTTTGTTTTAAAATCTTGCAGGCTTGAATGGAGGTTCTCGTGGTCTTTTGGGGATTTTCTGCACTTTCCGACCTTTCCCACACTTTCCCTCCGTGGTCTGGCTGAGCAATAGCTTCCGACTCCACCTGACCCCCAAGTCGTTTCTTCGCCTGAGATTGGCTTCTCTACCTGCAGTTTTGACCCTGTGCACCATTAACCATTGCTGGCCCAGTACAAATCTCTCACCCAAACCCTAGACCATCACCTGGCGTTGAAACTTGCGCTCGATCGCTGGATTCTGATGTACCGATGCAGACACCCAGCCTGCTGTGGTGTGGTCTGAGAGGCTGCAGGGCTTTCTCACTGATTGTCCACGTCGTCTGTGGCTACGGAGCATCTCCTGAGTTCGTTGCAGTCCCCCCAACTAGAACTGCTGTTTTCCTGGTGCTTCTCCACGGGCTAGGGAGATCTTCAAATTTTCTGGGTGATTTTATCCAGTGCCTCCATGTTGCGTGTTGCTGTATTTAGTAGCATTGCTGGGATGTTCTGGAGATAGTCTCAGACTCAAGATAAGGTCAACTAAGAACTGTTTATTATTTATATAATACAATATGCACTCACCAAGCCTCCTAAGCTAGCATCCTTAGTGCTGCTCTGTACCCAACCACCTCCTCTTCCACTCATACTTTCTCTCTTTTTTGATATATATATTTCTCCCATCCCCTTCTTTAATTGCGTTATTGCATCTGTCCAAATTTTACATTTAAGTTTACACTGTGTGATATCAAGAACGACTGAAGGCACTGGATACTGCAAAGGATATGGGCCCTGACAATATTCCGGCAATAGTACTGAAGACCTGTGCTCTAGAAATTGTCGCGCTCCTAACCAAGCTGTTCCAGTACAGCCACAACACTGGCATCTACCCTGCAATGTGCAAAATTGCCCAGTTATGTCCTGTACACAAAAAGCAGGAGAAGTCAAACCTGGCCAATTACCACCCTATCAGTCTACTCTCAATCATCAGTAAAGTGATGGAAAGTGTCGTTGACAGTGCTATCAAGCGGCACTTGCTTAGCAATAACCTGCTCAGTGATGCTCAGTTTGGGTTCTGCCAGGGCCACTCAGCTCCTCACCACATTACAGCCTTGGTTCAAACATGGACAAAAGAGCTGAACGCAAGACGTGAGGAGAGAGTGATTGCCCTTGACATAAAGGCAGCATTTGACTGAGTATGGCATCAAGGAGCCCTAGCAAAACTGGAGTCAATGGTAATCAGGGGGAAAACTTTCCACTGGTTGGAGTCAATCTTTGGGCAAAGAAAGATGGTTGTGGTTGTTGGAGGTCAATCATCTCAGCTCCAGGACATCACTGCAGGAGTTCCTCAGGGTAGTGTCCTACCCCCAACCATCTTCAGCTGCTTCATCAATGACCTTCCTTCAATCATAAGATCAGAGGTGGGGATGTTCACTGATGATTGCACAATATTCAGCACCATTCGCAACTCCTCAGATACTGAAGCAGTCCCTGTAGAAATGCAGCAAGACCGACAATAACCAGGCTTGGGCTGATAAGTGGCAAGTAACATTCATGCCATACAAGTGCCAGGCAATAACCATCTCCAACAAGAGAGAATCTAACCATCTCCCCTTGACATTCAATGGCATTACCATTGCTGAATCCCCCACTATCAACATCCTAGGGGTTACCATTGACCAGAAACTGAACTGGAGTAGCCATATAAATACCGTGGTTACAAGAGCAGGTCAGAATCTAGGAACCCTGTGGCAAGTAACTCACCTCCTGACTCCCCAAAGCCTGTCCACCTTCTGCAAGACACAAGTCTGGAGTATGATGGAATACTCTGCACTTGCCTGGATATGTGCAGCTCCAACAACACTCAAGATGTTTGACACCATCCAGACAAAGCAGCCCGCATGATTGGCACTCCATCCCCAAATATACACTCCCTCCACCATCAATGCACAGTGGCAGCAGTGTGTACCATCTACAAGATGCACTGAAGCAACGCACCAAGGCTCCTTAGACAGCACCTTAAAAACCCGTGACCTCTGCCACCTAGAAGGACAAGGGCAGCAAATGCATGGGAACACTACCACCTGACTTGGAACTTTATCGTCGTTCCTTCACTGTCCACTGTCACTGTGAGGTTATCCACTTTGGTGGAAAAAACAGGAAGGCATATTATCTGAACGGCGATAGATTGGGAAAGGGGGAGGTGCAGTGAGACCTGGGTGTCCTTGTGCACCAGTCGCTGAAAGTAAGCATGTAGGTGCAGCAGGCAGTTAAGAAGGCAAATGGTATTTTGGCCTTCATAGCGAGAAGATTTGAGTATCGGAGCAAGGATGTCTTGCTGCAATTATACAAAGCCTCGGTGAAACCACATCTGGAGTATTGTGTGCAGTTTTAGTCTCCTTATCTGAGGCAGGATGTTCTTGCTATGGAGTGAGTACAGCAAAGGTTCACCAGACTGATTCCTGGGATGGCAGGACTGATGTATGAGGAGAGATTAGGTCAATTAGGCTTGTATTCACTAGAGTTTAGAAGAATGAGAGGGGATCTCATAGAAACCTACAAAATTCTAACAGAACTGGACAGACTAGATGCAGGAAGGATGTTCCCGATGGTGGGGGAGTCCAGGACCAGGGGTCACAGTCTAAGGATAAGGGGTAAGCAATTTAGGACTGAGATGAGGAGAGATTTCTTCACCTAGAGAGTGGTGAACCTGTGGAATTCTCTAGCACAGAAAGCAGTGGAGGCCAAATCATTAAATATATTCAAGAAAGATAGATATAGTTCTAGGGGCTAATGGGATCAAGGGATATGGGGAGAAAGCGGGAATAGATTACTGAGTTGGATGATCAGCCATGATCATAATGAATGGCAGAGCAGGCTCAAAGGGCCGAATGGCCTACTCCTGCTCCTATTTTTCTATGTTTAAATATTTCTATCCAGACATCATTAGATGACGATGGATTTTACATCCTGGTCTATTGTGTAGTCACACCAGGGGAGAAGGCCATGTGCCAAATAACAGAAATTCTAATTTGATGGATTTTGACCTTAAAATGTAACCCTCTGGAAGGAGAGAGAGAGAGATCAAGCCACATCACAAAAAGCAATCCAGCCAGTGGCTGTGGAAGGAAGTCCAACCAGGCAAGGAAGGAGCCCTACTGCTAATTCTACACTTCAACTTGCTGCAGCAGAGAACTGAACGTGACCACCACCTCCAGTCTGAAGTCTTAACCACCAAAAGATCTATAAAATCTTCACAAGTTCATGACTATAAACACCCAGGCCTGCACCTTTAAAAGAGATTGTCCTGAGAAGATTCAACAGGTTTACTGTAAACGACGAACACTTACCTCACTTTAAATCACTTACTCTTTTCTCTCTCTATCTATTTTTCTGTATGTATTTGTGGATGAATGTGTGCGTGAATGGTGTTGCGAACATTTCTGGAATTGTGTAAAAGTAGTTATCTTTTGCTTAACCTGCAAGAAAGTCTGTCATTTTGTATGGGGCTAATTCATCATTTTAAACAAAACATGATTGCGGTCAGTTGGGAGGTGAACAGTGGGAATAACCCACACCCCTTATAACCTGTCCGTAACAAACCCTCAAATATTACTCTTGTAAAATTTGACCCCCCCAAATTTTAGCCTAAAAATTGATTTCAAAAATTTGACTTTTACATCAGTATATACAGTAGTATTGAAATGAATACATTCACACCCCAAAGAAATTCCACTTGTTGCCTTTATTCGTCAGTGAGAACTAACAATAACTGAGCTCTCTCACTAATTAAATAATTAATGGTACACTTCTAATAGGGATGCATTATGAACATAGAAATGTTGAAACTGTCAAATCGACAGCAAACAAAGACAAAATCAATTTCATATGGACATGATCTCACATCCCATAGCATGTAAGAAAAGAACAGGCTCACCTTTTTAAAAGATATTGTCCTTATGAGAAATTATTTAGCAAATTGTTTTCAATTACAAACAGCAGAATGAGATGGATAATATCAACATGCATGATCATGCAACTTGACACTAATGTGATGAAAATGAAAATCATGTTCTTTTTAATGCCTGCTGCTATTTGGAGATTCCACTATAATAAAGTGAAACAAATATGATATTATGTACAGCTCTTGAGCTTGAAAAGACTGGCTGAACTTTAACAATGCTTGTCGCTTAATCCATTGAAGAATGACCAATGTCGTACCCATTTTTACAAAGGATACAGTGACCAAACTAAGGGAAGAAGTCTGGTGGGTGAGGGGAGACAGAGGACAGTATTTTATCATTTCAACAGATACCTGATGGAACATGTTGGCTGACCACACAGGGTGGGAGTGGAGGATTAGTGGAGTGGGGGATGCGTACAGCAAGAGGTCCAGACCAGTTTGAGGGCCATACCTCATTTAAATAGAACTGTCAAGCTGCCCACCCCAAACAGGCCCCTCGATGGAGCTTGCCAGATTCAGGTTGGCAAAATATCAACTGCTGAGTTTCAGCTTGGTGGAGGGAGATAATATTCCTTCTAGAGATTATGCGGTATTCAAAACAGTATCAGTGCTTACACATTCGCTCAGCGGAGGTGTCAGGTAAGCCCCCCACCTGCCAGGACTGAGGCACACATTATTTCGCCACATGAACATTAAAACTTAAAATTGCAAGCCCCTAACTGGAAAAGTATTTGCATGGTAACAAACAATGTTGGAACAAGGTTGACTCATTAAACAAACAATGGACTTTTGATTACCAGATGTTGAAGGTGGGGGGGGAGCTAGCATTCCAGGTTGACTGCTAAGATAGCAGAATCCACAAACACAGAAGAAGTGGTCAGACTAGTTTTAGTCACATAACTAGCTGGCTGTTGAGATTTGAACTTCCAACAAGGGATCTGAACTCAGAAAGCTCCTGGCTCCAGTTCTGAGAAGTCCTCTCTCCTGCCTGCTCATCTCTCAGGGGAATGAATCTTGTGAAAACACGTGAACCTCAAAGAGAGAAAAGCCTCCTATGCGAACAAGGTTTAAGAATCTTGTGCCCCAATGAAAAGCAAGACTACCTACAATCAAGTGAGCTCGAAGCACAGGAAACAAGAAACTCTTCTGAAATTGCCTCAAACACCTCTGTATTATACTTTCCTCTCCTCTTTTCCATCCCTATTTGCATGTGTGTATCGCGTGTGCATACTAGTGTGGGCGCGTCATATATCCATAGGCATGAACTGTATTAGAGTTTGTTTAATGTTTAATAACTTTCAATTTTTTTCTTCTTTAAACCTAAGAAAAACCTGGTGCACTCATTTCTTTGCCTTATTATTAGAAAGCTGTGAACAAGGATTCACAAAGGGAAAGCTCAAAACACAGTGTGTTTAAAATTAAACCCTGTTACAATAAGACCAGGTGAAGACAGTAACAGACCACGAGGCACCTTTCTCACCTGGTCATAACAGAAATTTGGGTGCTAGCGTCTAGGATTTTACCCACAGACAAACATGTGAAATTTGAAGTGGGAAGCCAAATTGTTCCCAATCACAAAGAGCGAAGATTAATACAGGTTTTCATGTGGCTGTGTGTGATTGAATACTAACATATCTGCAACTGAAGTCAGTAGCTCTCCAAGCCAGGGTGAAGTAACTTGGGATAAGTTAAAAGCACTGTCTATGGAGGAGTTGAGGAAAATGGCTGAGCAGTGTGGGATTACCGTACATGGCAAGGCTAGGAAGTCTGAACTCATAAGGCTAATGGCCAACCATTTTTCCCATGAATCTGACGAAGCAGAAGCAGTGTTAGAAGCAGACCCATACAGGGTACTGCTAGCAAAGATACAATTGGAACAAAGGAAGCTTGAATTAGAAGAGGAGAAAGAGACAGCTTTCCATAGGGGACGTGAAGAAAATGAAAGGCAGAAGAAGGAAAGAGAGAGAGAGAGGAGAGAGAGAGAGAAAGAAAATTCTGGAAAGAATCTGAAGAGAGAGAGCTGAAGCAGATTGAGTTAGCTAGGGGGTGACAGAGTAACCCTAGTGAAAGCATGGCCAATATGGAGGAGCATAATTCAGGGCTGGGTACAAGATTGCTAAAACTCACTCAATTAATTCCAAAATTCAATGAGGAAGATGTGGAAGTGTTTTTCAAGTCTTTCAAGAAACTGGCAAAGTAGCTTAAATGGCCAGTTGAGACCTGGTCTCCTTTAATGCAAAGCAAACTAACTGGAAAAGCCCATGAGGTTTATTCCTTGTTGCCAGATGAGATTCATCCAATTATGAACTGACCAAAAAAGCTATCCTCCGGGCATATGAATTAGTACCCGAACCTTCTGCCAAAAGTTTAGAACCCTCAAAAAGCAAGCCAATCAAAGTTATCTGGAGTTTGAAAGAAGTAAGCAGCTGGCTTTTTACCAGTGACAGAGGGCTTTAAAAATACAGCTCAGCTATGAGACTCTCAGTGAAGTAATCCTGTTAGAGGAATTTAAACACTCTCTCCCATTCTCAATAAAGACCCATGTAGAGAAGCAGCAGGTTCAGGGAGCTCGGCAAGCAGCCGTTCTGACTGATGAGTTTGCTTTAATTTATAAGTCGGTTTCCCAGGGGAGAACATTTCCTAAGCACAGCCACAAATCTGAAAAAGACAAAGGGTGGGAAGGTGATCTCTGCCCAGGCAGTCCTGGAAGAGAAAGAAAAGCAGGAGACACAGGGGGGCCCTCCTCCAGCCTTAAAGGAAGGTGCTGTGAGCAAGAGTGAGACCCGGAGACTTGTGTGCTTCCATTGTAATAAAGCAGGGCATTTAAAAGCTGACTGCTGGAAACTAAAGGGGAAACTGGTAGGGTTAATCAGGGTACACCCACTCAGTGAAGACGAGGGCCTGATGTAAAAGACAGAACAAGCTGTGGCTTTAGCTGCAGTAAGAGTGCAACCCAGGAAGCTTACCAAGGTCTGTGCAGGAAAAGTTAATAGGATTCCTGAAGGTTATCAGGGTTTTGTATTTGAAGGGAAAGTAACCCCATCTCCCTTGAGTGGCGCAAGTAAGCCCATAGTGATTCTCAGGGATACAGGGGTCACCAGACCCCTTTTACTGGGAAAAGGCCTGACCTTTCCCCCAGAGAGTGCAGTGAACACCAAAATGGTGGTGAATGGTATTGGAGGGCAGTGTATGTCTGTACCTGTACACAGGGTGAATCTGGAGTGTGACCTAGTTTCGGGATCAGTGACCGTAGGGGTTATCCTTAGTCTGCCTGTGGACGGGGTTGACTTGCTCCTTGTTAATGATCTGGCAGCGGTGAAGGTGGTAGCCCCCCTCCCCACCACCACAGTAGTGAAAGAGAGACCGCAGGAGGTCAGAGAGACAGGGCAGTGGCAGGAGACAATTCCCTGCAGAGTCCCTGAGTGTGCAGTGGATCAGGCCATGATCAAACCAGCTCCCCCAAAGGAGACTGCATTGGCAGTGCAGACAAATAACCATGAGGTTTGCCTGTCTGAGACTTTCTTTGGAAAGTTAGGAGACCCAGGGAATTAATTAAATAGATTTTCCCTAGGTGAGACTCGGTAAGCCAACCCAGTATTGCAAGAGTTAGCACAGGCTGCCCAATCTGAAAGTGAAGCAGAGGGAGCCCCTGATCGCTACTATTTAAAGAATGAGGCACTGATGAGGAAATGGAGTTCTCCTCATAGACCTGAGGCCAAGGAGTGGACAGTAGGTCACCAGATAGTGGTGCCACAGAGGTACCGGGGTGCAGGAGTTGCCACATTTATTTTTATTTATTTAGAGATACAGCACTGAAACAGGCCCTTTGGCCCATCAAGTCTGTGCTGACTATCAACCACCCATTTATACTAATCCTACATTAATCCCATATTCCTACCCCATCCCCACCTTCCCTCAATTCCCTTACCTATACTAGGGGCAATTTATAATGGCCAATTTACTTATCAACCTGCAAGTCTTTGGCTGTGGGAGGAAACCAGAGCACCCGACAAAAACCCACGCGGACAAGGGGAAAATTTGCAAACTCCGCACAGGCAGTACCCAAAATTGAACCCGGGTCACTGGAGCTGTGAGGCTGCGGTGCTAACCACTGCGCTACTATGCTGCCCATGTGCCAGGTTAAGGGGAAACCCCAACCTACAGTGAAACCAGCACCCCTAAGTCCTGTACTGGTGTTAGGAAGACCCTCCAGCAGAGGGCTGGTAAACTGTAAGGGACCCCCGCTGAGAGCAAAAGGGGACAGGCAGGCACACGGCTGGCAAACGTTTAGAAAGAGAAAGGGAAAAAGTAACCAAGAGGGCAGGTTAAAGGAAGTCTGGGAAGAATCCCGGATGAAAATCCCTACTATCTGGTCAACCAACCGCGAAGAATATGAAAAGTTAGACTCCACATCCTCCTATGTAAATGCAGACTCTAGAAACACCCCGCCAGAGTTACTAACAGCATTTACAGAAACCTGCAGAAATAAAGAAAGAACTCTGGGGGCAGAGAAATTGTGAGGGTGATGCCTCACTTAGTCAAAGTATCACAGGAGAGTGCAGTTAAGTCTGCACAAACACCTGCAGGTAGGAGTGTCCCAGAGAACAAAGGGGAGAGTAACAAAGACTCCTCCCCCAAAGTCAAAGGGAAAGGGAACCACCCCTCACCTGAAGTTAAAAGTCTTTGTAAAGCAGCCCTGGCACCCAGAACAGACCATTTTAATGAGCTTTAAGATTGGTGATTGAGTGGAAATGAATGAGAGAAATGCATGGTTTTTCTTTCTGTATCTTATATTTCTCTCAAACTCTGTAATGCAATGTGCTGTCTTTCTTCAAATCATATTTCATTCCCCTGGGTCTGGAGGTGTCAGGCAAGCCCCCAACCTGCCAAGATTGAGGCACACATTATTTTGCCACATGAACATTAAAACTTAAAATTGAAACCCCTGACTGGAAAGACATTTGCATGGTAATAGAATGTGTTGGGACAAGGGACAAAGGCCTATGTGCTGACTCATTCAACCAACAATGGACATTTGATTACCAGATGTTGAAGGTGGGGGGAGTTAGCATTCCAGGTTGACTGCTAAGATAGCAGAATCCACAAACACAGAAGAAGTGGTCAGACTAGTTTTAGTCACATGACTAGCTGGCTGTTGAGATTTGAACTTCCAACAAGGGATCTGAACTCAGAAAGCTCCTGGCTCCTGTTTTGAGAAGTCCTCTCTCCTGCCTGCTCATCTCTCAGGGGAATGAATCTTGTGAAAACACGTGAACCTCAAAGAGAGAAAAGCCTCCGATGCGAACAAGGTTTAAGAATCTTGTGCCCCAATGAAAAGCAAGACTACCTACAATCAAGTGAGCTCGAAGCACAGGAAACAAGAAACTCTTCTGAAACTGCCTCAAACACCTCTGTATTATACTTTCCTCTCCTCTTTTCCATCCCTATTTGCATGTGTGTATCGCGTGTGCATACTAGTGTGGGCGCGTCATATATCCATAGGCATGAAATGTATTAGAGTTTAAGTTTAATGTTTAATAACTTTCAATTTTTTCTTCTTTAAACCTAAGAAAAAGCTGGTGCGCTCATTTCTTTGCCTTATAATTAGAAAGCTGTGAACAAGGATTCACAAAGGGAAAGCTCAAAACACAGTGTGTTTAAAATTAAACCCTGTTACAATAAGACCAGGTGAAGACAGTAACAGACCCCGAGGCACCTTTCTCACCTGGTCATAACAGAGGTGATAGCTGGGTCATGGATAATTGCTGCTGACATTCTGACAAGAGAATGAAGACAGAATGCTATATGCACGCAGGGCCTTTAAACAGGTTATTTATATTCTATCTAAATTTGAATTCATGAAAGCTCCATAGAAATGACGTTAACTGTGTTATAGAAATAGTAAAATGAAAACCTTGAGTGATATAGTCTTGTAACCTACTTTCAGTGGCCTATTATTTTCTATTCATTTTATTCCCTGGCTGAAGAATTTATACATCGAAAAGCATCTGTCACATTGAATGTACAATTACAGTACAAAGGAGAGTCTCTTTTCTATTTGACAGCCTGTATCTAGCTACCCAGCTAATGCACTTAGGTTTATTTGTTGTGGATGCCATCTAGTTCTTCCATTTATCTGGGACTGTGGAAATGTCTGGTATAATGCAACTCAGTTTTGTGGAAAAGAAATGGCTGGGATGACAATCCCATGCAGCACATTGCTGAATTCAGTGTACAGATATAGCAGTGTGACATTTCTCATGATAACCAGCCTGAATGAAAAGTCCAATTTTGATAACATCCTTTAATTTAAGAATGATGTCAATTCAGCTTCCACCTAGATACTGTTTCTGTATTTAGCATAGTGAAGCCTATGTGTGTGATATATTTATAAATGCACAGAAAAGTAGGCCGCCATCCAGTGCAACAGAAAATGTGAAGTGTTTAGCAAAGAAGAGTGGGAAATTATAGTGTTTCAATTTAAAGACATGCCCTTTCCCTAAACCTGATGTTCTGATGTGAACCTCTCTATCAATTAAGTACATTATGAAAACTGCAAAATAGAACTTGAAGTCACCCTTAACACTGAACTTTTACATTAACTTTCTAATTTTAGAGAAGAGCTCTTTTCTGACTGTGAAATGCCATCGAGAGTTTAAGGCTGGTGAGTAGTGTTCAGAGCACATAGGTTTGGGAGCTTCTCTCATTTCCCTCATTACTCAGCACTGGTCCGCAGTATAATCCCACACTATGCCCTCAAACATGCTCTACTGAAGAATGGAACCAGTATCAAACTGGTACATGTGATATTACTGCACCACTTATTTACTGTTGCAGCAAAAAAAAGATCCAATGTGCCATTAGAATTAATATGCAAATTAAACAGTGTGTTAATAGGAATTGAACTATTTAACTCTTGCTAACAAAGTAAGCTCTATTTCCATTGTTAAGTAAACTTAAGTAACGCCATGCAAAACTTCATTAACTAACAAGCTCTAATAAACAAAATGTAAGGCATAGAATTTACAGCACGGAAATAGGCTATTCATCCCAAACAGTCTGTATTAGTGTTTATCCTTCATGTAAATGGTTGTCCTAATCTCATGTGCCCACCCTGTTACATATATACCTGTATTTCCCTTTCCATTAACTGCCTATCCAACCTATTCTTACCACTGTACAACCCTATTAAATTGCATGCAAAGCTCCACAAAACGTAAAATATACTTTGTTATATTTTGGTGAAGAATTCAGGAAAATAAAGAGGCAATTATTGGCTCAAAGAACCATGTGCCCACATTAAATGGACATTGAAAGGTCATTAACACTCTCTCTGGACTAATACTTTGTCTTTCACCACAACAATTAACATGCTCTTTGCCTTTGTCCCATGACAGCTTTGTTATTTAATCTCTCCTGCCCTCTGCCCTATCCCACACCTTCCCTTTTGTTCTCTTCCCCACCAACACCCGCCCCCCCCCCCCCTTTACTTGCTTAAAACCTAATTCTTTTCTAACCTTTATCAGTTCTGATGAAAGGTCACAGATCTGAAACGTTAACTCTGTTTCTGTCTACACAGATACTGCCTGACCTGCTGAGTATTTCCAGCACTTTCTGTTTTTTTTAATTTCAGATTTCCAGCAATTGCAGTATTTTTCTTTTAATTGAATGGTCACATATTGTCCCAAAGATGAAGAAAATCTCCTGTGCCACGAATGACACAGAGAAACAAAAGTAATGTATTAATGGTAGCTTGAGAATGCAGGCCTATTACAATGGCTTACAAAGAAAGGGCACAAACAAAGCCTGCTATCCAAAAGAGTATTGGGAGAAGGAAGAGTGACTTTAATGTTTTAGCTGACAAGAAAGGAGACCAGTGTTTCTACTAAGTGCTCTGAATCTGCTAATATATTTCATTTTACATCATGCATTAGCCTTCCATTCATTAATTTATAATAATGACCAAATGAAACTGACATGACTATGAAATGGAAATGAAAAATGCATCATGGATCAGAACTAATGCACAGATATGATATTAACTGCCCACTTTTATCTACATTCATAACATTTGTTAAGCAAATATATATAGTCCAGTTGTGTCCTAAGTAGTCTTTAGAAACACACAAACTCCTTGGTTCTAAATTGTCTTTTGTCTCAAAATGGTCACACTGCTTATCCAACATCTAGTACTGAATGAACAGAAATTTCTTCCAATTAATTACTAGGAAGACCGAAGCCATTGTATTCAGTCCCTGTCACAAATTCTGCTCCCCAGCTACCAATTCCATCCCTTTCCCTGACAACTGTCTGAAGCTTAACCAGACAGTTTGCAAGCTTGGTGGAATAGTTGACCCCCAGATGAGCTGTCAACAATGTATTTGCGCATCACTAAGACTGCCTATTTCCACCTCTGTAACTCCACCCCGCCTCAGCTTATCTGCTGCTGAAGGCTTGGCTATTCCAATGCATCCCTGCCCAGCCTCCCACCTTCTACCCTCCGTAAACTTGAGGTCATCCCAATATCTACTGCCCAGGTCCTAAATCTTACCAAGTCCCATTCATTTATCACTCCTGTACTCAGTGACTTACATTGGCTCCCAGTTCAGCAATGCCTCAATTTTAAAATTCTCATCCTTGTTTTCAAATCCCTCCGTGGCCTTGCCCCTCCCTATCTTTGAAATATTCTCCAGCCCTGCAAGCCTCTGAGGTATCTGCGCTCCTCCAATTCTAGCCTCAGCACCCTGAATTTTAATCGCTCTACCACTGGCAAATGTGCCTTCTGCTGCCAAGATCCTGAGTTCTGGAATTCCCTCCTCAAACCTCTCCACTTCTCTACCACACTTTCCTCATTTAAAACACTCCTTAAAACCTGCCTCAAGTTTTTGGTCATCTGCCCTAATATTGCCTTATGTGATTTGCTGTCAAATTTTATTTAATAAAACTCCTGTGAAGCACCATGGGACATTTTACTATGTTAATGGTGCCATATAAATACAAGTTGTTGTTGTTAGTTCAGAGAAAGTCATATGTTTATTCATGATACATTCACATCTCTACAGATAGTTCCTCCATCCATGGGAGATGCATTTCAGGAAGCTGCCTTCAATGTGCTTAAGGAACAGGATGAAAACATGGGGAAAAACAGAAGAAAGGGAGGAGGTGGGCATCTGTAAACTTCTCAAGCAGCATAACAGAGCTGGCAGAGAAAAAGAGACTCGAAGATAATAATCTCATTTACAGACTCTTTCACATAATCAACTTGTAAAACAATGAGATTGCCCTTGAAATTACCAGCAGAATATAGAGGGTACATCACCCCAACAAGAGTTAAGATCGACCCTCTCGAGACAGCAAGAATCAGGAAGTTGATGCTGTGTGGAATGTTCCATCTTGATGCATGTGTAAGCCCTTCTGTCCTATTCTGAGGTTTGTGGCTTGTTTAGACCCGTGAATTACAAGGGGGAATAATTAATGAATCACCCAAAAGCTCTTAAGTTAAATAAGGCTGTTTATTAAAGGAAAAAGAAGGGAGAGCAAAACAAAAGCTTACAATGCTCCTTTTAGTCCACCCGACAATACAATGCCCTTCTTAGTTTTTTTATTCTATCTTAGCAATAAAGATGCTCTAGTAATACAATGCCCAAATATGTAATTTACGGGTATAAACAATCTATAAGTCTGAGAATAGAAAGACTTACAGATATTACATCCTTACATTATCTATCCTTGCACCAAGTAGATTAGTTGTCTCATCCAATATCTGACTGCTCAGTGTAGATTTTCTGATTGGCCATAAGTCTGACCAGAAGTGAGGTGGTACATGAATCAGGTTTGCCTGACTCACAGCAAGCTGACCCCACAAATATTTCCATGGTCAGTCTAATCTTGATTGTTCCGTGTGTGCGGAAGAGGCATGCCATTGGAAGCTCACCTATTGAGCATAAAATATTTGCTGCTGCAGGCTTTAAAGCCATTCTATAGTGTTACGGCCAGGTGAGGAGGGGTTCACAGGCTACACTCTTGTCCTTCCTCTTATTTGACTGCAACAGTGGATGTGCTTACCACCTCAGTGAGTATTTTACCTTTTACTTTGTTGTGATTGTGAAAGGACCAATCAGACAGGTTTTCTTGTGTTTAAACAAGAAAGAGGTGAGTTTATTATACTTAACAATCTAAACCCGATCTAAATAAAATAATAAAAAAAATACGCTACACATTCACACACACACACACTCATACTCACACGAGAATCATATACAATAAAAATAGATTACAGAGTGTGAAGTAGATTTTTGGTTGGATTAGAGTCAAGAATAAATAAAAAAATTAATACACTGTCTGTGAGGTTGGATGATTCCATGGTCTTCCAAATGAAGTTGTGTTCTTCAAGTCTCTGGCTGGTCGAAGTGCACTTTGTGGCTGGCCTGCTTGGCTCAGGGCTTTCTTGGAGGCAGATTTGTAGGTGGATCTCTTCCGCTGGTGTCTCTGTCTGTAGCAATCTGTAGGCTTGGAGGGTCCACAGTCGCAGATGGTTTTCAAACTTGTGATGTTAGCTAAAGAGAGAGAGGAATGCAGCCCTTCTGCTTCTGCACAGTTTCAATCACTGGCTTGTCTGGCTTTGTCAAAGGGAAACTCCCAGCTTTCACAGAGATGGACAGACAGTCACATGACAGCCTTAGTGTATTCTCTGGAACCTTCTAATGAGATTCAAGGTTAGGAGTTTCCATCTCCTCAGGCCTCAGGATGCCAATATCTATACTTGGCGGGATTTGCTCTTTCAAAGACAATGTGTCAGGATGGCCTTGAATGTCATGCTAATGAAAGCAATCTTAGATAATTCAATCACTGGACTAAACCATTGTTTTGGGTACAGGGTCATCAGACATGGGTCTCCTGTTGGAGGCCTTGGAATGTGTAAGGTGTTCAAATGCAATTTGCAGTGGCCTGCTTGGCGGCCAGCTTTTCTTAAAGTTAACTGTAGGATTTTTTCCCCGTTAAAGGTTTCATGTAAGTTTCCAACTGATGAATTAAAATTCCTCATTTGTCATATTGTGTTTTCTTGACACCTCTGTGCCACACGGAATGAAATGTGACTATAGGAACATTTCATTACAGAATTGTGGAAAAATAATAGAAAATTGAAACACACATTCATTCTCAACACTCACTTCTCAAATTCACACATTAATCTTAGAATTGCTGCAACTGGCATTGTCTGCAACAGCTATGCTGATTTAATTTTTTGGAGTTTTGTCTGGGATGGTTCTGTGTTGGGTTACTCCCTGGACATTGCATCAGTGATTACATTATTTTTCCCTACAATATGGGTAATAAAGTGTTTTTTAGCCCCTGTGAGGTGTCTGAGATCTCCTCCGGGCCCTTGTTCTTGCTGAGTTCTGAATTGAAACTGTTGGGTTTGATTAGCTTTGGATTTGGGACCTGATCATTGTGTTCTTCAGTGAGTAGATCCACATTGACCTCACTTTCAGTTTTCTGGTGAGTTATACAAGTGCGGTTTGCTTTAGAGAATTCTCCCTTCCCTTTTCCCTTTACTGTGGGGAGAGACTTTTTTCGAATCTGCCCTACATCTTCTGTGGAATTACTGCTCGCATGTGTCTGTCCAGCTTTCACTGCACTCCCCTGTGGCACTTCAACTAGGTGAGGCATCTCTCTCACTGTTGGTTTGCCTTTTTGGGAACATCCCTTGTCCCTGCAGATTTCTGTAAAGGGTTTTGGCAGCCTTGCTAGGGCTTCTCTTTGTCTTACCTTTAAATAGGGGAGTGTGGGGTCTAAGTTACGCAGCCCTTTGGTGTTAGCTAACCAGGCTGGAGGGGGTTCAATTTGAGAATCGCCCAGGCCTTCCTCTAGCTCATTCTCACTATCCCTTTCATCCCTTTCCTTCCTGACAGTTGGACAGACTTGTGTTTGTCTGTCCCCTTCACAGCTGTGATATTGTTTTAACATGATAATGTGGCACAGACTTTGTTTTTCTTTCAGTCTGGGGTGTCAATCAAATAATTTACCTGGCTAATCCTTTTTGCCACTTGGTATGGGCCACTGAACTGGGCTTTCAGGAGTTCACCCTGAATTGAGAGTAGTACCAATACATGGCCTCCGGGCCAAAATGTTCTGGCCTTGGCATGTTTGGCTGCCTGACTTTTCATAGCTGTCTGGGAGGTTTTTAGCTGCTCCTGTGCCACAGCACAGAATTTTGTGAGCCACTCCCAGAACATGGAGGTGTAGTACAACATGGAAAACTCATCCCTGTGTCCCAAAAACCTCTCCTTGATTAGTTTAAGTGGACCTCTCACCTCGTGTCCATAAACTAATTCAAAGGGACTAAAGCCAGTGGACTCATTAGGTGAGTCCCTAGTGGCAAACAGGAGAAATCCCAGGCCTTTGTCTTAGTCATGGGAGTACTCATAACAGCATGCCCTGATCACTGTCTTTAGGTTATGGTGGTACCGTTCTAAAGCCCCTCATGACTGTGGATGATAGGCTGAGGACTTTAGCTGGGTTATGCCCAGATTACCCATGACATTTTGAAAGATCCCAGACATGATATTTGTGCCCTGATCTGACTGGATCTCAGCAGGCAGCCCATATCTGGTAAAGAATTGGGTTAGCCCCTTCACCACTACCATGGCAGAGGTAGTTCTTGGGGGAATGGCCTCTGGGAATCGGGTAGCCCCTTTTTGTTTTCGGCAGGGGTCCCAGACAATCCACCAGAACTCTGCTGAAGGGTTTCCCAAAAGCCAGTATGGGAATTAGGGGTGCAGGTTTTATTGCAGGGGCTTCCCCACAACCTGGCACATGCGTCAAGTTTTACAGAACTCCAACACATCTTTGTGGAGTTTTGGCCAGTCAAAATGTTGTCTTATGTGGACTTGGGTTTTTTGTACACCGACAATGACTCTATGATTCTATGACAAGTCCAGCCATTGGAAGTTCGTGGGCCATTCTTAGTATTTTTTTTTAACAGTGCCTCGGTGGCATGACTATCCGGTGAACTGGCGGCACAGTGGCGCAGTGGTTAGCACCGCAGCCTCACAGCTCCAGGGACCCGGGTTCAATTCTGGGTACTGCCTGTACGGAGTTTGCAAGTTCTCCCTGTGTCTGCGTGGGTTTTCGCTGGGTGCTCCACATCCAAAGACTTGCAGGTGATAGGTAAATTGGCTGTTGTAAATTGCCCCTAGTGTAGGGAGGTGATAGGGAATATGGGATTACTGTAGCGTTGGTATAAATGGGTGGTTGTTGGTCGGCACAGACTCGGTGGGCTGAAGGGCCTGTTCAGTGCTGTATCTCTAAATAAAATAAAAAAATAAAAAATATCTACTCTTCGTCCACAGGTCTGTGAGGAGGTCTCCCCTTCCTCATCAGCACCTCATTTTTAAAAAATAGTAGGGACAATCTCCATGGTTACCAGTCCCGAGAAAAGATCACACTCCAGGTGCTCCCTGGAGTATAAAGGTATGGGCAGATACCACCTTCCAATACCATTCAATGCACTCTCTGGGGGAAAGGTCATGCCTTTCCCAGCAGAAGGGATTGGGTGGCCCCTGTAAGCCTATGTATGACTATGGACTTGCTTGCCTCACACGAGGGATATAGGGTCACTTTTCCTTGGGACACAAAATCCTGGTAACTTTCAGGGATTTTGTTAAGTTTTCCTGCACTCACAGCAATAGGTTTACCGGGTCCTACTGCCATGGTTAAAGCCTGATCTTTGGTGCTTTCCATCAGGGCCTCTTTTCCTGCACTGGTCTGATGTGCCCAGACTAATCCTACAGTTTAATGTAAGTTTCCAACTGATGAATTAAAATTCCTCATTTGGGCTATCGTGTTTTCTTGACAATAGCTTAAATAGACAGGGATTGTGATTTTGGAATTTGCAAATCAGAATACTTCCATATCTGGAAAGAGTGAAGTAGGTCTGTGAGTGGTGCATTTTTCCATTGAACCACAGAGATTCACTTTGGGAAATAAGATAAAGGAAGGATTTTTCTTTGTTAGTGAGAGCTGCAGGCCCACAAGAAAAGCAGCCCAGAAGAGCTAGGAGGAAGTTGTTATCAATGTGAATGCCACCTGCACTAGACCGCACATCTGAAAATAATCCGACAAATGACCTTACCAGGTAAACCACAGTAAGAAATCACACCATGACCTTTCATTAATGCAGTGTATGTAACCTATATGGCATTTACAGTTATTTCCTCTCAAACTGTCTGAAAATACTGACTAGCTAGTACTGCTGGACACCAAAGGATTCACATCGCCAAGTGTTTGATTGGTTGACTTCTACCCATGTAAGGTAAGTAATCATTTGTACAGAACCTGGCGATAGCTTACTAAGAATAACCATGATGTTGCGGAATGCCCTACGCAGCAGCAACATTCATCTGGAGGTCGTCCTGCACTCATATCCTTACATGCATTCATTCTAAATGAATCCTTCCCTCTAACGTAGCTGAATATTGCAAGCGCATATCATCATACCCACTACTGGTTGCCTGTTGGGACACTTGGCTATTACTGCATGTCATCATGACAATCAGAAGTTATCACTTTTATTTTGCTTGCAGAGGAAGACTGCCCGTTGTAGTGTTGTAGTGTTTTGAAATTGCAATTGGATTGTGTATTGTGTACTCTAGAGGCTGCTGTAGAACACACATGCTAGCAAGTGGAAGTGAAACTGAGACAGAATAAAAGGAGAAGCCTTTATGTTCAGCTGATGTAGTCTTTGTCTCTCTCTGTCTTTGCCTTATATCCTATACCAAACTCAGCTAAACCTCACTCAAGTACCGAGGACATCACAATGGTGATGTGGTAAACAGAAAAAGGATGAAAAAAAAACAGAAACATCGCTGTCAGAAGTTATGAAAATTTTGAAAGCTTTTGTCTACTTTCACAGACAGCATTTAACTTGCAGACTGTGTTAGAGTGACACATAGGAAGCTGATACAGTGTATACTCATGCACTGATCTCTCCAAAATAACCTCCAATCCAAAAAATATTTAATCTCAGATCATTGCAGAGAAGTTTCCTCTGAAAAGGAACGTGATCCCGGATCCTTTATTACTGTGTTGCTGATCAGTCTGGCATAGTCTATGCGCAGTCTACCACCTTTTGATGTGATTTCAGAGCCATCTTCTGTATTTCCACATTGGCAAAAAAGTGGCTGTGATGTTTCAAAAGCGAAATGGCAGGTTTTTCAATCACAGACGATACAAGGAAAAAGGCCTTACTTCTTTACAATGGAAGAATGAGAAGATAAATTTGAGACACTTATGCCTGAGCAAAATGACTATGACTCAGCAAAAAATGCACTGACAACCTACTTCACACCCAAGAAAAACACCATATATGAAACAAAAGCAAAATATTGCAGATGCTGGAAATCTGAAATAAAAACAAGAAATGCTGGAAATACTCAGCAGGTCTGGCAGCATCTGTGGAGAGTAAAGCAGAATTAACGTTTCAGGGCAGTGACCCTTCATCAGATATGAAACCATTGCCTTGCTTGAAGCAAGAAGCAAATGAGACAAATGACATTGCATGCGTTTGAGGCAACTAGATGTAACTTCAATGAAATATATCGAATGGAAAGTCGAAACACAAATAATCGAAGGCAGTCTTTCCAGTCAACTATGCCAAAAAGCACTCGAGAAAGACAGAAAGTTATCAGAGCTGCTGAAGTTAGCAAGATCACTATCACTCTCACAGAGTCCAGAACTACTGAAGTTAAGCTGTTATCAGTAACTAGCACACTCCAAGTTCAACTCCTGTGAACACTATTTATCACTCATGCCAGGAAACCAGCAACAACAGCCGTCTCACAATCAGAGCTGTGACTTGTCCAAAGAATGCTTCCACCGTGGTGGTGCTTACCCACACGAGACAGAGTGCCCTGCTGCTGGTAAATGGTGTAAAGCCTGTGGAAAATCCAGCTACTTTGCTCGATTTTGTCACTCATCAGCAAAATCAATTACTAAGACCAATACCAAGAGAAGTGTGCCACATATGCATACCGCAGCAAAAAGGCAACAGAATGTAGCCAAAGTAGAGGTGGATGATCCTGAATATACTTTTGAGCTCTCTCTCAGACACAGCAAACAGACACAACAAACAGTCACATGTGACAGTGACGATTGGCTGCTCTGACGTGGATGCTCTCATCAACACAGGAGCATTTGTCAATGTCATGGGAGACAAATCATTCAACAAATTTAGGATTGCTCCATTCTCTGCAAACCATGGAATATGAAAATTTTCCCTTACAACAATGATACACTGCTAAAAATCCTTGGAACTTTTGAAACGCCATTCTCGTTCAAAGGCACTAGAACAAAAGCTATATTCTTTTGTCTTTATTCGTTCATGGCATGTAAGCATTGCTGGCTAGGCAAACATTTATTGCCCATCCATAATTATCCTTCAGAAGGTGGTGGTGAGCTGCCTTCTTGAACCGCTGCACTCCTTGGTGTGTAGGTACACTAAGAGTGCTGTTAGGAAGGGAGTTCCAGGATTTTGGCCTCGCGACAGTGAAGGAACGGCGATATAGTTCCAAGTCAGGATGGTGTGTGGCTTGGAGTGGAACTTGCAGGTGGTGGTGCTCCCATGTATCTGCTGCCCTTGTCCTTCTAGGTGATAGAGTTCACGGGTTTGGAAGGTGCTGTCGAAGGAGCCTTGGTGAGTTGCTGCAGTGCATCTTGTAAATGGTACACACTGCTGTCACTGTGCGTCGGTGGTGAATGGAGTGAATGTTGAAGGTGGCGGATGGGGTGCCAATCATGCGGGCTGCATTGTCCTGGATGGTGTCAAGCTTCTTGAGTGTTGTTGGAGTTGCATCCATCCAGGCAAGTAGAGAGTATTCCATCACACTTCTGACTCGTGCCTTGTAAATGATGGACGGGCACTGGGAAGACAGGATGTGAGTTACTCACTGCACAATTCCCAGCCTCTGAACTGCTCTAATAGCCAGAGCATTTATGTGGCTGGTCCAGTTCAGTTTCTGGTCAATGGCAACCCCCAGGATGTTGATATCATGTGAATGTGACATGCTTGTCAGTTTCCACACAGCAACAGATCTGCACATGACTGCAGTCACATACGCGATTCCTTCGCATAACAAAAACATTCTTGAACTGTATGCTAATCGCTTCACTGGTATCGGCAAGCTGAAAAGTGTTACATGTAAGATGCAGGTAGAGTCATAGAGAGATACAATACTGAAACAGGCCCTTTGGCCCACTGACTCTGTGCTAACCAACAACCACCCATTTATACTAATCCTACATTAATCCCATATTCCCTACCACCTACTTACACTAGGGGCAATTTACAATGGCCAATTTACCTATCAACCTGCAAGTCTTTGGCTGTGGGAGGAAACCGGAGCACCCGGCAGAAACCCAAGCAGTCATAGGGAGAACTTGCAAACTCCACGCAGCCAGTACCCAGAACTGAACCCGGGTCGCTGGAGCTGTGAGGCTGCAGTGCTAACCACTGCACCACTGTGCCACCCTTGGTAGACCCGAATGTGCCCCTAGTTGCTCATCAATGACGATGAATACTATTTCATGTTGGGAAACAGACAGAGAAGGAACCTCAATGACTACTTGACCTTGACATTATTGAGAAAGTTGGGGATGAACCTACCCCTTGGGTCTCACCCATACAAGTCGTCAAGAAACCCAAGAGTGAGAACCAGATTAGAATCTGCATTGATATGCGATCACCAAACCATGCCATACAGAAAGAAAGATACTTGATATCCAATCATTTGCTGTGACCAACACAAAAGGATCAATGATCACTACTAAGTGCAGTTCACAAATCATCACAAGAAACGCATCATTCTTCAAAGCACTGAAAACGCCACTCGCAAGCATTGAATCCAATGCAGACAACAACGCCTCAGATGAAGAACATGAGTCAAATGAGACTACGTCTGATATCAGACGATATCCTACTCGTGAGAAAATGCCCACCATACTTGTGACTATATTATGAAATTAACTGTTAATGTTTAAATGTAACATTTACATTTTTAGAAACAAACCCGTTGAAACATGCTGTTTCTCATTTACTAAGAAGGGGACGGATGTAGTGGTTTGAAATTTCAATTGCATTGTGCATTGTGTACTCAGAGGTAGAACACACATGATAGCAAAGTGAAAGTAAACTAAAACAGAATAAAAGGAGACGCCTTTATGTTCAGCTAATGTGCTCTTTGTCTCTGCCTCATATCCAATCCATACTTAGGTAAATCTCACTCAAGTACTGAGGACATCACAACCATAACAATTGTCATAGAACAGTTACAAAAGAAGGAGCTCTGAATTAGACCTCCAATCCCACTAAAATCCTGGGAAAGGAAGTCATGGAGGGTGCTGAAGATCTGAACATAGGATGTTTGGCACCAAACTCAGCATTTATTTGTGACAATAGAAACACAAAATTTACAGCACAGAAGGAGGCAATTCGGCACATGTTCTACATATAATGTTCTGCATCTTTTTCTTATTACCCTAATCTTACTGACAGCAAACATACGCTGAAGTTCTTTACTATGCTACTTATTCTACTGTAATCAATAGGGTTAATTCCTCAGTCCTGTGTACAGTGGAGAGGGAGTACAGAATTGAGAGGATAAGCCACTGCCAATTCCTTTTTGGCCTGCAATAACCTGCTCTTCTATCTTTAGTAAATTGTGCCCATTGCATGACTCTCATTAAGGCCACTGCTTTGATGTCAAAATATTTAAACAAACATCAACAGAATTCAGTGGTATTTGAGCTGGCTTTACTCTTTTTAATTTGCATGCCCTTTTGGAGTGGAAGCAAAGGAAGCTGCAAGGGTGTAGGAGCCCTTAGCTGTCATATTTTTATGAGATGTATTTTTCATACCTCTGAAATTTTTATTAACTTACTATTCAAAATGTTCCTTAACATATGAACTTTGCATATAACAGAGTCTAGGCTATGGGGTGAGTTAATTTCCTGCTGGTAAAGACAGCAGGAAGACACAGGAATTTTAACTGCTCTATAGTCTCTTCAAGCTTCTCCTGTTTCTCTTTCGAGAGCCCTGGATGTTCCGAAGCGCTAGTCTCTCCATGATGCTGCCTTTTTACAAGATAAAATTGTGCAGCATGCAGCACACTGCAACAATCCGTGAATATTAACTGGATTGCAATGCAGGACAACCCAAGATCTATCCAGGACTCTGACAGACTGGTTTAGCATGCAAGTGGCAAGCTCAATGATTACTTGGATGGATACCAGCATCTGGTATTCAATCAGCTGGTGGCTCGGGATTCTGTACAGGTATCATAAGCCATGGCTCCAGAAGATAACCTTTATCACCCAGGAGCTACCCTAATACTTGCCTGTGGGTCAAATATTGGATGGTGGCCTGCATTAAAATGAAGGCATCATGATAACTACCTCAGAAGCAAGTTGAGTTGCATAGTTGAAACTGACAGTTGCAAATGAGAAAAACATTCAGAGAGTAGAATTCTTTCCTATCCATGTAGATATTATCATGCTAGAGAGCACATACTACCAGAGTAGTGCAATCTATAGCACCCTGGGTCTTTGAGAATCCTGCCACCCTGTATATTACATAGCCTTCTGCAGTTTTTATTGGCTGTCCACTGGGAAGTAGATGAAACTGCTTGCTGAAGTAAAGCCACTTACTTGACACATCTATTGTCAGCTGATTAGCTTCAAATTACGATTCAGCACAGGTAATGCGTGCAATGCACAAAATGGCCAGTAATCTGGTGTGACTAATTTTCCCTCATTTTCCAATGAGTTGTGCCCACTTTACACCTATAAATTGGATGTCACCAATTATAAATTATACCCCCACTGCTCTACAACAAACTAGCTAACTTACATGTAGCTACAGAATGCTGCTTCTACAAGTTGCAATATGTTCATTTTTGTCCATGTTTGTATTTCAGACCAGTGAAAGATTATGTGTAGTAAGAGTACATACCAAAGATGCTATGAAAATTACTTCCTCCGAAACCATGTCTATTCCTTTCATACCCTTAATTTTCACTCTAGCTTCACGATTTCTTGCCCCATAACTATTTTGAACATTCTACATATCTTGTTGACTATAACTCATTAATTGCTCTTATTTCTGTTTCTTTTCAGCAAGGACTCGTTGATTTGGCCAAAACAAAATGGGTAAATCAGTAAATAAGAATCTGCAAAAATAAGAGCAAGATACTAAACAAAAACTTGCAAAATGAGAATGGTGCATAAATCACAGGCACTGCAAAGCAAATCAAAGCAATAGCATTGTCTGATAGCAAGAAACTGAGGATGAGGGTGATCTAGATTAAACCAATAATGCATTATCAGCGAAAACATAGAAGAAATACATTACAAAACAATTGGCGTTCTACTGCCCTGTGGCACAGTGCCACAGATAAGTATTCTGAAAAGAACTAGCAGCAATCTGACAGGAGGAAAAGCTTTTCTTCACAGGAAATGTACCTCAGTCATTATTGCTGTTGGTGATTTACATTCTGCTCACAAAGCTGGCCTTGTGGAGAAATTATTTAGGTATAATTTAGATTGTCTCCTGTCTAATGTTGGAAAGTTTTTCAGCAATCACTTGGCACTAAATTATTGATAAGTGCATTGTAATCGCCAAAAAATTACATTGTTATGATAGGAAATGTTTTTTGTAATCTTAACATATGTCTGCCACTAGCTGAACAGTTTCCTGGGAATTATCTCCTTTTGGATTTAAAATATAAAACTATGTGCCGGGTAATGTTGCCATTTAGATTCTGGGCAGTGGGAAATCTTGTGTAAATAATTCAGGTTGGAGGAATATTTCCTTTATTCTTCAGCTGCAGCAAAATCGTGAGTGTGTTCAAGAAGAACTTTGGTAGCTGTTCATTGTGAACTTGTAACTGTGGCAGTAAAAAGCAATTATGATTTTTTTTTAAATAACAAACATAGAAGGCTTCTCTCCTCCCCTCTCCAGTGCAAGTTGTGGGAGGAACATTGTCCACATTGGTCCAGATGCATACTGTATCAGGGTGCAGTACTCCTTCCATAAAGATATAAGTATGGACTGAGGTAAGGCTGTTCAGTCCAGCTAGACCATTCCTATGATCCACCTTATCATGGGATCCACGAGTCTACTTTATCTCCTGAGCTAGTGGCTCTGCAAACTTTCTCTCAGGCCACCAAAGATAAGTTGGGCAAGTTCCAGAATATCACTGCAATATTACATTTCACATTGTACACTCTTGGCCGGTTGTGTTCATTGGCATGACATTCCCACAGTCCCCGTTCAGCAATTCACATGCTCCAAACAACATTTGGTTATCTCTATCACGATCACCTCTTTTCCTTCCACACCTTTTCTTAGCTAAGAAGATTAAACTGTGTGAAAAAAACACACTGGAGTACACTTTCCTCATGGTGCTAACCAACAAAAAATAGGGCAAAAGGATCTGTTTGTTTCCATAAGCTCCCTTTAAAAATGTTTTTTTATTGATTTAAGGTGTTGCTCATTAAGTAAATGCATAAATAATGAAAGGGACAGTAAAAGAAATAAAACAGTAATGTAGAAATACACAACAGGCTAATCAGAATCTCTGAAGGGAAAAGCAGCTTACACTTTTAAGTATCACCCCTCATGAGGGCTGTTTAAAGATCCTTGTTAAGAGATCTGTCATGGCATAATATCACAAATGCGCTCATTGTATCTTTTTTGCGTAGAAACAATTGGTACTTTACTCAACTTAGAAACAATTTGTTGATGGTAATATCGTCATTTAACCTTCCAGGGGTGGAGCTGTCCACTGGTGTTTATATTTCATTGTTATGTAAGACTTGAGAAAAAGGACACACACACCCTTGAGCATAAGTACTGTGATGTGCTCAACTATGACCTCTGGCACTCCAGAGTTCATGGATCAGGAGGAGGGTCACTTCATTTAGAAGATGCAGGCAGGCACTCATGCCTTAAGGGACATATCTTGGAAACCCACCTGCCACAGGAGGATGAAAAATGCAGCAAGCAATGTCAGATTTGGTGGGGCTGCTGCACTCCCACCAAGAAAGAGCATGCTGTGCCCCCTAAGTCCTCTTTCTAAAGGGCAAAAATTTGCTTTCTTTTCTTCTAGGCTGCTAACCTTGATCTGGACCATCAAGGTGAGTCCCAAACCTACTATTGGATGGTCTGGTATGCTTGGTCCTACTCAGCATACTGAACCACAGTTCTTCTACCAGGCCACAAAAGCGAGAACCCTGAACCTCAAAGTCCCTACCCTGGACAATGTCTCTTCTTGCTCCACCACACTTGTTTGGGTTAGCTGAGGCTCTGCCCCTTTTAAAGACCCTAGGAGACCTCCTAGATAGGTTCTGATCTGCACTTCTTGGTCCTGACCTATTGCTCAACCCATCCATCTTGCCTTCCCTGGATTTGTAGTGGAACTGCACTGGAAGGCATCCTATTTGACACAGAGCTGAGCTTCAGAATTCATATCCTCTCCATTGCCAAGACTGCCTACTTCCACTTCCTTAATATTGCCTGTCTTCACCTCTGCCTCAGCCCATCTGCCACTGGAACCCTCATTGATGATGTTGTTACCTCCAGACTTGGCCATTCCAATGTTATCTCGGTTGCCCTCCCATCTTCCATCCTCCATATACTTCAGCTCTTCCAAAATTCTGAGGTCTAGCAGCATCTGTGGAGAGAGAAACAGGGTTAGTGTTTCAAGTCTGTGACCTTTCATCAGTTCTGCCAGACCTGCTAAGTATTTCCAGCATTTGCTGTTTTTATTTCAGATTTCCGGTATTCGCAGTATTTTTCTTTTATCTTTGAAACCTCTGCTGTTTATATACTGACTCACACAAAGTCCCATCCACCCATCACCCCTGTGCTTGCTGACGTACATTGGGTCATGTTCTGACAACCTTCTCTTTGCTTAAAAATCCCGATATGGCCTCGCCCCTCCCTATCCCTGTAACTTCCTACAATCCTCCGAGAACGCTATATTCCTCCTATTCTGACCACTTGTGCATCTACGATTTTAATCATTTCACCACTGGTGACCAGGCTTTCAGCTGCCAAGACCCTAAGCTCTGGAATTCCCTCCCTAAACCTTTCCACCTCTCTTCCTCGCTTTCCTCCTTGAAGACTCCTTAATACCCACCTCTTTATCAAGTTCCCTGTATATATCTCAATATCTCTTTATGTGGCTTAATGTTAAATTTTATCTTAACACTCCTGTGAAGCACCTTGGGAAATTTTGTTTTGTTAAAGGCATTATTTAAATACAAGATTTTTGTTGAATGGTGGCAGACTTTTGGCTCCAGATTCTTTTACTAAACTATTATTGTAAACCAATGAAATTTAGTTTAACAACCTTTCCAGATCTGTACACTCACAAGAAATATGCCCATCTACAGTATCAGTACAGAGTAAAAGCAAAATACTGCGGATGCTGGAAATCTGAAATAAAAACAAGAAATGCTGGTACCACTCAGCAGGTCTGGCAGCATCTGTGGAAAGAGAAGCAGAGTTAACGTTTCGGGTCAGTGACCCTTCTTCTCCTTCTGAGTTCCGAAGAAGGGTCACTGACCCGAAACGTTAACTCTGCTTCTCTTTCCACAGATGCTGCCAGACCTGCTGAGTGGTTCCAGCATTTCTTGTTTTTTATCAGTACAGAGTGCCTGCTTTAAGATGATGGGGTGCGGCTTTGAATTTCTCAGGGCTTTTCCTGAAGTTCAGCAAATATCATGTTTATACGTGTCAACCAAATTTCTGTTGAACTTCCATCTAAGTTACGGTAGTAATGTAAGTTTGGACCCAACCCTTGTACTCATACATGACCTCAATAGTCAGACATGGCCCTGGGCACAAAACCCCTCTGGCTCCATCATGCTACAGCCTGAAATGAAATACAAGAGGTGTTAGTGTGTTTTCTTCCCTCTTAATGCAGTAAAACATATCTATAGAAAATTTCTGTTGAAATCCCTCATATTGCGAATCACATTGTCAGTCACATAGCTTGACATTGCCTTCTTTTAAAATATATTTTATGGGGAAGTGCGGAGGTTGCAGGGGAACCCGGAAATGCGAAGGAAAACTTGGCAAAGCTGGCGAAGCGGAGATCCTGCCAAATTTAATGGCAGGATCTCATTATCATTTTTTTCCATCTGTTTTCCATCCAGGAGCTGGCCAAATTGACAGGCTGGCAGCGGAAAACCCATCGGCAAAAGGTCACAGGCAGAGATGGTCCCCGGCAATCAGGAGGATGAGAGTTACAGATTGGGGTTAGAATGAGGGAGGCTGCCGATTGCAGAAGGGGTGAGAGAGAGAGGCCGTGATTGGCAGAGCGTAATCTGAAATCCTCTTTGAGTGCTTCTGCTCCTCCTGGCCCACAAGAAGTCCTGGGAAAGGCACTTACCTACTGCAACCGGCAGCTCCCATCTCTATTTCACTGCTAGCTTCCCAAGCCCTTGGGAAATCTTGTCGGCAACTGTTAAATTAAAACTTGCAGTGCAGAAGCTTGATTTAAATGTTAATGATGTAATGCAAACACTTGCACAGCGCACTACCCACCGCCATAGAAATGGCAACAAGTGCAGAAGCAGCAGGTTGGGGATGCATTTCCCTCTAATCTTCTTCCCCCGACCCTCTCCTACCCAGCTTTGGGGAGGGGTTAACATCGAGGCCATTGACTCTCAAAGTCATGCATGCTAACAAGCAATGCCGTGATGTAACTGCTCATCATCCTTCAACTGTACACTTACCATATCATATATTTCAACTGAATCTTTAACTTAACTAAACTTGAAAGTGAACAAAGCTGCTGTGTCTAAAATATAACCTTCCTTCCAGAAAGAGAGAGAAAAATTTGTGAATGAAGTACCCACACAATCAACTGAATGAAGTTTCAGTGTGTTGTATCACACAATGGCTGCTTAGAGTCATAACAATTCTTTATCTGGCAGTTCAGCCACATTCATTAAACACAGCAGCTCCCCGTGCATTTGTTTGAAAGGAATCCTAGGGTTATTTTTACAAAATTATGGAAGCTCACACCTGAATTCCTAATGTGCAATCCCAGTGAGTGGAGCCATCTGCTGAGACCATGACTGCATAATATTACCCTAATATTTACTAGCTGAAGCTGTCAATTTTGCATATCACATTCTGGCATTGTAACTTGTATCTTCTCAAGAGGAGCAGAATGGGTGCATGATCAACTTTGACCGATGACATAGTGAAAGAATAGCTATTGGAGAGAGAAGACATAGAAGGTTAAGCACTGTATCTACCAGAGGCTGCAGGCCAAGAAATATAAGCACCAAACACTTGACCAAGGAGTTCGTATGTCAAGATCTGTTGTGAAGAGCAACAAAAGCAACAATACGGACAGTGGAAGTCAAGTACCCACTCTAATGAATTTTTACAGTACCTTCCAGGCACCCACTGAAGCAATCCATGTCCGCATGCAGCAAGACCTAGACAACATTCAGGCTTGGGCTGCTAAGTGAAAATTAAGATTTACACCACACATGTGCCAAGCAATGACCGTCTCCAACAAGTGAGAATCTATCCATCTCCCCTTGACGTTCAATGGCATTACCATTGCTGAATCCCCCACCTTCAACATCCTGGGGGTTACAATTGACCAGAAACCTAACTAGACCACAGGACCAGCCATATAAATACTGTGGCTACAAGAGCAGGTCAGAGGCTGGGAATTCTGTTGTGAATAATTCACCTCCTGACTCCCTAATGCCTGTCCACCACCTACATGGCACAAGTCAGGAGTGTGATGGAATACTCTCCACTTGCCTGGATCCAACAACACTCAAGAAGCTCAACACCATCCAGGATAACGCAGCTTACTTGATTGATGGCTGGGGTGCCACTTTCCACATTCACTCCCTCCACTACCGACGCAGAGTGTGTACCATCTACAAGATGCACTGCAGCAATTCAGCAAGGATCCTTCGACAGCACCTTCCACACCCATGACCGCTACCACCTAGAAGGCCAAGGACAGCAGATGCATGGGAACACCACCACCTGCCATCTTGACTTGGAACTATTTTACCGTTCCTTCACTGTCGCCAGGTTAAAATCTTTGAACTTCCTTCCTAACAGCACTGTTGGTGTACCTACACCCAAAGCAATGCAGCGGTTCAAGACGGCAGCTCACCACCACCTTATCAAGGGCAATTAGTGATGGGCAACAAATGCTGGCCTAGCCAACAACACCCACATCCCGCGTCAGAGACTTGGGGGGAGATGGGGTAGCATGTAAATAAAAAAGTGAATGTATATCGGGATAAAGACTTGGGGGAGATGTAGTATAAGGGTATGAAAGGGTTAATATTGAGAGAATGTAAAGATTACCATCCACCATAATGAGGTAAGAGGTCATGTGGGAGAGACTTGAGAACAGTTACAGCGTGGCTTTTGAAAGAGACACACAGGCTGGTGGAGTGTACATAGTTACCATACAATAAAGATTAATGTTTAAACAATACAGTCTAAGGACCTCTCTGGCTAGACTCTATACGGTGGCAGCATAAAGAACCAAATATATAACTGATATTATAATCGTGAACCTGCTTCTCCAGAGCTTGTTACTCTGACGCATCCAAACTCGCCACAGTTAAACTGGAAGTAGCCACGTTTGTGGCAAGTTGGGGTTGGATTTTGCAAACTTGCCAATTTTAGCACCCCACCCCCTCTCCCATCCTTGTGGGGGAGCTGAAATTCCTCCCAAGAAATCTAAGACATATTAAGGGTTGCATGCTGACAGCTGGGTTTCATGATGTATCATGGTAAACGTCACTAATTCTCATTTATTGCATTCTTTTTCAAGCAAGAGACAGCTCATAAGACAAGGCAGAATTGCTGGGATACACGAGGAGGAAGACATTGCGGTCCAGAGGGCCAAGTGGCACAGCCATTTAGCTGAAGATCCTGGAGGTCACATGGGTTCTGCTTCTAAAAGAACAACACTTGCAGATCACCAAGCGCTTGTGCAATCATTAGAAGCTGTGCCAGGCAAAGCGCTGCAGATGATGGAGGATCTGATGGAGGATTCATACACAGGACATTTAAGTGCCATAGATGAACGAGATAATAAGGCAAATAATAATGCAAATAATAAAGGCCTGTAGATTTACAGCTGAAAACTTTATAGTAATAGGTACAAATAATAGAACATTGTCAATGCAAAGCATTCTACTGTAAAGCATAGAACCAGCAGATATTTCTATCACCCACCTCTAGGACATCCCATACCATTTTATATCAAGGAGGAGAAAAAGAAAATAATTACGCAATAACTTAATTAATGCATGAGAACAGCATGTAAATTCTTCAGAGTGGTCAACTGTCAAACAGCCTCAATACCAGACACCAATGTGTTAGATAACTTTTTTGTCTTCAATGGCACAAAAGTCACAAAACTCCTTCAAAAATGACCTTCCTAGATTGTAACCATCTGAATAAATGATATAAGTCAATCGTTGGATCGTCCACCTCACCGTTACTGATTGAATACAAAGCGGAATCTTCTTTTCATGCAGCATAGTGCGCAATATGACACTGATAGCCTAAGAATATTTCTCATTTTGCTCACAAACTTTAACCAAAGTGCTCTGACTACATCCAATATTAACAGCAGCATTGGGCTGAATTTTAACAGCAAATCCAGGTGGGCTGCGGTCAGAGTAGATATTGAAATTTTAAAAATCTGAAACTCGACCCCAAACTGCCTCAATTCCGCACACTTCTGGGTTTAACAAAGGTGGGACAAGGGGTGAGCAGCAACCACGCACCCAGGAGGCAGGTTGGCAATTTAAGTAATTTACTGAGGCTGGCAGCTTTGCAGGTTTTACAGCAGCTGGTCAGGATTCCCAGGCCTCGGGAAACCCAGAAGCTGAAGGGAGGTGAGGGCAGCTTTGGGCGAAAAGATAAGTGCCTTTACAGCACTTCTTGTGGGCCAGGAGGAACAGGAATGCTTCCTCCCACCCCTCCAAACTCCCTCAAGTCAGAACCTCCTCCCATGCTCCCCAGGGCCACGGATTGGGGCATTCTGCACAGCAGCAAATTGCGTCTGGATTAGAGGATTCACTCCGACATATGTCTAAAACCCTGTGGTGCTCTTATATAGCTATATAAATACCATAGCTACAAGAGCAGGTCAGAGGCTAGGAATCCTGCAACCTCCAACAGCACTCAAGAAGCTCGACACCATCCGGAACAAAGCAGCCTGCTTAATTGGCACCCCATCCACAAACATTCACTCCCTCCACCACCAACGCACAGTGGCAGCAGTGTGTACCATCTACAAGATGCACTGCAGCAATGCACCAAGGCTCCTTAGACAGCACCTTACAAACCCATGACCTCTACTACCTAGAGGGACAAGGGCAGCAGATTCATGGGAACACCACCACCTGCAAGTTCCCCTCCAAGCCACACACCATCCTGAATTGGAACTATATTGCCATTCCTTCACTGTCGCTGGGTCAAAATCCTGGAACTCCCTTCCTAACAGCACTGTTGGTGTACCTACACCCAAGGACTGCAGCGGTTCAAGAAGGCAGCTCATCATCACTTTCTCAAGTGCAATTAGGGATGGGCAATAAATGCTGGCCTAGCCAGCAATACCTGTATCCAATGAATGAATAAAAAAAAATTGATAAGAATATAAATAAGAGTTACTGAGTTCATTTTCTGTAAATCTTGGTCATTATTGCCATCAATATGAATGTAGTATGGTTGACTTTCTTTTCATCCTTCATCAGATCTTTGCTCGATGCAGGCGACACTCTGGAGCACTGATGCATTTGGGCAATCTTGCTATCAGGAGATATTTTGTAGAATAAAGCACCTAGACGCTCATTGGATACAGTGGAAGATTCAATTAGATATTGGGCGTTTTGACCTAAAAAGGAATGTCGGAAAGAAAGAATGCATATAAATTACTGCACTTTTTTTTTTGAAAAGATAATCATCAAGGTTTGAAAAACATTGCAAGTATTGTTGCAGCTCATCATTCTCATAGCAATACAGAATTATTAAATAGTCGCTATTTTTACCCATGTCCAATTATCTGATAGTTAAAGTTATGTGATTGAAGGTAAGGCCATTGATGTTTAACTAGTTATTCCGCCTCTACACTGAATTACTTCAGACTTACCTTTTAATGTTTATCAGATGAAAACAGTTCAATATTGAGAATGTTGCTGGTTATCAATGCAGCTTTATATTGTTTTATTTCAGTGCGATTCTCAAGGGCAGTTCTCCCTCCTGTTATAATTTTGATGTTGACATTATAAACAAGTCACATGCTGCCAATCTTGGAGTTGTGACCTTGTTACCCAGGGATAATTATTTACACAATTAGAGCCCAAGATTATGTTGTGTTTGCCCTTTGACTTTGGAGACCCAACTATGTGCACCTGAGAGTCACCAATACTTTCCTCCTCAGCATTCGCCATCATGGTGACACTTCAGTTCAATTTTACCTTCAAGTGCAGATAAGCACAGTGTACCTCCCTACTTACCTGGCACATAGTAATGAAAACCCCAGGAGAAGTAAGTGGGGTCAGGCTCGCAGGGCCATTCAGGGAGGCCCTGGCAACGGGGTGGTGGGGGGCGGTGTTGGTGAGGATGGGAGGGAGTATTCCCTGGGGGGCAGCAATCCCTGCTGGGGGGCTCCTCCGGGGACCCTGGATTGCCCCCAAAGGAGGGACCCCCGACACCACCAGGAGGCCACCAGGCTTTACCTGGCGGCAATCTCCCTTCGGTGGCAGGCCCCTCCACCTTCAGTAAAATTGAGCTGGAGGCAGGTAGAGGACCTTTACTTAAGGGCCTCAATTGGTCTGGGGCAGGAAGGCTATCCTTGACCTTCCCTGCCCCGAACAAAGTGACAGAGAGCACAGGCAACGGTGCCCCCAACAATTTTGTTTGCCCCTGCCTCCATGCCCGTCTCCACGTGAAGAACAAAATTCAGCCCTATCGCCCTAAGTCAAAATTATACCCATATGTGGCAGGCTCATGGTAATCAAATATTGCTGATTTGCCTACACCCTAATTTAATAAAGAAAATCAGATTTTGTGTGAATTAAAGTGATCTATGCTTTGTTTTTTTACTGCTCCACACCATTGATTCTAATCTGGGAGCTGCATTAACCTTATACAAAAGCCCTTATTAGCTCATGTCCCTATTGGCAGCTGTGAAGGTTCAAACCAAACTGACCCAATCTCATCTTCATTCAATATGATTTATTCTCACAAAGATGTTTCATAAGAAAACTGTAGATTTCAAATTTCGATCATTCTTATAGTGCGATTTTTCAATTCTTGCCAGCATTTTGGAGATTTGCCAAAATTAATTCCCAGGTTTATGTACAGAATGTTCTGTCATCATTGTTAGCCACGGGTGAGGTGCCGGAAGACTGGAGGATAACTAATGTTGTGCCTTTATTTAAGAAGGGCAGCAGGGATAAGCCAGGGGACTACAGGCCGGTGAGCCTTACATCAGTGGTGGGAAAGTTATTGGAAGGGATTCTGTGAGACAGGATTTATATGCATCTGGAAAGGCATGGTCTGATTAGGGATAGTCAGCATGGCTTTGTGCGTGGGAAATCATGTCTCACGAATTTGAGTTTTTCGAGGAGGTGACCAAGAGGATTGACGAGGGCAGGGCGATGGACATTGTCTACATTGACTTTAGCAAGGCCTTTGACAAGGTCCCGCATGGTAGGCTGGTCCAGAAGGTTTGAACACATGGGATCCAGGGTAAGCTAGCAAATTGGATGCAAAATTAGCTTGGTGATAGGAGGCAGAGGGTGGTAGTGGAGGGTTGTTTTTCAGATTGGAGGCCGGTGACCAGTGGTGTGCCACAGGGATCAGTGCTGGGCCCTCTGTTGTTTGTCATATATATTAATGACTTGGATGTGAATGTAGGGGGCATGATTAGTAAGTTTGCAGATGACACCAAAATTGGTGGCATAGTGGACAGTGAAGAAAGTTGTCTAAGGTTACAACAGGATACAGATCAACTGGGAAAGTGGACAAGGGATTGGCAAATGGAATTTAATGCAGACAAGTGCAAAGTGATGCATTTTGGGAAGTTAAACCAGGGCAGGACATATATAGTGAATGGCAGGGCCCTGGGGAGTGTTGTTGAGCAGAGAGACCTTGGGGTGCAAGTACATAGTTTCCTGAAAGTGGCAACACAGGTAGACAGGGTGGTGAAGAAGGCGTATGGCATGCTTGCTTTCATCGGCCGAGGCATTGAGTACAAGAGTTGGGACGTCATGTTACAGTTGTACATAACATTGGTTAAGCCACATTTGGAGTACTGTGTGCAGTTCTGGTCACCGCACTACAGGAAAGATGTGATTAAGCTAGAGAGAGTGCAGAAAAGATTCACAAGGATGTTGCCTGATTTGGAGGGCTTGAGTTATAAAGAGAGATTGGATAGGCTGGGTCTGTTTTCCCTGGAGCGAAGGAGGCTGAGAGGGGACATGATAGAGGTATATAAAATTATGAGAGGCATAGATAGGGTAGATAGCCAGAGTCTGTTTCCCATGGTAGGGGTGACTAAAACTAGAGGGCATAGATTTAAGGTGAGAGGGAGGAGGTTTAAAGGGGATCAAAGGGGTAAATTTTTCACACAAAGAACAATGGGTATGTGGAATGAGCTGCCTGAGGAGGTGTTGGAGGCAGGAACAGTAGCGACATTTAAGAGGCATCTGGACAGGTACTTGAATGAGCAAGGCACAGAGGGATATGAAATTAATGCAGGGAGGTGGGATTGGTACAGATAGGTATTATGGTCGGCATGGATGCGGTAGGCCGAATGGCCTGTTTCTATGCTGTATGACTCTATGACTCTAAACGGAATTTCCCATGGACAATGAGACCCAATATTTACAGCTCGGTGTGGAGGGAACTGGGGGAAAGCAGATGGTTGGTGGGATGGGCTTGTAGCTGCTGGGAAACCTGGAAGTACAGGTTTCCCAGAGATCCTGCCAAACTTAATGGCAGAACTTGCCAGATTGAAAGGTTGGCTGGCTGGCAGGCAGGATGACCTATGGCACCAGGCCACAGCTGGGGAGCAGAGAGGAGGGAGGGAGAGATCAAGGGTGAGTCAGAGAAGCCACTGAGTGTGGGAGCATGAGTAGTTCAGAGGGCCTGATCAACACTAGGAAAACAGGTAAGATTGGTGGATAGGGGGAATCACTCCTGCACCTCCTGACCTACGAGCAGTGGTGTAAAGGCACATACCTAGTGGATCTGGACCTGCTTGCCTCTTTCAGCTACAGTAGGAAACCCAATCTGCAGTTGTTGAAAATAAAACTCAGATGAAATTTGAGGTCTACAGCCTCATTCAAATAGTTTAGTGATGGACCTGCCTCTGGAGAGCAGGTTAATTGCCTCCCCCCAATCCGGCTCCATTAAAATCGAAAGTAAGCTTGGAAGGTCAGTTGGCGGGGAAAGTTTTTATTTTTGTATTTTTAACCCTCTCCTAACCTCCCCCCTCCGCCTGTCCTGGGGGTTAAAATCACACCCAATGTGCCTTTAAAATAGATCGTAACCTTCCTTTGGAACAGGGGACAGTTGTCAGTCGGCAAAATGTCGAGCAAGCTGAAGCTGGCTATGTAAAACTAACACCTTTCTTGCAGGAGGGGTTGCCCTCTCCTTCAAGTGGATATTAAATCAGGATTTGGCAGTCTGACATGCTAAATGATTAAAATCTTGTCCTAATCTTAATGAGTGGAGGATAATGCCAATGACACGGTCAAGAAAATCTCCTTGTACCTGACTGATTTCAACAATTATAATCCAGATATTTTAGCCACATTCCAGGGAACAATGGGACTTGTGATTCTTTACCCCATATGTTGTTTATCACAGAATCACAGAATTGTTACAGCGCAGAAGGAGGCCCATCGTGTCCACACCGGCTCTCTGAAAGAGCAATCCCCTCAGTTCCATTCCTCCACCTTCTCCCTGTAAACCTGCACATTCTTCCTTTTCATATAACTGTCTAATTCCCTTTTGAATGCTTCAATTGAACCTGCCTTCACCACTTTCTCAGGCAGCGCATTCCAGAACTTAACCGCTTGCTGTATGAAAAGGTTTTTCCTCATGTCACTTTTGCTTCTCTTACCAAATACTTTAAATCTGTGCCCTCTTGTTTTCGATCCTTTCACGAGTGGGAACAGTTTCTCTCTATCTACTCTGTCCAGTCCCCTCATGATTTTGAATACTTCTATCAAATCACCTCTCAGCATTCTCTTCTCCAAGGAAAACAGTCCTAACTTCTCCAATCTAGCCTCATTACTGAAATTCCTCATCCCTGGAACCATTCTTGTGAATCTTTTCTGTACTCTCTCCAATGCCCTCATGTCTTTCCTCAAGTGTGGTGCCCAGAACTGGACGCAATACTCCAGCTGAGGCCGAACTAGTGTCTTATACATGTTCAACATAACTTCCTTGCTCTAGTACTCAATGCCTCTATTAATAAAGCCCAGGATACTGTATACTTTATTAATGTTCTCTCAACCTGTCCTGCCACAAAGAACAAAGAACAAAGAACAAAGAACAAAGAAAATTACAGCACAGGAACAGGCCCTTCGGCCCTCCAAGCCTACGCCGATCCAGATCCTCTATCTTAACCTGTCGCCTATTTTCTAAGGGTCTGTATCTCTTTACTTCCTGCCCATTCATGTATCTGCCACCTTAAATGACTTTTGCACATATAACCCCAGGTTGCTCTGCTCCTGCACCCCCTTTAGAATTGTGCTCTTTATTCTATATTGTCTCTCCATGTTCTTCCTACCAAAATGAATCATCTCACATTTCTCTGCATTGAATTTCATCTGCCACCTGTCTGCCCATTCCACCAACTTGTCTATGTCCTTTAGAAGTTCTACACTATCCTCCTCATAGTTCACAATGCTTCCAAGTTTTGTATCATCAGTAAACTTTGAAATTGTGCCCTGTACACCAAGGTCTAGGCCATTAATATATATCAGGAAAAGCAAGGGTCCCAACAGTGATCCCTGGGGAACTCCAAGTTTGCTCACAAGTCTGTTGTGTGGCACTGTATCAAATGCCTTTTGAAAGTCTATGTACACCACATCAACAGCATTGCCCTCATGAATCCTCTCTATTACCTCCTCAAAAAACTCCAGCAAGTTAGTTAAACATGATTTTCCCTCAAGAAATCCATGCTCACTTTCCTTAATTAACTCACATTTGTCCATGTGACTATTGATTTTGGCCCGAATTATTTTTTCTAGAAGTTTTCCCACCACTGAAGTTAAACTGACTGGCCTGTAGTTGCTGGACTTATCTTTACACCATTTTTTGAACAAGGGTGTAACATTTTCAATTCTCCAGTCTTCTGGCACCAACCCTGAATCTAAGGAAGACTGAATAATTCTGGCCAGTGCCTTTACAATTTCCACCCTCACTTCCCTCAGTATCCTTGGATGCATCTCAGCTGGCCCTGGTTTTTTATCCACTTTACGTTCAGACAGCCTATTTAATACTTCCTCTTTATCAATTTTAAACCCCTCCGGTGTCTGACTCATCTTTTTCAACATTGCCTGGGTTTCTTGGTAAAGACAGATGCAAGGTATTCATTTAATACGTCAGCTATGCCCTATGCCTCCATGTGTAAATCCCCTTTCTGGTCTCTAATTGGCACCACTCCTCCTTTTACCACCCTTTTACTGTTTATATGCCTATGGATTTCCTTTAATGCTAATTGCCAGTCTCTTCTCATGCTCTCTCTTTGCTTCCCTTATTTGCTTTTTCACTTCCCCCCTGGACCTTCTATATTCAGCCTGCTTCTCAATAGTATTTTCTACCTGGTATCTGCCATATGCACAATTTTTCTTCTTTATCTTAATCTCTACCTCTTTTGTCATCCAGGGAGCTCTGGATTTGTTTGCTCTACTTTTCCCCTTCGAGAGAACATACCTTAACTGTGGTTATCGTTGCTTCTTTTTAGTTTCCTTCTACTGCACCTCAGCTGATTGATCTAACATAGATAGTATGATTCTACAATATTCATATTCTGAACAGGTTATTTTCCAAGGGGAAAATAATTAAATTATATCAAGCAGAAATTTGAAAACGTTATCCTGGAAGTTTTATCATGCTGTTTTTGTTTTGTGCTAGTAGTCAGCTTTTATAAATGTTTGTCTGTACAACAGGTGAGGGTAGCAGGACAGGTGATGTGTCATGGCTGCAGCATGTGGGAGCTCCTGGATGCCAGTGTGATCCAGGGCAAACACATCTGCAGTAAGTGTTTGCGGCTCGAAGAGCTTCGGCTCAGAGTGATTGAACTAGAGTCCGAGCTGCAGACGATGTGACACATCAGGGAGGGGAAAAGTTACCTAGGCATTTTGTACCAGGAGGCGGTCACACCCCTTAGGATAGGGTCTTCTGATTTGGTCAGTGGTCAGGGACAGGAGAGTGTGGCTGCAGCTGAGGTAAGGGGACCCAGAGGGCAGGAGTGCAGGTGCCTCAGCCTTTGCGATTGTCCAACAGGTTTTAGGTTCTTTCAGCTTGTTTGGATGAGAGAGGGGGCTGCAGGGTAGATGAGCAACCTGACCATGGCACCACGGTACAGAAAGCCATTCAAATGGAGGGAGAAAAAAGGAACATAGTGGTAATAGGGGACAGTATAGTTAGGCAGATTGGCACTGTTCTCTGTAGCAAAGAGCGAGAATCCAGACGGCTGTGTTGCCTGCCAGGTGCCAGGGTTCAGAACATCTGCTAAGGACTGGAGAAGAACTTACAGTGAGGGGGGGGGGGGGGGTGGGGGGTGGGAAGGAGCTAGTCATCGTGGCCCATGTAAGTACCAACAACATAGGCAGGACAAGGAAAGAGGTACTGCATAGTCAGTATGAGGAACTAGGCGCCAAATTAAGAAGCAGAACCTTCAAGGTAATAATCTCTGGATTATTATCTGAGCCACATGCAAATTGGCATAGGGCAAATAAGATTAGAGAAATTAATGTGTGGCTCAAAGACTGGTGTGGTAGAAGTGGGTTCCAGTTCGTGGGGCACTGGCAGCAGTACTGGGGAAAGTGGTGGCTGTACCATTGGGATGATCTGCACCCAAACCATGCTGAAGCCAGTGTTCTAGCGAGCTGCATAACTAGGGAAGTAGAGAGGGTTTTAAATTGAATAGTGGGGGCAAGGGATCAAATTTGGGAAGATATGGTAAATCAAAGAGTAGAGACAAGGTAAGAGAGACAGGTATTTATATGGGAAATGATAAACAGACCATGACAGGAAGGTATAGAGAGTACAAATCTAAGTAAATCAACAGATAAGGCTGGAAGTTACAAAAATAATAAAAGGACAAAAGTAAAGACTCTGTATCTGAATGCACATAGTATTCGAAACAAAACAGATGAACTGATAGCGCAAATAGAAATAAATAAGTACAATCTGATAGCCATTACAGAGACATGGCTGCAGGACGACATAGATTGGGACCTGAATATTGAAGGGTACATGGCATTTAGGAAGGACAGGAAGCTAGGAAAAGGTGGAGGGATGGTTCTGTTAATTAATGATAATATTAGCGTAATAGACAGGGATGACCTAAGTTCAGGAAATTAGGATGTAGAAGCATTTTGGGTAGAGATGAGAAATGATCAAGGCAAGAAGTCACTTGTGGGAGTGGTGTACAGGCCACCTAACATTAACCACACTGTAGGATGGGGCATAAAGTAAGAAATAATGGCAGCTTGTCAGAAAGGTACAGTGATAATTATGGGGGATTTTAACCTACAAATAGACTGGAAAAATCAAATGGGCACAGGTAGCCGAAATGAGGAGTACATAGAATGTTTTAGGGATAATTTCTTGGAACAGTACGTTCTGGAGCCAACCAGAGACTGGGCTACACTAGACCTGGTATTGTGCAACGAGATAGAATTAGTTAATGTCCTCATAGATAAGGCGCCCGTAGGTAGAGCAATCATAATATGATTGAATTTTACATTCAGTTTGAGGGAGAGAAGAGTGGATTCAACTTAAATAAGGGCAAATATTATAAGGGCATGAAAGCAGAACTAGCTAAAGTGAACTGGCAAATCAGGTTAAGGGATAGGTCAATAGACATGCAGTGGCAGACATTTAAGGGGATATTTCAGAATACACAGAATAAATACATTTCAACAAGAAAGAAAAATTCCAAGGGTGGGACCCGCCATCCACGGTTAACTAAAACAGTTAAAGATAGTATCAAACTTAAAGAAAAAGCATATAATTGCGCAAAGATGGGAGGCACGTCAGAAGATTGGACAGAATGTACAAAACAGCAAAGAATGACTAAAATATTGGTAAGGAAGGTAAAATTAGAGTACAAGAGAAAGCTAGCTAGAAATATAAAGACAGTAAGAATTTCTATAGATATTGTAAAAAGAAAAGAGTTAACAAAGTGAGCGTTGGTCCTATAGAAAGTGACCCTGGGGAATTAATAATGGATAATAAGGAGATGGTAAAGGAATTGAACACATATTTTGCATCAGTCTTCACTATTCAGGATACAAGTAACATCCCAGTATTAGCTGTAAGTCAGAAAATGGAAGGGAGGGAGGAACTCAAGAAAATTACAATCACCAGAGAAATGGTAATGAACAAATTGTTGGAGCTGCAGGCTGACAAGTCCCCAAGTCCTGATGGACTTCATCCAAGGGTATTAAAAGAAGTGGCTAGTGAGATAGTTGATGCGTTAGTTTTAATTTTTCAAAATCCCCTTGATTCGAAGAAGGTTCCGTTAGATTGGAAAATAGCGAATGTAACTCCTTTATTCAAAAAGGGAGACAGAAAGTAGGAAACTACAGGTCAGTCAGCTTAACATCTGTCTTAGGGCAAATGTTAGAAGCTATTATTAAATATGTTGTAGCAGGGCACTAAGAAAAATTCAAGGTAATCAGGCAGAGTCAACATGGTTTTGTGAATGGGAAATTATGTTTAACCGATTTACTGGAGTTCTTTGAGGGAGTTACATGTGCTGTGCACAAAAGGGAACCGGTGGATGTATTGTACTTAAATTTTCAGAAGACATTTGATAAGGTTATTGCAGAAAATAAAAGCTCATGGTGTAGGGGGTAACATATTGGCATGAATAAAAGAGTGGTTGGCTAACAGGAAAAACAGAATAGGCATAAATGGGTCATTTTCTGGTTGATGTAACAAGTGGTGTACCACAGGGATCTGTGCTGGGGCCTCAACCTTTTACAATTTATATAAATGACTTAGGTGAAGGGACCGAAGGTATGGTTGCTAAATTTGCTGATGACACAAAGATAGGTAGGAAAGTAACTTGTGAAGAGGAAATAAGGGGCAACACAGGGATATAGATAGGCCAAGTGAGTGGGCAAAGACCTGGCAAATGAAGGATAATGTGGGAAAGTGTGAAATGGTCCACTTTGGCAGGAAGAATAAAAAAGAAGCATATTATCTAAATGGTGGAAAATTGCAGAGCTTTGAAATGCAGCGGGATCTGGATGTCCTAGTGCATGAATCGCAAAAGGTTAGTACGCAGGTACAGCACATAATTAGGAAAGCTAATAGAATGTTATTGTTTATTGCGAGGGGAATTGAATACAAAAATAGGGAGTTTTGCTTCAGCTATACAGGGCATTGGTGAGACCACATCTGGAGTACTGTGTACAGTACTGGTCTCCTTATTTAAGGAAGGATGTAAATGCTTTGGAGGCAGTGCAGAGAAGGTTTACTAGACTAATACCTGGAATGGGCAGGCTGTTTTACGAGGAAAGATTGGACAGGCTAAGCTTGTATCCACTGGAATTTAGAAGAGTAAGAGGCTACTTCATTGAAACATGGAAGATCCTGAGGGGTCTTGACAGGGTGGATGTGGAAAGGATGTTTCCCCTTGTGAGAGAATCTCAAGCTATGTGGAGTAATCAGTTCAGCTATGAACATATTGAATGGCGGAGCAGGCTCGAGGGGCTGAGTGGCCTACTCCTGCTTCTAATTCGTATGTTCGTATGTGAGGTCCTTCATTGATTGCTGATGTTTGGGATCTGCCTGAGTCTTGACTTCCACAGAGGTTCCTGTGGACTTGTTTACTACCTGAGCCTCTGCCTGTGCCAACAAGGCCACTGCCCTGCAAGGGTAGAGACTTGCTAAGCTGTGGTTAACTATATTTTAATGGAACCTAGTATATCCTTGAAGACCAGAATGCTGAGTAATTCGGCCCAAGTAGGGGTCCAATGTAAAATAATATATTTTGGAAGAACAAAACAAGGTATGGTATTTTACACTCAATGGAAAGATACAGGAAAGTGTGGATGAACAGAGAGGTCAGGGGTTCAAATACATAATTACCTGAAAGTGCAAGTAAACTCAATAAAGACGTGAAAAAATCCATTTTGGATTTTATAAATAGGGAATAGAGCACAAGAATAAAGAACTAACGATGAATTTGTATGAAACATTGGTTAGACCACAGTTAGAGTACTGTTCAGTTTTGGGCATCTTATTATAGAAAGCATATTAAAGCCGTAGAAAGCATTGAGTATAGATCCTCCAAGGGTAGCAAACTGAAGTGAAACAAGATACTGATACTCTTTCCACCACAGTAGAAAGACTGAGGAGATTTAGTAAAAGTTTTCAAAATTATGAAGCGTGAATAAGGAAAGACTATTTCCTTTGGTTTGTGAATCAGTGACAAGGCGTCAGCAATTTAAAATGATTGCAAAGGAATCAAGGAGATAAGTTAGGAAAAATTCCTGAGTGCAGACAGTGGTTGGAATGTGGAAGTCGAGGAAGATACCAGGGAGAGAACAAAGCTTTGGGATTGCTCCAGTAAAGACATGGCACAGAGATAGTGAGCTGAATGGCCTCTTTTCCTGTTGTAAATTTCTATGTTTCTATTTGTTTATGCCTGTTCTACTTTGAGTGGGGACTCCTGGCATCAGCAGAAATGACATGAGAAGATTGCAATGGGATGGAAATAGATGGAGAACTGACAAAACAGGCCCCCATATAATTTGACCTCCTGTCAAACAACACTGAAAAAAAGAATGTTTAAGAAAATTTTCTGTAATGATTCTAACGGTATATTTACATTGCAGGCTGTTTTTAGCATTCTCTTAACACAAAACACCTGCCGGGAGTGCATTTCAGGAAATTATAGGTGCCTCTCCCATGGTTTTCTGTCTGTTAATGGACAATCAAAATATTGATTCTTACAGCTGTAGTAACCAGTACAAGTACGTTTCACTTTGCACCAATGCTAAGTTATAAGGTGAGATTTTCCTGGCTCTGTCTCAGTTACACTGGATTGTTTGGGCACAACGAACATTAGATAGTTGATGAATTGGGGGACACAGCTATAAAAAAAACCTGCCTAATTTTCCTTCCATTGATGGTGTAACTGCTTGGTACTGATGCTAAATTTGCAGTGTAAATGCATCCTAAAGTTGATTTGACCCAATACCAGCAATTAACCAAACTGGTGAGTTTCATCTGTGAATGAAAAACAGTTTCTATCCAAGTAAACTATGGGTGGAAGGTTTGAATCAGTGTAAAACTGCCAGAAAAAGTAGAATTTTGTCCCAAGTCATGAACAATTTACCAAGACTTGGAAAATAGCCCCTGACACCTTGCATGCTGAAGATGGGCTGAATTTTCTGGGCCTTTTGCGAATGAGCTTGAAGGTCAGAGGGGGCGGAATATCGGGACGGAAGACATCAGGACGGAAGCCCGACGTCTTCATGTTGAAACCGGATATTGAGAACAGCAGCTGGCATGGCAGGAGGACATCACACTGAATGCAGTGGGAAGGTAATTAAGTTAATTAATTGGTGAATTGACAGCGATTTTATGGGAGTTTTTTGATTTTCCAAAGGGTGCACAGGAACCACGGGGCTTCAGTGCTTTGCCCAGTATAAGGAGGCAGAAAGCAAGCAGGAACTCAGTGCTGGCTTCATCCAGCATCCATTGTGAAAGCCAGTGTTGCGTGCCAGGGAGGATGGAGCAACACAGCATTAACAATTTCAGGCAGGAGTGGGGGCAAAAGGTGCTAGCACTGTGGGGATGTGCTGCCAGGGTCCCATCTGTACACTGGCACGTACTCAATGCATAGTGGGGAGATCAGGATGGAGACAGTTGGATAAGAGGCCATGAAAACTGAGAGAGGCCACCTGCCATGGGCTTTGGCATCTCTGCTGAGGAGGAGGAGGAGCAAAGAGGGAGGGAGATGCAGCCATAGGTAGTGAGAGAGCAGCATTGTCAGGGTCAATAGGAGTGCCAGCCTCAGGGTGGGGATACAGGAGAAGGACACAGAGGGGTACACGGCCAGCTTCTTGTGCACAAAAGAGGATACCTTCCAAACAGGATGTACCATCAGAGGCTCAGCTACCTACAAATGTCTGAGTGGCAGTGTTGTTAAAGACTGCACCTCTTCAGGGAGGCCATCACTGATCTGTGTGCCATGATGAAGGATGAACTGAGCCCTATGGGAGATGGTGACCACCAAATGTCAATGGCGCTGAAGGTCACTATGGCGCTGAACTTTTACACCTCTGGATCTTTCTAGGGATCCACTGGACAAAAATGGGAGATCTCTCTGCTGCAGCTCATCGATGTATTGAAGTGGTGACTGATGCCCTGTTCAAATGGGCTTGTGAATATGTGCATATTCGCACTGATCTGGACAGTCAAACTGAGAGATCGGGTTCGGGGCCATGGCTGGATTTTCCCAGGTGCAGGGTGTGATTGACTGCACACATGAGGCCATTAAAGGTCCCACAGACCAGCCAGTGGAATTCATCAACAGGAAGGGCTTCCATTCCATCAATGTCCCACTGGTCTGTGACCACCTCAGACAGTTCCTTCAGGTACGTTCAGGATTCCCGGGAAGCAGCCACAACGCTAACAGACTTCGGCAGTCCCGGATGCCACGGCTTTTCTGGCCCCCGAGTGCCTTCAGGGATGGATACTGGCTGATAAGGGCTACCCACTGAAGACATGGCTACTAATATCTGTGAGGAACCCACGCACGGATGCAGAGGAGAGGTACAACATCTGCCATGAGTCAACTCGAGCGACCATCGAGCAGGCCATTGGTTTCCTCAAGATGCAATTCAGGTGCCTTGATCGATCTGGTGGAGCCCTTCAGTATGCCCCACCAATGATCTTGCAGATTGTCGTGGTCTGCTGTGCTCTGCACAACCTAGTGTGGCAGAGGGGGGAGGCATTGACAATGAGGATATTGTGGATCGCACTGCCTCCTCCATGCAAATATGAAGGAGGCTGCTGACTAGTCGATACAAGGTGAAGGACTCCAGGGATCACAGGGAAGGCGCAATAAGATACATGCAAGGGAGGCTCAGGACGTGCTAATACACACATGTTTCAGATGACCTTTACTACCTGTTGGGTCCATACCAATAGAGACTCACCATTCTGCAGCCCTGCTGCTGCCTCCTTCATTTACATTTCCATCATCCTGCACCTAGTTACAAATTGCCCAGTGGCAAGGGTGAAGTGTCAACCACACATGGCTTGGTCCCTCGCATCCAGCCTCTTGAGGGAGTCAGGATATACCAGGAGTCCCAGAGGCCCGCAAAACATGGAAGGAGATTTTGCGTCATCACATTAAACCTTTATTGAACAGAACAAGAAATGCGAGGCTTCATACTTTAACATTTGCTTCAACCGTGAACCCCAAGTGCAGCGAGATGCTCTTCCTCAATCACTTACACCTGCTCCTTCGCAGTGCTCCCCCTGCACTATTAGCTGAGGTGGAGACAGGTTGCTGATCTTGTTGCCCTCTGGCTTGGGATGACCATGGCAGTTGTCCTCTGGCTGCCTGAGGCCTGAAGGGCCCCGGCATGCTGATGGGCTCCTGCACAGCTGCAGGAACATCTTCTGTTGTCGTGGCTACTTGAGGCATTGGTGTCACTGATAGAGAGGCTAAGGAGCAGATGCCCACACCAGGAGCACCCTGAGAAGAGCCCCCAGATACAGATTTCAGCCACTCCTCCTCCCTTGCAAGGCACACTTGTACCTCCCTGATGACCTGAGAAGGACAAGGACCTGAAGACTCCAGGTGCCTTGCTCCCCCTCTCGTCTTTTAACTGCTGCATAGAGCTCATGGACAAGGCAATGGCATGCAGATCTGTGGGAATCTCCTGCATCCATGGGAGGTCTGCTGGATCTGGCTCTCCATGAGGGTCACCAATCTCTCGATGGAGGAAGTCAAGTGTGCACCAGTCAGAGTCATGGAAGCACTCAAAGCCTGGATGAACTCCTCCATTATCTGTGCAGGGTGCACATACCCTCTGGAAGCTCCACCAGATGTTCTCTTAACTCAGCTCCAGCATTTGTCACCTTGCTGACGACCACAGAGGCTAATCATCAGCCTTGGGCTCAGCATTACACTGGCCTCCGACAGTCCTCTGACTGTCAGTGGCCTCAGCTGTGACAGTCTCCGTCAGCTGCTCGGGCGTGCCTGTGCTGTGCTCACCAGGTTTTGACCCTGAAACATCCACTGACGTGAAAGTATCTGCACTAGTGGAGGGTGGAGGGGAATGATATGATGGTGCACACTCTGAGGTCCACTTCCCCTTCTCAAACTTGGGCAGCTGTCCCCTGGTCACTGCAGCGCTCTGTTCTTCTGCCTGACCTGCATAAGAGAAAAAATAGATTAAAGGGTTATGCACTTCCCATTATGTCCTTCCAACTACTCCTAGTGTATAGCTCCATGTGTCCAGTACTGGACACGAGCGCTATGCCTTGTGTACACCAGAGGGTCCCTTGTGCCGATGCACTTAGCCACTAACTCTCTTGTCTCGCCACTTGCTATGGAGCAGCCCCTGTGCTGCCCTACCATTTCCAATGCCTCCTCCTACATGGGAGTTAGGATGTCCAGGTATGGAACTCCTCTGCCAGTCTTGACCCATTCCTTAACATTATGGGCTGGATTCTCCTGCAAGCACAAAGATTAATATTGTTAATCGCCCCACAAGACAAGCACCATGCCTATATTGGTGGCAGCTGAGCCATCCATGATTGGGACACATGAATGCCTCCTGTGTGTGGCCACTCTCAAGGGACCTTTTGGAGTCAGCAATCACAGACAGGTGCCTCTCACTGAGATGCAGCCATACGTCTGACAGGATATGGTGCAGCCTGACCCCATTGTCACCAAGTGGGTGGTCACTCCTTCTTCGCCAAACTCACCCTCTCGTGTTGCCACATGTAAGCCCCAAAGGGAAAAGAGGTATGTAACCTTGGCAGAACAAATAAGGCCATTGATGCGATTGCAGTACTGGAGCCAGGCTCTGGGGTGACCCTACGGCTGCTGAGCTCCTCTGCAATCTCCGTCCAAGCTTGCTTAGTTAGTCATGTCAATCTCCTCCTCCCGTCCCTGGGGAAGAGGACCTCCCGCCTTGCCCTTGCAACTCGGAGGAGAGCCTGCAAGGAGGCATTGCTGAACTGTGAGGCCACCTGGGGACTTCCTTCCACCATTATCGCTGCCAATTTCCTTTCCTTCTGCAGATGTCCTGGCAGTCCCCATGATACTGAGTGCTGGTAGTCCTTTAAATATGATTGCCACAGCACACCCTGACACCGCCTCTGCCGCATCTTAGTCCGCCTCTGATGTCCTAGTGGTTGGCCCCTGCACCTGCTGACTCTTATTTGGCCGCTGCCAGAAAATCGCTTGTGGCTGGTCGATTCCCGCCCAAGCAGCAGCAGCTTCCATTTGCAGTCCCAACAGCCGGGCCTGAGGCCTAGCCGCAAAATTCAGCCCAATTTGACAGATTAGCACTCATGCTGTATTTTGAATTTTGAAAAATGCATTGTTTATTAAGCTGTGTGACACCAACAAATGCAACATTTCTAAACTTTTGGTGATGTTGCCATGAAAATCTGGTGCATCTCCAGCTCAATGTACTATTTTCAATTTTTTTCTCTGCAGAGATGGCAGAAAATAGGATTCTTCAAAATCTATTTGGTAGAGGTGTAGGCAGGAAGTGGAACAGTACAGAGTTCTAATGATCACAGGTTGCAGTTTTTAAATGTCAGTCAGTGGAAGCATCCCAAGTAAGACCAATCCTATCCTCATTCAAAGACCATGCAGGGGTTGCCAGTCAGCTGTCAGAAATGAGAGCCCCAGATTGATTTTTCTTCTCCCTAGCCCAGAATTACTGGGACCACATATAGCATCTGTGGTAACTGAGCACAAACCAGGGATCAAATTTGAGATTTTCCTGGTCTGTGTAACTCAGCTCTATATTTGGCATTTGCTAACTGAGGCATTGGGGAAACATTCAGCCGATGCAATCCCATAAGTACTGGTTCTAATTTCAATAAATGCCCAAAGGTGAGAAAGGTTTCACTTTTTATATACTTCAAGATACGAGCAAAACACATCACAGTTAATTTAACAGGGAAGTAATTCTAATGTACAATATTGCTGACTCTCTTCCCCTTAGTAGAACACATCATTAGACGTTTACATCTCCCCTGCAGGAGCAGACTGGTGGTGGGTGGGGTTGTAAAATTGGGTGAGAGGTGGGGGATGCCATTCCCAATGCCTTCCCTCCCCCATTGCAATTTTACGCGGGCGGCGGCAGCGAGAAACGCCCCCCCCCCCCCCTCCAGGCTAATCAAGATCCTTAAGTGGCCAATTAACTGCCACTTAAGGGCCAACTCATGCCACTGCCGGTATTCTACCAGTGGCGGGCGGGTAGCTGAAGACCCCAGGAGGCCGCCAAGTAAAACCTGGTGGCCTCCTTGCAGGCTGGAGGGGGCCCTCCTGATCAGGCACTTTGTGCCCCATGGAGGGCCCCCACTACGGCCAAACTGCCCCCACTGCACAACACTCCCATCCCCACAGCCGATCCCCCTTGCCTTGCCGGGGCCCGGCTGATGGTCGCCGGCAAGGCTCCAGAGACTTACGTTGTTTCCGGGCTGGCGACCCTCTTTCTGCTGAAGCTGGGTGCAGTCCCAGCAGAGGCCACCACTCCTGGTGGTGCTGCTGGGACTGATAGCTGCCGGCCCACTGATTGGCTGGCAGCTCTTGGAGGTGGGGCTTCTTACCTCAGAGCGACAGATGTCCCGTCCAAGGCCAATTAAGGGCCTGGGGGCGTAAAGTGCTGGTGTGGCTCCCCAGACCCGGCAGAGGTGAGCTCACCCCCGACTTTTTGGCTGGTGAGCAGGGCCTCCCACCCAACATAAAATTCAGGCCTTAGACTTTGTTGTCTCCCCGTGGAAAAACCGAATTAGTCACCTATCCACAACAAACTGCTATTTTTAAAGTTTTATTTCCTTTCATATATTGGTTGCCCCACAACTCTAAACTGAAAGCAGTGCTTCTGTCAACCAGGAAAGAAAATGGCATGCACATTCCTTTCAGTCATTGCAGTTTCCAAGGTAATCAGGAAGATGATGCTGTCAAATTGCAAATAGTATATAGACAGCTTCCTTTACTGCACTAAATTTTTTTCTACAGGCGGAAAACTATTTTCAGGCTAGCTAATGATGTTAATTTAAGCAGTGATGGAGCTAGGTTTGGTTGACCTGGTTGCAGGAGAAGGGGTTGGGGGGTTGGGCGGGAGTGAGTCGAACTTGAGATTTGGCAAACTTGGCAGGAGGGGACTGAGTTAGAAACGGGGGAATACCGACATTTAATCTGAAGACCGAGGCAGGAATTGCACAGACTTGCAAGCCAAACCTGGAGGCTGATGGTGGGTGACAGAGGTTCCTGGGAGTAAAATGGAGGCAGATCTAAAGCATAATTGATTGAGCTAAAAATTATTTGAGGCCACCCCCTGACCCCTCCACTAGCTTCAACACTGAGTTTAAGCAGGGAAATCAGTGTAATATCTTGATTTTATGTACATCTTCTATGTACTAGACTCGGCCTCGCCTGCATGTATGAGGGTAAGAAATAGGAGCAGGAGTAGCCCATATGGCCTGTTGAGCCTGCTCCGCCATTTGATAACTTCATGGATGAACTTCTACATCAATTCCACTTTCCTGCCCTATCCCCATATCCCTTGACCCCCTTGGTACCCAAAAATCTAACGCTCTCAATCTTGAATATACTCATCAACTGAGCATCCATAGCCCTCTGGGGTAGAGAATTCCAAAGATTCATAACCATCTAAGTGAAGAAATTTCTCCTCATCACTGTCATAAATCGTTGACCCCTTATCCTGAGATTATGGCTCCCAGCTCTGGACTCTCCAGCCCAGGGTAACAGACTCTCCACATCCACCCTGTCAAGCCCTCTAAGAATTTTATAGTTTTCAATGAGATCACCTCTCATTCTTCTAAACTCCAGAGAGTATAGGCCCAATCTACTCGATCTCTCCTCATAGGACAGCCTGATATCCCAGGAATTAATGCACTAATGCATTTGCACACAGCTTGCTGTCTTGTGATTTGTTTCTCAGTAAAGAAACTCACCAAACTTTCCTTCCAAAATGAAAGGGAAATCAAGCAGATTCCTTGACTGGTATTTGCTCGAATCCACCCAATTTTCTGATATTTAATGCTCCCAGCAGATCAGTGTAACAGTGTGCAGATCCAAGAAGTTCTCCCTCATCAGTTTATAAGGGATGCAGAATTCTGAATGTATGTCATGGGATGCCATGGGAACATAATTTCACTATGAGGCTCTTGATACACAGGAAAACATGCAGCTCAATGAGACGGGACCTCCTCCCTCAACCGGGTGGAAGTCACGCCTCTGAACAATTAAAGCCCGGGGACCCGTAAAATGCGGGTCAGATCCCCGGGCTGGGCGGATGCAGGTTCGCCACCGACTTTTACGTCCGCCCATCATAAAATCCAGCCCATATTCTTTAAATCGTGCCGTTCTCTTAATGTTGTGCATGCGCATTGTCGTTGGCTGTTCATCTGGTTGATTTTCCTTCTCCAGGGTGTGTCATTCCCATGTCATTTGTTGTTGCTGCGGTAACTGTTGTTGCTCCATTTCCGTTGTTGAGGAGCTGTGGACCTCTGGACCTGAAGGTTGATCTGTGGTCTGTGCAGATGGTGAGTTCACATCTTCCTGATTGACCGTCTGCAGTGACAGAACAGCTTCTCCAGTTGTGCGTATATGCCTGCGGCGGCGACAGTATGTCTGGTCATTCACTTCCATCGCATATGATTGAGATAAAAACTGCTTTACACAGGTCCCAAGTTGCCACTTGGGTTGACTCTTGTTGTGAGTGTTGAAGGTTTGTACCCTGACTGGCTCTCCAATGCTCCTTTCTGGCAATGGTCTGGCAATTTTGAAATTTGTCTTTCTGCCATTTCACCTTGATTTTGTCACTCACGTCTGTTACTACTTCTGGCTTCAGTAGCTTTTTTGCTATTGGAAGAGTCATTTGGGTGCGGCGTGACACAAGTCTTTGAACTAGACTACTTTCCATGCCTTCAGTAGGCGTGCTTCTCCACTTGAGGATTGCCTTGTATACATCTGTGCCAGATTTGCTTGATTTCTTTGATTCCTTTGGTTATTTTCACTGCCGCCTCAGCCTTTCATTGGACTGGGGATAATGTGGAGTTGATATATTGTGTTGAATTTCCCAATCCCTTATGAAGTGGTTGAATTCTTCGCTCATGAACTTAGGGCCATTGTCGCTCATCACAATGTCTGGAATGCTGTAAAGACCGAAGTGTGCTTTCAGGCGTTCTACAATCTCACCAGTAGTCATTGAAATCAGCTGGTCTATCTCCCAGTAGTCAGAATAATAGTCTATGGTGACAAGATAATCAGTTCCTGCAAGAGTGAAAAGGTCGACTCCCAGCTTCATCCGTGGTCTGTCTGGAATGTCATGTGTCATCAGCAGCTCTTTAGCTTGCTTAGCTTGGTACTCATTACACGCACTGCACTGACTGATGTGGTCCTTGATTTCATTGCTCATGTTTGGCCAGTAGAGTACTTCTCTTGCTTTCCTCAGACTTGACTCAATTCCTTGATGGTTTGCATGGATGCGCTTTAGCATTTCTCCCCTCAGCTCTTTAGGGATAATGACTTTATTTCCTTTCTACAAGATGTTATCTTCAGCTGTCAATTCATCTCTGTGTGCCCAATATGCTCTTGTGACCACAGGAGTGTCCTTGATGTTTTCAGGCCATCCTTTCATCACTACTTCTTGCAACACTTGGAGAGTTGCATCTTTTTGGGTAGTTTGCTTGATTTGAGCAAGGTCCTTGTCAGTCAGATTCAATGTCTCTACTGGGTTGATGACTTCCAGAGCATGCCAAGCTGCAGCTTCACGTTGGATCTACAAAATTTCACACTGTCATAGCATCCTCTAGTTCTTCATAGGGAGTACTGCTCTCGACAGCATGTCAGCGATGTACATCTGTTTCCCTTGCTTGTATATCACATCCAGATGATATCTTTGTAACCAGAGTAACATTCTTTGCAGACGCTTTGGAGCACGTAGCGGCTTGAGGAAAATGCTTTGAAGTGGCTTATGGTCGGACTTGACTGTTACTTTGTCTCTTCTCGATCTGAGCAGAGCGTCGTTCCATTTGCGTTAACGCCCTGGATGCAAATGCTACTGGTTGTTCTTGCTGCGTTACGCTTGCTCCAAGTCCTGTCTCGCTGGCGTCACACTACAGGATGACTTAATCATTCATGTCATAGTATTTCAGCATTGGCGTTGCCGTCACTAGTTGCTTGATTTTAGTGAACACTGCTTCTTGTTCTGTGTCCCAATACCACTGCAGGTCCTTGGCAGTGAGTTGGCATAATGGTTCACACTCCGACGACAAATTGGGTAAGAAGTTTGCTAAATAGTTGACAAATTCACTGCTTTTGCATCTGTTGGTTGCCGCATAACTGCTACCACTCTCATCTTTTCGGGATCCGGGCAGAGGCATTTTGCTGTCAGTACATGACCAAGGCACTTGACTTTGGGCATTTTGAATTGTAATTTTTTCATGCCCATCTTCAGGTTCATCTGGCGAGCTCTGTCTAGCAGTTGCACTAGATTTGATGGCTTCATCCATTGTGTCTCCGCATCCATAAACTAGCAGATCATCCACTATAACCTCCACTCTGGGAAGACCACTAACTATCTCATGCTGTCTGCATTGATACTCCTCTGGAGCCGTGGAAATGCCAAATGTCATGCACAATCATCTGCATCTCCTGAACGGTGTCCAGAATCTAGTTAGAAAGCTGCTGCTTTCATCCAGCTTCACTTGACAGTAACCATTCTTCACATCTGGGGTAGTGAAGATTTTTGCCTTTGCAAGTTGTGGCAAAATTCCTTTGATGGTTGGCATGGGGTAGGGAGATCTCTTCAGAGCTTTATTTAGATGCTTTGGGCCATGCATACTCTCAGCTTTCCAGGATGTTTCACCGCTACCATGTTGATAATCCATTCTGTAGGGGCTGTCACCTTCTTGATTACTCCTTTCTTTTCCAGCTCTTCTATCTTGTCTTTCAGGCAGACCTTGAGGGCAGCTGGAACTTTCCTCGGCAGATACTGAATTAGTCTTACCCTGTCATCTACTTCGAGATGATATTCTCCAGGAAGACATCCTAAACCTGTAAACACATCGTTTTACTCTTCTAGGATCTGTTCCGTTATCAATGGTTTAATGTGTTGTGACACGTTGCAAATCTCCTTTGGCACGTTGAGTGTTACCAGTCCAAGCTTTAGATTTGCTTCAGCTGAGATGAGTGGCTTTTGTTTGCCGTCTATGATCCGGATCGCCATGTTGAACCACTTCACACAGGTCTGTGAAGGACATACTGTTACATGACACATGTCTATCTGACTTGATATTCTCCTTCTGCAGTCATCATTCCAACAGTCACAACCATTTATCACCTATCGACCTGACTGAACCAACCCGTTGTATGGTGTATAGTGATTTGTCAGAATATTTGGCTGATATCTCTCCAGTGGCCATCTGTACCTGCTTGTAGTGCTTCCTTCTAGCCAAACACTTGTGTGCAGAATTATTTGGCTTCTTACAGTAAGAATACTGCTTTCCCCACACTGGACATGCCTTATTTTCCTGTGCCTGATGTCCTCCTCAGTAGCTGAATCCTGTCCTTTTGGCCTGGAATGTCTATCAGCATAATGCAAGTCCTGAACTGTTCTGCCATGAATATGCTCTAGCTACTGATTTACGACCTCAGTGCTCCTGCACATGCCAATTGCCTTCCTAAGAATAAGTTTCTCCTCTCGCAGCAGACGTGCACTCACTGTTGGATCACTTATGCCTAATATAATCCTGTTTTTAAAAAGATCATCTTTTAGTTGCACAAATTCAGAGGATTCTGCAAGCTGTGTTAATGCAGTCATATATTGATCAATGACGCTTTTTCACCTTGGGCCCTAATATTGAACACAAATTGTTCATAAGTTACGTTCACTTGGGGTTCAAAGCGTGCCTTCAAGGCTTTCAAAATTTCTGCTGTTCGTTTTTTTTGTTCTTCGGAGAAATTTAGGGTGGTATACATTTTGTAACAGTCTCTCCCCAACAGTGATAAAAGTATAGCTACTCGTAGCTGCTCTGGCTTGTTAATTAAATCTGTCGTAATGTCACAATTTTGCCATTGCGAGTGGAAAAACTGCCAGTTCTGCTTCATATCACCTTTCATTTCGACCAGCACATGGGGAGGGAAATTTGCAGCCATTATGTCTTACCCAGTGCTTTCAGCTGTGGCCTGCTTCTTTGTTCCTTTTCTTTTCCTTCCTGTGACTTTCAGCAGCTCTGAACATTCCTGTGTTCCCCTTTCTGTGCTGTGCTTCTATCCAGCTCTTCAACACTCAATCTCAGCTCTACTCTGACACCATGTTACAAGCTCACAGGACAACAGTCTTGCTTGTACTGTGCCTTTATTGAACTGAGCTTGTGATGGCTGCCTGCAGTGAGTGCCTCATGGTAGAGGTCACATGACTACAGCAAGCTAGAGGCACATTAGTGCAGGTATTGCATTTCTATCGCAAACAGGTGCTTACTTTTTCTGGCTTACAAGCTGTGCTGTATCGGCACTTACCCTGAAGCTATCCTCTTCACATTTATCTGCCAGATTTCCCAAAGCCTGGGAAACCCAGTGGCCATCATTAGATCTAAAGGTTTAATCAGAGTCTGCCATCCTCATTAAAATGTTTAAATTGGCAACCAATTTCCTCGGTGTAGTTTGGCTCCCCGCACTTTGTCCCAATTCCATTAAACCCAGAGGTGGACAGGTTGGAGGCTGTTTGGGGTTGGGTTTCATATTTTTAAAACTAACATTTACCTGCCACCACTTGTTTTTGCAGATTAAAATTCACCCTTTTTATTCTAAAATAGTTTCAAATATATTTCTCTGTGTTCGTTTTTCCTATTCTTACAGGTGTGACAGGGTAGATGTGGATAGGTTTCTTCTGGCTGATGAGTCTGGTCACAGTCTCAGAATAAGGGGCAGGCCATTTAAGACTGAGATGAGGAGGAATTTCTTTATACAGAGGGCAGTGAGTCTGTGGAATTTTTTACCCCAGAGGGCTGTGGAAGCTCAATCATTGAGCATGTTCAAGACAAAAATTGATAGATTTCTTGATACTAATGACATCAAGGGATATGGGGACAGTGGGAAAAATGGCATAGAGGTACATGATCAGCCATGATCTGTTTGAATGGCAGAGCAGGCTCGGCAGGCCGAATGGCCTACTCCTGCTCGGATTTCCTATGTTCCTATGTTTTACATTTCCAAACAACAAATTGTAATTCAAATGAGACTCAGGACAAAGTGTGACTGCACTAGAAAAAAGGGCAGCAATTTGGAATTGATCAGTTCTATATTGAGTCACCAATGTGTTGAAATTTAAACAACAGCAAGAGAAATAGCTGTTTCCTTTCTGTTACTTGGGTGTTTCTATATTCAAATAAAGTGACATTGTACCCCAAGGGAAACGGACTAATACATTTTTTCTATCCTTATTTTTGCACTTGCCTGGTGAAATGCTGTTTATGCTTCACCCAAAAAACCTGGAAATTCGTGTTGGTATACAGGACTACAGGAGGGACAAATTTGTTTGGGATCTGTTCTGGGACCTCTGCTCTTTGTGATTTTTATAAATGACTTGGAAGAGGAAGTGGAAGGCTGGGTTAGTAAGTTTGCCGATGACACAAAGGTTGCTGGAGTTGTGGATAGTGTGGAGGGCTGTTGTAGGTTGCAACGGGACATCGACAGGATGCAGAGCTGGGCTGAGAAGTGGCAGATGGAGTTCAACCTGGAAAAGTGTGAAGTGATTCATTTTGGAAGGTCAAATCTGAATGCGGAATACAGGCTTAAAGACAGGATTCTTGGTAGTGTGGAGGAACAGAGGGATCTTGGGGTCCACGTCCATAGATCCCTCAAAGTTGTCACCCAAGTGCTGGGACCAATGTTCTAGCGAGCTGCATAACTAGGGAAGTAGAGAGGGTTTTAAACTGAATAGTGGAGGCAAGGGATCAAATTTGGGAAGATATGGTAAATCAAAGAGTAGAGACAGGGCAAGAGAGACAGGTATTAATATGGGAAATGATAAACAGACTGTGACAGGAAGGGACAGTGATTACAAATCTAAGAGTAAATCAACAGATAAGGCTCAAGGTTACAAAAATAATAAAAGGACAAAACTGAAGGCTCTGTATCTGAATGCACCTAGCATTCGAAACAAAACAGATGAACTGATAACGCAAATAGAAAGTACCATCTGATAGCCATTACAGAGACATGGCTGCAGGATGACATAGATTGGAACCTGAATATTGAAGGGTACACGGCATTTAGGAAGGACAGGAAGCTCGGAAAAGGTGGAGGGATGGCTCTGTTAATTAATAATGGTATTAGCACAAAAGAGAGGGATGACCTAAGTTCAGGAAACCAGAATATAGAAGCAGTTTGGGTAGAGATGAGAAATGATAAAGGCAAGAAGTCACTTCTGGGAGTGGTGTATAGGCTCCCTAATAGTAACCAGATGGTAGGATGGGATATAAAGTAAGAAATAATGGGAGCTTGTCAGAAAGGTACAGTGATAATTATGGGGAAGTAATAACAGATAATAAAGAGATGGCAGATGAATTGAACAGGTATTTTACATCTATAATAAAAGCAAAATACTGCGGATGCTGGAAATCTGAAATAAAAACAAGGTATTTTACATCAGTCTTCCCCTTTGAGGATACAAGTAACATCCCACAATTAGCTGTAAGTCAGGAAATGGAAGGGAGGGAGGAACTCTAGAAAATTACAATCACCAGGGAAGTGGTATTGAACAAATTGTTGGAGCTGCGGGCTGACAAGTCCCCAGGTCCTGATGGACTTCATCCTAGGGTGTTAAAAGAAGCGGCTAGTGAAATAGTTGATGTGTTTGTTTTAATTTTCCAAAATTCCCTAGATTCTGGAATGATCCCAGCAGATTGGAAGTTAGCAAATGTAACACTGCTATTCAAGAAAGGTTGGAGAGAGAAAACAGGGAACTACAGCCAGTTAGCTGAACATCAGTCATCGGGAAAGTGCTGCAATCTATTATTAAGGAAGTCTTAACAATGCGCTTAGAAAAGCATAGTATGATTAGAACAAGTCAACATGATTTTACGAAAGGGTAATCGTGTTTGACAAATTTATTTTGTTTTTTGAGGATGTAACTAGTAGGGTAGATAAAGGTGAACCAGTAGATGTAGTGTACTTGGATTTCCAAAAGGCATTTGATAAGGTGCCAGACAAAAGGCTAATGCACAAGATAAGGGCTCATGGAGTTTGGGGTTAACATGGATGGAGGATTGGTTAACAGACAGGAAGCAAAGAGCAGGCATAAATGGAGCATTTTCAAGTTGGCAGGCTGTGACTAGTGGAGTGCCGCTAGGATCAGTGCTGGGGCCTCAGCTATTTACTATCTATACTAAGACTTAGACAAAGAGACAGAGAGTAATGTATCTAAGTTTGCTGATGATACAAAGCTAGATGGGAATGCAAGCTGTGTGGAGTACACAAAGAGGCTGCAAAGAGATATAGCAGTTTAAATGAGTGGTCAACAAGGTGGAAGATGGAGTATAATGTGGGGAAGTGTGAGGTTATTCACTTTGGTCATAAGAATAAAAAAGCAGAATTTTTTTTAAAATGTGTGAAACTTGTAAATGTTGATGTTCAGAGACACTTGAGTGTACTCGTAAAAGGAACACAAAAAGTTAGCATGCAGGTACAAGAAGCAATTAGGAAAGCAAATGGCATATTGGCCTTTATTGAAAGGAGATTGGAGTACAAGAATAAAGAGGTCTTGCTACAATTGTATGGGGCTTTGGTGAGATCACTCCCGACATACTGTTTGCAATTTTGGTCTCCATATTTAAGGATGTACTTGCACTGGAGACAGTACAGCAAAGCTTCACTAGATTGGTCCCTTGGATGAGAGGGTTGTCCTATGATGAGAGGCTGAGTAAATTGGGTCTGTATTCTCTGGAGTTTAGAAGAAAGAGAGGCGATCTCATTGAAACATTCAAGATTATGAAGAGGCCTGATAGGGTAAATACTGAGATGCAGTTCCCCCTGGCTGGGGTATCTAGAACAAGGGAACACAGGTTCAGGATAAGTGGCCGATCATTTCGGACTGAGATGAGGAGAAATTTCTTCACTCCAAGGGTTGTGAAACTTTGGAATTCTCTACCCCAGAGGAATGTGGATGCTCCATCATTGAATACAATTCAGGCTGAGATTGACGGATTTTTGATTTCTCAGGGAATCGAGAGATATGGGAGCTGGTGGGAAAGTGGAGTTGAAGCCAAAGATCAGCCATGATCATATTGAATGGCGGAGCAGGCTTGACGGGCTGTTTGGTCTACTCCTGCGCCTATTTCTTATGTTCTTATGTTCTTAACAGGCTAAAATCTCCAAGTTGGCCTGACTGGGGCTGAGTTATAACATGAGACCAGTAGAACTGCTAAACAATTTAAGCCACCCATTATTTTATAGGTTCATTTTTTTCATTCTGACCACATAGGAAATAGGAACAGGCGGAGGCCTTTCAGCACTTTGAGCCTGTTCCACCATTCAATTCGACCCTGGCTGATCTGTATATTAAAACCATCTACCTGTCTTGGTTTCATAATCTTAATACCCTTGCCTAAGAAGAATCTATGAATCACAGTTTTGAAATTTTCAATCGACTGAGCATCAACAGTTTTTGGGGGTGAGAGTTACAGATTTCCACTACCCTTTTTGTAAAGGTGTGCTTTCTGATATCACCTCTGAATGGCTTAACTCTGAACTTTTCTTTGTTATGAGTGATTAGGATTTGTAATGTACTGCTGCAGATCAATGTTTTCCACAGCTCACAATTCTATGTATATTTGTCATGATAACTGATGTCTGTAAAACATGGTCACATTATGAATGTTGCCAAATTCAAATAGCTACATCACTTGACCTTAGACACAGCCAATTAGTAATTATTTGCAAAGCAGTTTAAAGGCAATATGACATCAAACCATAAAATGAATTACGATGATATGATTCTTATTAATGTCTAATAACACAGTGGGCTGAATTTTATCAGCATACCGTGCTCCGCAGCGGTGCGCTGTGAATTCGGCGGCCTTCCAGCACGTAAGCGCCGCCGCACAGCCCCCATGATATTATGCGATGGGGCTCATTTAAATGGAGGGGACGGAGTGGCCACCCCTGATGACGTAGAGGGCTCCGAGTGCTTGCCGCCGCCGCTAATAGCCGACGGGGCCATCTCGGCGTCATGGGTCATGTTGGGCGATGCTCCTGCGAGCATTTTACGGGCCTCCCCACCACGACCCAGTGTATTTATACAATATGAACCAAAGTTACATATATGGTCAGTATACTACAATGCAAAATTGGGAAGTTGTTATAGTAAAGAAAGAACTTGCATTTATCTTTCACAACTGCAGGATATCCCAAAGGACATAATAGCCAATAAAGTATTATTGAAGTTCAGTCATTGTTATAATATATGGAAACACAACAGCCAATTTGTGCACAGCAAGGTCCCACAAAGAGCAGTGAGATTAATGATCCATTAATTTGCTTAGTGATGTCGCTTGGGAGAAAAATATTGGTCAGGACACTGGGGAGAATTCCCCTGCTCCTCTTCAAATATTGCAATGGAACATTTACATTCAACCGAGAAGACAAGCAGGGCCTCAGTGATTGCCTGCTGCTTGAGATTTCTTTGATGCCAAAAAAATTAATTTGACCTTAAGTAGCAGGTGCAGGCACTATAAAGAGCTGAAGCTGCACCAGATTTTCTGCCCTCCCATTGAGCAAATTTCCAGTGGCAGGTTCAATTCAGGGCAGGAGGTCACAGCAAGTATATAATTAGACTGACCCTGGAAGATCTAACAGAGTCAGTCATTACTGATTCATGCAAATAGAACAATTGCAACTCACCAGAACAACAGCCCTTTATACTGTAAGGCCACAACTTTACAAGATAAATATAGATGAGGAATAACATTCACCTTTCTTCCAGAAGGAACCCCTCCTCCCATCACAGCATTCAGTTTCTTATATAATATCAGGGTTTGTATTTCCAATACTCTATCTTTGTGTGAAGAAGAACTTCATGATACCAATGTTAAATTTGCGTTTTACCCATTTTAACCTGTACCTCTGTATTTTTTTATTCGTTTGGGGGGTGTGAGCGTCACTGGCTAAGCCAGTATTTATTGCCCATCCCTAATTGCCCTTGAGAAGGTGGTGTTGAGCTGCCTTCTTAAACCGCTGCAGACCTTTGGGTGTAGTACACCAATGGTGCTGTTAGGAAGGAGTTCCAGGATATTGACCCAGCGACTGTGAAGGAACGACGCTATAGTTCCAAGTCAGGATAATGTGTGGCTTGGAACGGAACTCGCAGGGGGTGGTGTTTCCATGCATCTGCTGCCCTTGTTCTTCTAGGTGGTAGAGATAGCAGGTTTGGAAGGTGCTGTCGAAGGAACCTTGGTGAGCTGCTGCAGTGCAGCTTGTAGATGGTACAGACTGCTGCCACTGTGTGTCAATGGTGGAGGGAATGAATGTTGAAGGTGCTGGATAGGGTGCCAATCAAGTGGGTTGCTTTGTCCTGGGTGATGTTGAGCTGGATGAGTGTTGTTAGAGCTGCACCCATCCAGGCAAGTGGAGAGTATTCCATCATACTGCTGATTTGTGCTTTGTAAATGGTGGACAGGCATTGGGAAGTCAGGAGGTAAGTTACTCGTATAAGAATTCCCAGCCTTTGACCTGCTCAAGTAGCCACAGCATTTATGTGGTTGGTCCAGTTAAGTTTCTGGTCAACAGTAAGCCCCAGGATGTTGATAGTGGGGGATTCAGCAATCGTAATGCCATTGAATGTCAAGGGGAGATGGTTAGATTCTCTCTTGTTGGAGATGGTCATTGCCTGACACTTGTGTGGCGCGAATGTTACTTGCCACTTATCAGCCCAAGCCTGGATGTTGTCCAGATCTTGCTGTATCTGGACACGGACAGCTTCAGTATCTGAGGAGTTGCGAATGGTGCTGAACATTGTGCAATCATCAGCAAACATTCTCACTTCTGACCTTATGATGGAGGGAAGATCATTGATGAAGCAGCTGAAGATTTTTGGGCCTAGGACACTAGCCTGAGGAACTCCTGCAGTGATGTCCTAGGACTGAGATGATTGACCTCCAACAACCACAACCTTTGTGCTAAGTATGACTCCAACCAACGGAGAATTTCCCCCCTGATTCCCATTGGCTCCAGTTTTGCTAGGGTTCCTTGATGCCATACTCGGTCAAATGCTGCCTTGATGTCAAAGTCACTCTCACCTTACCTCTGGAGTTCAACCCTTTTGTCCATGTTTGGACTAAGGCTGTAATAAGATCAGGAGCTGAGTGGCCCTGGCGGAACCCAAACTGAGCGTCAGTGAGCAAGTTATTGCTGTGCAAGTGCCGCTTGATAGCACTGTCGCCAACCCCTTCCATCACTTTGCTGATGATCGGGTGTGGACTGATAGGCCAGGTCAGATTTGTCCTGCTTTTTGTTGACAGGACAAGATACTATGGTCATAATTGAATTTGAAGGTTTATCTTATCTATACTATTTATTACCTTGTATTCTTCTGTGAGGACACTGAGGTTGTCTCTTTTCAAGGTTGAATAGCCTAAGTTTCTTCATTCTTTCCTTATAACTCAGTCCACCAACACTAATGGTTCTTATCTATGTCACCTTCAGACCTGGAATGTCTCCTTTGTGTCTCAGTAATGAAAGTTAGACTCAGAACTCAGATGTGGTCTGATTAGAGCACTGTACAAGTTTAGGGTGGCTTTGAATTGTGCTATATAGTTTAGCATTCTATTTTCTGTGCTGAATGCTGCTCCACAATAACTCAACATGTTGACCATCGAGTCTACTAATACCCTTAGATTTCTTTCAAGCATCATCCTTTGCTATTGCAACATTGAGTGCCTACATTGTCCAATTATTTCCTCCAGTGTGCAACAATTCACATTTATCTATGTTAGATTTCATCTGCTGATGTTCCA